>NW_027512947.1:0-315103 GCF_048772815.1 Callospermophilus lateralis
CCTAGCTGTCTCTGCACAAAATTCCTCATTGGCAACCTTCCATAACAAATATTGTCCTCCATTTAGCACAGATTTACACATGCTAGCCCAATCTGCTGGCGTCATGTCCAAGTTAGTAATGGACTCGACCATGCTCACCGTGAAGGGAGCTTGGGGACCATAGGTTGTTACAGCCTCCTTTAACTGCTTCACTGTTTTAAAATCTAAAGCACGGTGAATTCGCTGCCCTCCTGCCTGCTCAAGTACAGGGCATGCTAATCTTCGAGGTCCTGTCTCAGGATCCCAATTATCAACTACGGGGTTTGAGGGCCACTCAGCTGTCTCTATCGGTGGGGCTGTTGGTTTAATTAAAGCCTCTTGTGATAAAACGGAGTTAGTAACAGCCTCCTGTTGTGGCCTTTTTTCTAACAACCCCTTTTCCTTTAAATTTTCTTCCTCTGTCTGACTAGCTGGAGAGACCTTCTCTTTTGCTTGATCTAAAATGTCTTTCACCATGTTCTGAACCTCTAACAATTTACTTAACATCTTTTCAGTTTGTTTTAATCTACTATAAAGATAACGCAACCCAATAAGATAACACAAAACAAAACCGAAACTGAATGAAGCAAAAACAGAATAAAAAATCGTTGTATCAATTTTCTCTTCCTCAGGGCCGACAAACTTCAAACCTTTAGTCAACCATTTTTTCCAGTTTGCCTGAGAAATTTCTAGGGATAGGCAGCTTGAAAGAAAAACAAAATAAATCAAAAGAAGAACACATTGTTTTCTGAAATGGTCACCCATTCTCTCGCCTTCCCTCAGGGGCGAGCAATTTCACTTACCTCCAAGTTTCAGACGTTCCGTGCACGGGCCACCAGATGCCGCAGTCTCTGGCTGGGCACAAATCACGAGTCTCCACACAGCTTGTAGATTCAAACAGCAATTCTTTATTCCCGAACTCACACCGGCCGTCTACAAACACGTTCTGGGGGAATCCACGTTCTCTGCCCAAATCCACTCCTGCCTAAATCCACTCCGCATGGGCTTCTGTCTCTCAAAAAATACTGTCTGACCCTAAGCACTCAAGAGGAACTCAGCAGCAGGATACGCCCTATTCCAAAAGAGGAACACCCTAATCTCCTATTACTAAACCACCCTATTCTAAAGGGGAAACACCCTACTCTCCTATTATGCTAAACTGCCCTATTCTAAAGGGGGAACATCCTAAACACGGATCCTGCCCTGGTCCTTGAGCAAGGTCACCTTTCAGAAGTCCTTCCACTAGACAGCATGGGAGTAAGCTGGCAAGGAATTTGTCATACCTACTTGGCTGATGGCTCCCAGCAAACTATCATGCAAATGAAAACAACAAAATATATTTATATTTTTAAAAATCATTTAGTTAATACATACATTCCATTTTCAGATGCCACACACAAGCAACCACATATCTAAAAACAGGTTTTATATTAAAGTTATGAAACTTGCAAATGTCTCTCAAAACTAGATCAAGACTTCTCAGCAGACTAGACACTTTCTATTGAGCTGCTTGTGCTATCACTTGGATGCTTCTTAACTAAACTTTTCCTAGATAAATAAAAACTGCAAAAAAAATTTAAAACTAACAGGGATATCCTCCATGCAAGCCTCATAGATATACACACATATATGTCTTGATATTATATACCTCTTTTTGCCACTTCATAAATTATAACATTTTAGTGACAAATTGAATGGAAGAAACACTTTATAATCGTATGTCATGGGTGAGCTGTATTTGGTCCTGTAAGGAACAAGATTTATCTGTTAAAAAATTAGGGTTACTACTCTCTGAACAGAAGGATAAGAACTGTCATGAAATTCAGACATTTCAATGATTCACTGAAGACAATTTATTTATTCATTTATTTTAGGTACCAAGCTTTTTCATTTCTAACCAATAATCTGGACATGTCTCCACTTTTTTAAATCTCTTTTTGTTAGACTTTTAATCATGTAATGACATGAGACAGCGATTATGTCACAAAGAATGATAAATATATCATGGCAATCCCCATTTCAAAACCGTACAATGATATCACCATTCAGATATCTGTGACTTGTGAATTTTTACTGTGGAAATTATAATTGTTTTACTGTAGGTGACTGAGCATTCAAAACTAATAGTCACATTTTAAACAAATCCATAAAATTAATTATTATTATTAAATTTTATTAGGAATTTTGATTTGATATGCTCTAATATTATTATTAGAGCATAGTGATTAATTTTATTGATAGTTGAATAATAATAATTAATTTTATTGTTTTAAAATTTTAATACATTTACCGAGTTAAAATACATTATTTCATTCACATTTTAACATATTAAGTATGAGCAACTATGGTTGCAAGAGTTTTTTGTTTGTTTGTTTGTTAGTTAGTTTTTGTGTTGTTCTTTTTGTTGTTTTTCAGAAAAGCCTTTAAATGAAAAAAAAAATAACTGAATTGGCAATTTCAGGTGGATTTCCCAATTTTTCACAGAAGAATTAATTAAGGCACTGGGTGATGGTCACTGCACCCAGACATCATTTTCAATATAGACCTAGAACATTATCAGGAGAGCATGTCAAGATTTACAACATCAAACAAGGGTTAGATATAAACATAGATATTAGGCCAGGGTAAAGAGCTCATGAATTACATCTTGGAGCATTTCAAGTAAAACATCTGAACATATACTTTAAAATTTAAATGAATACATAAATTAAGACTGAAATATTTCACAATAATTTTATAACTGAAATATTAGATCATTATTTCATGCATAGCAACTTGTAAATTACGGAGCAGACATCAATTGTAAATGATCCAAATGCTAATGAAAGTTAAATGATAAACCTTGTTCTAAAAGATAAGCATTGCAAATCTAAAAATAAAAAATTCTCAGAAATTTGAATTATTATGAGAGGTATGAGAGGTGACATGATGCTGCATGTGGAAAATTCTACAACAGACCTATGTGACGTGGTCACAGTCAAAACACAGGTGCATTAAATTATTTTATGAAATTACCTTCACACCATGTATAAAAACTATCGGAAAATTATAAATTTTTGAAAATTACAATGCCATCCACAAGATATTTCTGTCTCTCTGACTCTTAAAATAAAGTTATTATATATAAATCTCTTTGAATATTCTCATTTGAAGCATTTGGATAAAAAATATTGAATTCTAACAAGTGAGGACTTAACGACACTAATGAAACACTCAGAACATGGGTAAGTATCAAAATAATTACACTAAATGAAATAAGTTAGACACCAAAAACGGTATTGAGTAGTTTGATTTATTTAAATTCTTGATGATATGAGTTTAAGGTACAAAAACAGCAGAAGAAGAAATATTCCTGAGAATGTGGAAATTGATCCATAGGGTATACTTATATCAAAACATACTCATACGTAGGATAAATGTGTGTGCATAATTCTAAGTGTACCTAAATGAAGCTATTAGAACATTTTAGCTATTAAAGCAAACTTTCACTTCGTTGACAACTACTCATTACAAATGTAAGAGTTACCCTTTAACATTTTCTTACGTTGCAAAGCAATCCACATTAGATTTAACTAAAAAAAAAAAATAAAAGACAAAAACTCTGTTAAAATAAATTGGTCACTCCAAACCTTGTGTTTATGAGAAACCAATGGCCACACTGAGCTTCTCAGTTATGGACCCTTGCTCTCTGCAGAGCTACAAACACCATCTTCACCATTACTTCAAAACCTTAGAATGTTTTCTCTTGAAAGCAGTTGTGGTGAGCAGTAAACTGGTAGCATGTCATACTGGTTTTTCTAATTTATTCATTTCCTTATTATTTTTGACAGAAAGCCTATTTAGCGTCCTCTATGTCTTGAGATTTGTAGGCCTTGGTTTTATTTGGAGGGGATGAGGGTATAAAGATAATATAATGCTCTTTGGATTTGACAGGAGGAAGAATGAAAAGAGTCTCTACACCCTGTGTTTTCAGGGATGTGCTATAGGAGAACCATCAAATTTCTGTTTGCCATTGTGAAGTTGAGTTGATTTCCCACTTTGTTATAATTTAGAAGATGCAGAAAATAAAGGGGATAATGAGAGGTGCTTGGGTCCATGTTGACTAGGTGGCAGATGAGGTAATGGGTAGAGTTTGCTATAGAGTTCAACTTATTGAAATAAGTATATGTGGGTGCTGAGAGACTGGCTTAGTATCACTCTGAGAATATGTGCTTTGCTAGTTTGCAGAAATGGAAAAAAAAGAGGCTATATATAGCACAAGGCAAGTATATGTGTTAGGTTTCTCAGAGCAGGAAACAAACCAGACCTCTGTGTAGGGAACTAGGCAAAGGGAATTGGCCTATGTTCCTGTGTGGAGGGGAGGTTTTTCTGTAGAAGACCAAGCCACCTAAAAATTGCTAGCCTCGGTACCTGTACTTTTCCATATTGCCCTTAGTTAACTGGCTCTCTCTTGACTCCACCTGCAAACCAATACTACACCTTCTATGGTATAAATGCCAGTGCATTTTCCTACACTAATCACACCTCCCTTTATGAATCTTCCATCATTCTTTAATTACAGTCTGCCCTGAGATAGTATGGGTGCCATCCATCAAGGCCAGTTCACTGCAAACACCATAGTTTCTACCTATCCCCCACTCACTATCAATAACTTCTTAACAAACAGAAAGTACCTGTAAAGGCTCAGTGCTATCACTATACAACACTTGAATGTTCAAAGTCAGTCATATTATCAATGCAAAACAAAAGGTCAACCACCAAAATCTACTTCTGTCAAATGTTATTATCTTTGAAGGTAGTGTTTTAATTTTCTTTTAAAATGAATTATTAAATTTTTCAGTATACCTTTATGTATGAATAAGATGTTGGGGATTGCTTAATTTATGACACCACTTAATGACCTAATATTTATGTTATTATTTTTTTATGTATTCATTTCTTAAATTATTTTTTAAATATGATAACATAATGCATTACAATTCATGTTACATGTATTTATGCTTGCCTTATGCTCTATATAACCTCTTTTTCCCCTTTTTTCCAAACTAGCAAAACACATATTCTCAGAATGATACTGTGCCAGCCTCTCAGCATGCATACATTCTTATTGCAATAAGCTGAACTCTAAAGCAAAACAAACCCAATACCTCATCTGTCACCCAGTCAACATGGACTCAGCACCTATCATTATCCACTTCATGTTCTGCATCTTCTAAATTTTAGCAAAAGTAGAATATCAACTCAACTTCTTTCATTTATTACATGTATTGAACACAATTTTTCATATCTCTGGTTCTACACATAGTAGATTTATATCTTATGTGGCTTCATACATGTACTTAGGGTATTGATAACAATTACATTCCACTGTCCTTTTTACCTCCATGCCCCCTTCCTTCCCTTCTCTCCCCTTTTATCCTTTTCCTTATCTGAAGTTAATGTAGTCTTTCCATTCTGTTCCCTAACACATAATGCTATGAATTAGCATCCTTACTGAGAAATCATTTGGTGTTTGTTTTAGGGTGATTTGTAAATTTTACTTAGCATTATATTCTTCAGCTCCATCAATTTTTTCTGCAAAAGCCATAATTTTTTTCCCTTTAATGGCGAGTAATATTCCATTGTGTACATATACTACATCTTTTTCCATTTATCTACTGAAGGGCATCTATTATGGCTACACAGTTTAGCTATTGTGAAATGTGCTGCTATAAGTATTGATGTGACAGTGTCCCTGTAGTATGCTGTTTTTAAGTCTTTTGTGTAAGAACAAGGAGTGGGATTGCTCTGTCAAATGGTTCCATTCCAGTTTTTTCAAGGAATCTCCATACTGCTTTCCAGATTGGCTGCACCAATTTGAAGTCCCACCAGCATTGTATGAGTGTGCCTTTTACCACACCCTCATCAACAATTATTGTTGTTTTTTTTTCTTAAATGACTGGAGTAAGATGAAATCAGAGTAGTTTTGATTTGCATTTATCAAATTGCTAGACATGTTGAGCAATTTTTTATATGTGTGTCAATTGATTGCATATCATCTTTTGAGAATTGTCTGTTCAGTTATTTGGCTCATATATTGATTGGGTTATTGTTGTTTTGGTCAGCAAATAGTGCTAATTTGAGTTCTTCCTTACTTATCCATATGCCTTTAATTAATTGTCAGCAAATAGTGCTAATTTGAGTTCTTCCTTACTTATCCATATGCCTTTAATTAATTTTATTTGTCTAATTGGTCTGGCCAGTGTTTCAAGAATTATGTTAAATAGAAGTGGTGGAAACGGGCATCCCTGTCTTTTTCCAGTTTTTAGAGGAAATGCTTCCATTTTCTGCCTTGGTGTCCTAGAATGGTGCTCCCCAATCTTGTGGCCATTGTCCATGTAATCCATCAAATTGACAAACTCAGCTTTTTTGTCACAGGATCTATATGCCAAAATATCATGTGCTTGAAGCTACTGAATTAGGCAGGATAGACATGGAACATTTCCATAATCGTGAAAGTTATTGAATGATGATGTTCTATAAATCACCAGGAGCAAATATTATGGATAATATGACCTATTGAGAGTTCAAATCTAGTACCTTTCAACAAATACCTTGCTAACTGTGTTCCAATATAAATTTTTTGTTAAAAAAGAATAAATAAATAAAGTAGAGTGGTGTGGATACAGCTATCAGGTGCTACATTAATGAATTCTGTTTTAGAGCATCCACCAGGTTTTACCTGGCCTCTTCCAATCACAGGAATTCAAGCACCTCCCTGGAAGGCCCCCTCCCATTCTGGTAAAGGCCAGTGACTCTTATTTTGTCCTTTGTCGAAATCCCTCTTACCTTCCAGGCTAATGAGGAAACTAGCCAATCAGGAAACCACTACCCGCGCCACTCCAAATAATTCTTGTGCATGGGAACTCATAGCCATCCTATGAGTATGAAGCTGCTGGCATTGGTACCACACTTAGAAAACCACTGCTCCAGCAGAATCCAACATCTAGGACATTGGGGTGTTTTCATAAAAGGTCCTAGTAGAACATGACTCAAGCCCACTTAGTTATAAGCTGGGGATGCTGCTGAAATAAGACACAAACCACCACCACCAACAACAATAACAATAACATAAAGCCCTCTACATTTATGTGGGGATTTTTCTCTAAAAAAGACATTGAATTTTTAAAAATTATCACATCTCCATATGGCTTCTGCCAATAAACCCCTCAATGTTAAACAGTTTTTTAAAAGAATATTTTCAGAAATATTTTTTGAGGAAGTAAAGAACAACCTACTTGGGAACAGTACAGAATGTGAGCACTTTTTTGCTCGATTATAACATAAAATTCTAACTGAAGCTGTGGCAAAGACCCTTCACAGACTTCAAGAACAGACAGGAGATTTCCTCCTGCTGACATGCTCTCAAGTCAGAGCTGCACCCAACTTGGATTCTCTTGAGGCAAAGAATGCCCAAAAGGTCATTGAACTAGCTGTTCTGTCACAAGGGGGGAATATATACCATAAATTACCAAATAATACATCTAATAAAACTAATAATTACAAAATGCTATCTTTAACATTGTTTGATTAAATTTAATTTTGAATGAAAGTGTTTAATCTTTAGTACACCATATTTATCTTATTGCTGATAGATGAGATTTTACTGCCAGAAAGTGATAACTTAATGATCTCTGTTAAAGAATGCAAGTCCAAGGAGACTTCAAGAATCAATTATTTATAAGCAGACGTGGTGCTGTGTCCCCATGTAAAGGTAGCAAAACTCCTGTAATGAGGTGGATGCACCCCCGCATCACCTGACCACATTGATCTCACCTGAAAGAGATCAGAAGTATGGCACAACCTTGAACCTCAAAAAACCTTAGAGAGGCGAGGCCACAATGATGTCTTAGAGTCAAGTTCATGGAATACTGCCTTCATGGCATACATTAAGAGTGCCTGAGTGGCAACACACTACCCCATGCTAGGTTGTGTGAAGAGCAAAATACTTACCCCTTAGGCACTGCCCTGGGCATGAGGCTATGTGTTGAATTCCCTGCTCTTGCTCCATTGCTCACTCCTTGATTGGTCACTGCAGAAATTGCATTGGTGGCTGCCTGTAATCTGCTAAGCTACTGCCTGAGTATATATACATGGTAACTTCACAATAAAATGGGACCTGTTTCCTGCTTGATGTCCAGAGGTCTTGATTAGTGACTTCACAGACACAGCCTCTTCTACAATTTTCCGTGAAACCCCTTGCTGGACGAGAAAGAGCACACATAAACATCAGTACATAGCATTTGTCTTTTTTTGAAGGATCAAAAAAAATCCTTGTAATGTGACTCTCCTGACCTCTAATGAATGTCAGTATGTTTGCATTTCCATCACCACATCTTCGATATTTGGATATTTACTCACTTAGTCTTTGTACCAGAGAAGGATTTTCTTCCATTAGAAATGACAGGGTGATCTTTTCTTTTTTTTAAGCATTTATTAGGGTGGAGATAATGAAAAGAACTTTCTGTATCCTGCCATTTTCTACGAATGACAGTTCCTTCATACTATTTTAAGCAGGATTCAGCTTGTCCATGAGTCCCTTTTTTTTTCTTTTAATCTATGCAGAAGGTTTTACTTTTCTTCATGCTGCTTTTCACATCATACCTACAAGTCAACTGATGGAGCTATGCTGAGTGAGAAAAAAATACCAATAAATTGATATTAGGTAGGCCTGCCTACATCTTCTATGGAGGTTGTAACAACCGAGTTGTTGCCTCAGATTATTGGGAGAAAATAAATTCAGTTTAAACTCACTAAGCTTGTAATATTGTAACCTAAATTCAATCTCCACAGAGAATTTTAGATCCTCCAAGGCATCTATTCACCACAGGATTCTTCAAAGTAACCATGGATCCACTAGCTACAACATAAACCAGGGGATCATCGCATAATTTATTTGAGACCAAACCAAACCAGTAACTGTTCCTCTTCTGCAGGATTCAACACCCTCACCATGACAGTCATATTCACTAATGAAAAAAAAAACCTAGTACAATTTTCAACTGCATTGACCATATGCATTTTGATTTTGATCAAAGTATTAATTTAATCACTAATGAAATATTTTAACTGAAAAAAATCATGATATACACTTTTAAAAGTATTTATTTTCTAAATGTTTATTTTCTAGATGTAGGTGGACACAATATCTTTATTTAATTTATATGTGACACTGAGGTTTTAACCCAGTGCCTCACATGTGCTAGTTGCTCACTCTACCTCTGAGGCAAAGTCCCAGTCTCTCATGATATACACTTTGATGTCTACGTTTTTGTTTAAAAGAGTGTTTTGATTCTTCCATGTTTTTCTGTGGATAAGCAGTTTACTTATTTTATTTATTCTATTTATTTATTTTCTTTGCACCTGTAATGAAACCCAGGGGCACTTCATCACTGAGCCACATCCCTAGCCCTTTTATCTTTTTTATATTGAGACAGAATCTTCCTAATTTTCTTAGGACATTTCTGAGTGGCTGAGGCTGGATTTGAATTATGATCCTCCTGCCTCAGCCTCCCAAGCTTCTGGGATTACAGGCATCATTTTCAGTATGTTTAAATAATTTGACATTTTATGAATATTTAAAAAAACGTGCCAAACATTTGGAATCTTTAGTTGTAGGCAAATTTTGAAATGGGCACAAACACCCGTAGGATTAACTAGTTCTTGTGTTCTATTCTATATATACAACAATATATGATATGATTCAAAATTACTAGAAGAAAGTAAATGTGATAAACAAAACGAGAAATGATAAGTATTTTAGGAGGCAAAATAATAATTACACCATTATTATCAATATATGTGTCAAATTACTATATTGTATGATAAAGATATACTTGTGTCAGACTGGAGTGGTGACTCAGTGATAAGCACTTTCCTTGCATGTGTAAGGCACTGTGTGCAATCCTCAGCACCACATAAAATAAATAAACATATAACAATTATCTACAACTAAACAAAGAAATTAAAAAAGATATATGTGTAAATTAAATACAAAGTTATGAATAGTTGCACATATATATCAAAGTATTTTCCCCAAGATATGTATTAATTCAAAAGAAAAATATAGTAACTTTATAGTGGATAGACCCTTTAGACATCAACTTAACTAAGTGATCAAGGTCATCACCACCAGTAATCAAACATGTTGGAGACATGACCCTCTTATATGGTGAGCTGAGAAGGAGCCAGCACCATTTCTGTGGTATATCCAAAACTGCAGAGCCTTCCTCTGATCTTGAGAAAACACAAGGTAACCCACAGTTCTACAAAACACTTGTTCCTCAGTGCTGTCAAGATCATGAACGATGAGTATAGACTGAGGGAATGTCACCAATGTTAAGGTCTGTAAACAAGTTAGGATGGCGCCTGGCATTTTGCCAGAGGGAGTGGTTTGTGAGGTGGTGCCAGCAAGCCATTAACTGTGATTCGTTGACTGCTGTATCTAGTTTATGTTAATTAAGATAAGCTGTGTGGAATGTATATATACCCCTCCTTTCCTACAATAAATGGCTCCGACTCCTGCTGTATCAATCTACACAAGTTGTTCGTCACCCCCTGGTTATTTTGCTGCAGCCGGACTGCGGCAACCAATTGATCAGGGACACAAAAGAAAAATAACAACTAAATGAAGTGTGGTGTCCAGAATGGGGTGATGGAAGCAGGAAAAGATCTTAGTAGAAAAATGGAAAATTCAAATAAGAGCTGTTTTGTTTTGTTTTAGGTACTGGGGATCTAACTCAGGACTGCTTTACCATTGAGCTACATCCCCAGCCCTTTTTTATTTTCATTTTTTTTAAATTTTGAGACTGGGTCTCATTAAATTGCTTAGGGCCTTGTTAATTTGCTGAGGCAGGCCTCGAATTCCCTATCCTCCTGTCTCAGCCTTCTGAGCTGCTGGGATTACAGACATGCACCACTGTACCCAGCATCCAATAAGATGTGAAGTTCAGGTGATTGTACTGAACTAAGGATAAGTTCTCAGGCTTGATCATTTACTAGGGTTATGTAAGATGTGAATATTAGAGAAGGCTAGGTGAGGGGTGTACTGAAGCTATCTGTTCTATTTTTGGCAACTTTTCTGTAAATCTAAAATTAGGTCAAAATAAAAGGTTTAAAAAAATGCCACTTCGAAAATTTAGGGCAGATGCCTGGAAGGCCTCATAGTAAATTTCACTGCTCTGGCTGTCTTTGGATTTGAGATTGGGAGACCTCCTGTCCTCAGAGCATTAAAGCACCCACGAAGATTTATTCAGTCATTCTGGCCTATGGTTGGCCAAATGGCTTATACCTTTAGGACAGACTGACCCCCCTTTCTCCTCTGCAGTATGGAGCCCTGATCCTCCCACCCCACCTTGGGATTCTCATCCTGGCTGGCAGAGGCTGCGAGGTGAGGCTGCAGCAGTCTGGGGAAGGCTTGGCAGGTGAGTGAGAGGGTGCTCCAGAGGGAGGGAGGCTCAGACAGTGTTTAGCTGCAGAGTGGGGCTTAGCAGAGGCGAGGGGGAAAGGGAGGGGGACTCTCCTTCTCAAGGGGCCCTTTCTTGTTGAAATCAGCCATCATGAATGCTGGGGGCCCAGGAGCCCAGGCGTGGGAAATGTGAGAGCCCCCTTATGTCCCCTCATGTGACATGTCATCTGTGGCTCCCAGTGGGCCAGCCAGGATGCATTAGGAGAAGTGTCGGTGTGCACCTGGGGCAGGGGAGGGTCCCATCAAGACATTGACCCACTCAGGGAAGGGAGATTTGAAGAAGCAAGTTCTAGACTCTCCTGGTGCTGGAGGGGAGGGTGGACTGGGCACCCTGTGGGCTTCAGGATCAGGGGTGGGGCAATTGGCAAGAATCCAAGAGAAGGCTCTAGTCCCAACCCTCTCCAATGCCCTGAGTAGCCTGCTTCTCACCAGCTCTGAAGGTGCAGACCCTGCTGACAAACCTCCAGGGACAAGAAGCTCACTCTATCCTGGGAGAGCATAGGGTCCTGGCATTGGTTCCACCTCTGGATTCAGTTTTCATTCCCAGCCAGGAAATCTGGGACATTGGACAGGGGAGGCTGTGGCCCCATCTTCCCTGGTACACTCTCAGCCCAGGAGTGACCCCTGCTGTCCGGACAACCCTGGAGGTGGAGGACTATGCTGGCTAGCTGTGCATGGATTGTGCTGGGTGGCCCTGCCAGCCCCCTCCCCACCCCGCATTCTGTGTTGCTCTCCGCTGGCCTACAATGTTCTCCTCAAATGTACTGCCACAGGAGGGAGGTGGGTGAGGCCAACATCTGGACCAAGGGGACATCATTGGCCCCCACAGCTGGAGCTATCAGCAGCCAATGTTTACCCAGACATTATTTGCCTTTGTAAGTTCCTGGCCCCCAACATGCCCCCCCTGAGGAGAGGGTCCTGAGCCTTCTCCCCACTACTGGGCAGGGATGGACCCGAGAGCGCCATGGCTGGCTGGAGTTCAGATCCTCCCAGCAGCTTCGGCTGCCTGAGAGAAGAAAGGGCTAGCCAGCTGGGCTGTCCCTGCAGAGGTGTGGGCACGAGTAGGACAAGGCCATGCAGAAAGTGTGAGTGGACCCTGGACACAGCGTGGTGCAGAGAGGAGGGCCAGACCTCTGGAATATTTCAGAACCTTGCTGGCTGACCTTGGGTCAGTCTGTTCCTCTGTATCCTGTGCCACCAAATGGGAAGATTTCCTTGCCACCTGATTGAAAGTAGTCTCTGTTTTAGTCAGCTTTTTTGCTGCACTATGGAAGGACCCAACCAGAACAATTGTAGAGAGGGAAAAGTTGCCTTGGGGGCTCAGTGTTTTAGAGGTCTCAATGCACAGACAGCAGGCTCCATTCCTCAACGTTTGAGGTGAGCTGAACCTCATGGCGGAAGAGTGTGGTAGAGAGAAGGGGCTCACATGATGATCAGAAAGCAGAGGGAGGCTCCACTTGCCAAATACAAATATATATCCCAAATAATTGGCCCATGACCCTCCTCTCCAGCCACACCCCACCACTTCAGTCACCACTCAGTCAATCACTATCAGGGGATTAATTCACTGAGGGGTTAAGACTCTTACAACCCCATCACTTGTCCTTCGAACCCTCTTGCATTGTCTCACAGCTAAGTTTTTTGGGGACCCCTCACATCCAAACCAGAACAGCCTCCTGCCACACCTATCCCCTCCTGTGCCTGTTTGCTCTTTGTAGCGTATGTTCCAACATGCACCCCTCTGCCGGAGCACGACCACCAGGAGGGCAGGCAGGACCTCACTTTACTGTCACTGCTCCCTGGCATCCAACCAAGCTTCCACAGCTCTTCCCTAGCTTGCCCCTCTCATTCCATCTGCTTCAAGTGGCATTGTGGATTGGGGTCAGAGAAGGACAGACCATGTTCTGTGGTGGCAGGCTCTGGCCAGAGATGTTTTCTCCTGGAGCACAGCGAGTGCCAGGTGGGCAATATCGTGGGAAAGAGTATTATGCCTTCATGATAATAGAGTACGCATTCACATGAGGAACCAGATTCAGAGATGTTCTGTAACTTACCTAAGGTCACACAGCCCCAAAGTTACAGAACCAAGAATTGATCCCCTGTTCAAGGTTTCCTCTTTACTCTGCTGACTTCTGTAAAAGATGTTCAAAGTTCTCATTTGATTTCCCAGGACACTTGTGTCCCACACTCCATTGTATCTATGCATTCTTTCTATATCATGGCATCCTCAACCCCAACCTGGTTGATGAGCACAGAAGACAACATGAGTCTGATTTCACAGACCAGAGAGAAGCCTGTAGCCACGCAGCCAGTAAATGGCAACATCTGAACTAAGCTCAGGTCAGCCTCATGTTGGCACATTGCCCTTAACCTTCTTCCAGGCTGGGACTAAGCTTTCAGGTCTCATTGGCTGACACGGGGCTCCTGACCTCCCAGCCTGCATTAACACACCCGTGCTAAAAGCTTCCCAGGGACCTCACCCTGGACAGAACCTGCTCCCTTTACCCCATCCACAGGGTCATTTCAAAAACCCCTGTTGGCCCTCCAGTGAAGAGGCAAAGGGTGTCCAGGCTGCCAGGGCCCAGGAAACAAGGTAAACCTTAGTCTACCATGGAGCACCTACAAAATACTCAGACTAAAGGCAGCTGCAACTTGACTCTTGCTGAAAGCCAAGCATCAATCTAAAGAATATTTACTGCATCTCTACAATATGCCTGGCATTTCATGAAATCATTTTTTTTTTTATTTTGTGGAATTTGGGATCAAACCCACAGGTGTCTTTATCACTGAGCCTTATAACCCTGGCCCTTTTTTACTTTTTTATTTTTATTTTTTATTTTGAGGATCTCACTAAGTTGCCCAAGCTCACCTGAATCTTTTGATCCTCCTACCTCAGCCTCCTGATTCACTGGGATTACCAGGAATGTGTTTTTTTGAATCAGAAATACTTTTATGAAAAGGCCTGCATTAGTCCAGTGCTTGCTATGTGGGATATAGTCACCACATAAAATCCATGTGAATCTTTACAGAGTCTTGAAAGAGGGGCTACAGATATCACCCCCATTTTGCATATAGGTAGAGGACCCAGGATGCCCACCATTGTCACACCAAGTTCAACCAACAGGTCCCACTCACTGTCCCCCAAATCAAAGGCAGTCTGTGTAGTAAGGAGTCCCCTTCATGATGGTCCCTCAGAGCTCCTGGGGGCTGCCGGGTGGCGGCTAGGAGGGGACTGGGGGGATGTCCCTCCCTCTGGGTATTTGGGAGCCGGTGCCCAGGGAGCCTCCAGAGGATGATGATGTGGAACTGGAGCCACTGGCCCTTCCCTGTACATGATGAGCAGGGAGTGTGTTGATGGATATGCTGATTTCACTATCCCACACACCATTACCATCTAGAAGTTGGCAGCCTTCTGGGTGGGGAGAGGAGGGGAGGGAATTTACTAACTTCCTCATGTGTGTGGTGGCATCCTTTACTCTTGAATAAAGGCCAGGGACCTGATTCACTCCTGGAGGCCCGAGAATAGAGGCACCGCACTCCCTGGGTCTCTCCCTCCCGTCCACCCTCCTACTGCAGAGGTCTTGCCCTTGGCCAGGGCTCCCCCTCCACTTCTGTGGGTGCCAGGATGATGGGAACCCAGCTGTCCACCTTCCCCACAACTCCACGCTTCCCCATCCCATGGTCATGTACAGGGAGCAAGAAATGGACATCTTGGTGTGGGAGGGGTGAGGTGCAGGCGCCTTGAGGCCAAGAGGGAAGGGAACCCAGAGGGCTTCCTGGAGAGGGAGGTTAGGGGTCCTTGCTAAGGGGCGAGTTGGGGGCGGGGAACAGCCTGGACAATGGCTGAGAGGTGGGGCCACCAGCGGATGTGAGGGGCTGGGCGGGTGGAGAGGAAGGGGAGGGATGGGTGGATGCTTCTAGAACAGGCCTCCCCGAGTTGCAGCCCCTGTCCTCTCTACCTGTGCCCACTGATAAGGCGTGGGCAAGGACAATGGGGTCAGGAGGGATGCCCGAGGCTCATTCATTGCCCAGGGCCCTGGCGGGGAAGCCAGCTAAGAGGGCAGCACAGCAGGGTCCCCCCGAGCGCTGTCCTGGTTGACAAAGGCGGGCTGGGGGCAGGAGGGGCTGGAGAGGGTGACATTCTCCCTCGAGGCCATCCGTGGCCTGCTCCCCCAGCACTCAGGAGACACAGGACAGCTGTTCAAACACTGATCAGGGAGTGGGGCACCACGAGGTTGGGTGCTGGGAGGTAGGGAGGCCACCGTGCCTGGGTGGGCTATGCCCCGTGTGTTTGGCCTGTGCTGGACGGGCACCTGCTGGGAGTGTGGGACGCAGGGCAGAACGAGGATCTGTCCCCCTGTGTGCACGTAAGTGGGCTCATGAGTAAGACAGAAGTGGCGTGGGGGGTCGGTGCATACATCATGGGGTGGGTGCGCATGGTCTGCGCATGTGCAGGTGGACCGACCCTGCCAGTCCCTTCTGCTCGGGCAGTGATGCTGGTGCAGGGGTGTGACATCCACGCTAGTGAGCGTGCGCTGGCCCACACGCATGCATGTGTGTATGCGTGCTGCACTAGGAGCGCAGTGTGACAGGCCGACACGGTGTAGGCCCGAGGCTGGCTTTAGTCCTGGAGCCCACGAATCCCCAGGGCATTGTCCCTGTCGGTGCCCAGCGAGTCCCCAGGCCCATCACCTTCGCCCCTCACCTTGGAAAGGGCGTAGAGGTGGCCCCATGTCCTCCCTAGAATGGTCTCCGTGGACATCCGTCCCATGCCTCTGCAACCCACCCCGGGCTGCGCTCACTCCAGAGGTGCAGGTGTCTGTGGGGGCAGGTGGCAGTGGTGCCGGCACAAGGCAGGTCCGTGTGTGTCCCTGAGCCGCAGCCTGGCTGGAAAGCTGAGGGGACCTGATTCCTGGTCTCCATTGGCCAGATTCCCTGCCTGCCCTTCCAGGACAGTCCCCCAGAGCCACCAGAGCCCCTCCAGGGGGGACCCTGACCTAGGAGTTGGGGCACAGCAGGCTCATGGCCCTGGCCCGCTCCCACCCCTTCCCACCTCGACCTCCTTCTTGGTGAAGAAAACACCGAGCTTCAGCCCTTGGGCGACAGAGGTGCCTGAGCCCTCCAGGTTGAGCGGAGATGGAAGGGACTGGTGTGGCTCCTCTCTCCTCCTGTCTCTGCGTCTCTCCAGCCAGTCATGTCCCCACTGCTCACACACTTTTTAAAATGTCAATAGACTGTCATTCACTTTTCTTGTTATACTTCTTAAAATGAGGGTTTCCTCTAGTCGATGGCGGGAGGTGACACTGGAATCACGGGCTTGGCATTATTCCTGTTGAGAGGAGATGGACTGTGGAGAGCTCATCAGCTTTCATAGTAACTATTTTATTTATAAGGATTTTCCTAATGTCATGAATGTGCCATGTCTGGCTTGTTTGTGCCCACTCTGGAGAGAAGGGGGGACTGAGCATGGCCCAGGTGGGGTGGCTTTCTTTACCCCGAAGCCCAGAATCCTAGAGGAAGTGACCTTCAGCAGTGTAATGCAACAGTTTCTAATTGCACACTGCTGGTGGTGGGGAGCTCACTCCCGACCAAGATGGCCCACCTCAGGTACAGTCTCAAACTCCTATCCTACCCTCACGGGCCCTGGTACTGTTCTCTGAAGCGAGGGAGGAAATCTCTCGAGAGTCCCACTTAGGGTCCTTCTAGGGATCCCTTCCCGCTCTGAAATACCCCCATTAGTCCTTTGAATCTCTCTCCATCCCTTCACCATCTTATTGAGTCTCCAAAATATACCCAGAATTCTCTTCCCCAAGATCAGGAAGACCACTTGAGACTTCTGTGGGTTACCAAGACCAGTGTATCCCAAGGTCACTTCTGAAATGTCTTCATTCTAGTCACATTTATAAGGATCTTATGTTCAAATGAACGTTGCAAGTGCTGGGTTAAAGAAATATTAGAAACTTCCTTTGCAGAAGGACTTATCAAGGCCTTATATGACTCATGTACCTGAGACTCTTCAAACCAGATACAGGAGGTTGAGTTTGGGTGCATCTGGACTTGTCAGAAAGTCATGCTAGAAGGGACACATAAACTGCTCTAGAGTCAGATCTGGGTGAGAATTCCAACTCCGCCATGTGTAACCTTCGGGACCTGAAAATGCCTTTACCACTCTGACCTTCAGACTCTTCATCTGTCATGTGAAAGATCTTCATCTCTGTGCCTTGCTTGTTCGACAGGTGGAGCACAAGGGAAAGAAGTCAATCAGTTCCCAAACTGCCTCATCTCGTTCAGCTATCCCCAGGCACATCCTGGCTCAGGCCATCCTCAACTCCCCACACAGCCTCAAATGTACCAAGCCCACTGCTGCCTCAGGTCCTTTACACATGCTAAAAATCCACTTTCCAGCTACATCCATATGATGCATGGTAGTGGCTCAACAAACAATGCATAAACTGCTGTGAGATGGAGGCCCTTGATGTCTTCCCCTGCTGGCCACCATCCTGCTCATGCCCATAATCTGATGAGGCCTGAAATCTTCCCTGTCCTACCCTGAAGCTGGAGCAAGTAGGGCCTCCCATGCATGCACCTGAAAATCAACATGAAGGCAGTTTCCAGGATCTCCCGGACAGGGAGGATGTCAGCTGGGAGCCACTGGGCCGTGCCCAGGCCGTGCTCCAGGCCCCTGGACCCTGCTCCGGCTCATCTCTTCAATGGTGTCCCCTCTGCTGGCTGCCTGTGCTGGCCCCTGACTTAGTCAATCTTGGACAATTGGCCACAGGCTTGTTTCCTTAAAATGAGGTCACCTTTAAGGATCTCTGACAGGACGTGGCCCCAACTCCTCAGAGCAGTGGAGACATTGCAGCTCAGGTAAGTGAACATTCTCTTAAACCAAAAGGCTTGCAGGGGGCTCTCTTCTCCCCCAGGCTGAGTGGGCCTCTCAGGACCAGGTGAGGCATCCCCCGAGAGGGGACACTGTCTGTGTCACAGAAGGCTCCACTCACCCAAGTCTCCTCCTGCCATAGGTGGATCATATGTCTGATGTTCTCCTCCCACTTACTGCATCTTTGGTCTGAGGGGTCTGGAGTAAAACCAAATGGCCCGGGTTTAAAACCCCTATGGGCCTCTTTTGAGCTGTGTGATCATTGGTAAGTTAATAAATCTCTCTTTGCCTCAGTTTCTTTCTTAAATGGAGACACTGGTGTGTCTCCTGGGGTTTATTTATGCAGAGCAGTCCCTAGCACATAGGAGGTGCTGCGTCAACGTGGCTGCAATGACTATTAAGGCCATTTTTGGATGTTGTGGGTGGAGTGGGGTGGGGAATTCAGGAAGGATCAGTGTGAACTCTTTTCTGTTAATGCATTTTCTTTTTTGTGGGAGGTATGGTGTCAGGGGCTAGAAGGTAATTCTCCTTCAAAGAATAGAATGACATTTACAAGATCAGCCTCCTGGGAGACATCCTGCCTGGGAGACATCCTGCAGCTACCTATCTCCCTCGAACATCCTGTGGTTATCAGGATCATCAGAAATCTTGCAGCTGGCAGTTTTACCACCCACATCCAGCAATTGCTGTTTAGAGAGCTTCCCCATCCCCAGCATATAAATACCCCTGTGTGAAAAATAAAAGTTTGCAGCTTGATCAGAACTCCTGTCTTGCTGTCATCCTTCATGTCTCTTGTCCCTTCATTCCTCCCCACCTAGGTTCACCGCATACGTTTATGTGTCCTGCGGGTCAGAACATTTGGCGCCCAAAAATTGGGGCTCGAGCCTTTGACTGAGAAGGAACGCCGTCCTCCAGGGAGACTTGGCCAAGCGGAGCTCGCGATCGCCTTGGAAGACACGACGGAGAAACAGATCCAGGAAGAGAGTGGGGACGACGCACAGTGAATGACCCACCATTGGACAAGCAGTTTCGTCACATGATTTGTTTTTGTCAGGCCTCAAGGAGGCCCTCAAGACACGAGTGGCACGTGTTAAGAAAAAGGACTTAAAATTATTCTTTTCATACATACGAGAATTGTGTCCGTGGTTTCCCCTTGAAGAGACCATTGATGGTAAAAGATGGCTTAGAGTAGGAGACTGTTTAAAAGATTATTATGAATCCTTTGGCCAAGAAAAGGTGCCTGTTCCCACCTTTTCTTATTGGAACAAAATGAAATTCTTAAAAATTCACCCTTTGACAATGGTACCTTAAAACTTGTCAGGATTGGGGAAGAGGCTATGCAAAAGACCTCTCATCCCTCTCGTCCCCCCTAGGCATGCCCTTCAGTTAGTATAGACATAGATCCTTCTCAGTTTCCCCAGGACCCTGGGAACCTTCCTGGATGCACTCAAAATCCCACCCTAATGAATAAGGCTGCAACAGCTACCAACCGCCTTTATCCAGTTTTAAATCCCAGAGACACATTGACACCTGGGGAAGAGGCTACCTTGGAGAAGGAAGCAGCTCACTACCATTCACAAGACCCGCCACCCTCAGGACCCTGCCACAGCCTATAGGACTTACCCATCCACCTCCCTCCTATATCCCTCCTGCCTTTTGTGCTCTGGCCCTTCAGGCGCCAACTGCCCCATCAGATATTTTTTCTCCACTTACCTTGCCTAACCTGGCTCCCTTGCGCAAGTCTCTCCAACATAGACGGGAACAGATCCAACTTTTAAAAGAATTAAGATGCCTTGACTCTGAGCTCCGCTCATTAGCCTTAGGCACAGAGTCAACCCAAGCTGGCCCAAGGCGGTCTAATACAAAGGTTAAGCCACACCATGGGCCTGTTCTCGCCTTCCCAGTCAACCACAGGCAGATAGATAAGCCCGCCCAGGCTGAGGACAAAGAGGAGGATCAAGTGGAGGAAACTGATCCAGGGTTCATAGTTTGTCCCTGGTGAGCAGAGTTCTCTCTCTGCTTCTTCATTGCCATATGCTGAGCTGCTTTCCCACTCCCTACACTTCCCCCACTATGTTCTGCCTCAACATGGCCCCAGAGCTATGCAGTTGGTGGTCAGTGGAGTGAGACCTGAAACTATGAGCTACATAAACTTGTCCTGCTCTAATTGTTGTTGTTAGATTTTTTTGGTCACAGTGATGTAAAAGGCAACTAAAACACAGACTAATTTATCCAGCAGGGAATATTAAAGGCAGTACAGCATTTGAGATATGGCCTGGGTATATTTTTCTGCTTTCAGCCTGATATACCATGGGGATCAGGAGCAAAAGCCAGGGTAGAAAGATTTAAAATACTTGCAGGTTTTCCAGAAATGAAAACTTTGTAATGTTGGGGCCAAAGATGGTGTGGTTGGTAAAGAGATTAGTTCCATTACACAGAAGCCACCTTTCGACATCTCAGGAATGGGAAGGACACCACCCTTAGCAGGCTCAATGACTTGTGGAGAGATTATCAGGGTGCCCTGCGTGCAAAAGGCAGCCTCAGAATCCTATGTCCAGATTCATTTTGCTGTGTAACTAACATCATACGGGCTAACAGAGGCCATGGTCTAGGTGGGTCTGGCTACTGTCCTCATTCTCAGCTGACCTTGTTATTGTCCATATGATGCTGGTTATCAGGCTTACAGAGTGAAGAGTTGAGGGGTTGTGAAGGTTTGCATTCATACTTCAGAGGAAACGCTGGTGAACAGGATGTGCATATCACATTCAGAGTGCAACCCAGTAACCCCAGAAACAGTGATTTATCAAACTATGAGAGTGGAGCCAGTGTTGTGGTGGAAGTTAGCAGTGGCAGGCCTATGAACCCCTGCTCAGGTAAGTGAAAGTCAGTGAGCACAGAAGCTCTAGGGAGTGGTCCCACATCAGACCAAGCTGGAGGGGTAAGGATGCTCAAGCTCTAGGGCACCCATATTACACCATCAGGTGCCCTAGTTTCACACCTGGAGCACTAGACTTAATGGAGCACTAGACTTAACGTGTGCCCTGCTGTGCTTTTTCAGTCTTCTCCTTACTGCTGTCCTCTTCTTCCCTTTGGGGTTAGTTGTGTTTCCCCTGCGTAGATGTATCTTTGAAATGTGTTAACTTTTTTTTGATTATTAATGAGGATTGCAGCCAATGCAGCTACAAAAGTTTCGATTCTGCTGCTTTGCTTCCACTCATGAAAGTCAGTAACTGAAGAGGCAGAGAGGTGGGAGAGGAAAAGGCTTCATTGGCAACAATTCAGCATTTCAGAGATGAATGGCTAGCTCCTGGTTTCATCTTGCTTAGTACTGCTGAGTGAAAGTGTATACAGTGTGTAATGTGGAATTGTTCTCGCAGTCTTGGGCAGGTGGACACAAGCACAGGTTACTAGTGTTGACAGACTGTCCTTCAGAGGGGTCTGGAGTCATGGCTCAGTGGTAGAGAGCTTGCCTGGCATGTGTGAGGCACAGGGGTCAATTCTTAGAACCATATATAAATCAATAAATATTGATAGACAACTAAAAATAGATGTCACTAAGGAGCTGGGGATGTGGCTCAAGTGGTAGCGCACTCGCCTGGCATGTGTGCAGTGCTAGGTTTGATCCTCAGCACCACATAAAAATAAAGATGTTTTGTCTGCCCAACACTAATAAATAAATATTAGAAAATTCTCTCTCTCTCTCTCTCTCTCTCTCTCTCTCTCTCTCTCTCTCTCTCTCTTAAAAAACTGTTATTTAAAGAAGGTGGGATTCTGTGGGTTATATCTGGGTCCAGTGGACCCTGACACATCCCAGACCTGTGAATCTAAGATAATGTGATTTTTTATATGCTTGCAATTCTGAAGGTGTGTGTGTGTCTGGTTTCCCTCCTAGTCAGTGTCTTCTGTACACTTCTGCCAATACCTTTTAATTTGGACATTTCCTGTGACATAGTAAGGTGCCCAGTGCAAGGGCCCTTTTAACTGACTTTCGTGCTTTTAAGTGACTCTATGGTTAGTCATTAAGATAGGGTTGAGGGTGTGGGGAAAAAAGAAAGCTATACTCATGAATTAGAAAGAAGAGAATGGCAGAAAAAAAAAACGTTCAATTCAGGGTTCAGCGTCACTGTGTTCCCTTGAGTCTCAGAAGAGACTTTGGGCAAAAACTATTGAGAATGCACTGTTGATATTTGTGGACTCTTGGAGTCCAAATGCTTGTTTATTTATTTATTTCTAATTATTTATTGCTGTGAGACAGACATGAGCTTTTGGGGACAAGGGGTAGATGTTCTAGCATTAACATTTGGTGTTTCTCAAAAGCTCACTCTTAAATATATGGTTCCAAGCTGAAGTCATTATTGGGAGGTGTTGGAAGCTTGTGGAAACTGGGGCCCATTTGATGAAAATTACCTCATTGAGGATGTGCCACTGACGGGGTACTGGGACCCTAATGCACTTCTGTCTCTGTCTCTCTCTGCCTCCCAGCAGCCATGAGGTGGTCAGTTTTCCTATGCCATACACTCTTGGCCAGATGTTCTGCTTTGCTACAGGTCCAGAGGTAAGAGGGCCAAGTGACCATGGACTCTAATCTCTGAAACCATGAGCCAAAATAAATCTCTGCACCTTTGAATGTGGTGATCTCAGGTATATTATCACTGGTTTGGAAAGTGATTAGGAGAGCTGCTGTCCAAAATATAAGAGGCCCCAGACCTTCCTCTAACCAGATTCACCTCTTCTGTCTGAAGGTAACACAGAAAAGCTGACAATTTACTCACTAATTTTTTGACCAACAAACATGCCAGTAATATCTTCAGGTTAGAATTTGGGCATGTAATGATGCCAAAGGTCTCTTGTGTGAGAACACTGCAGACCCCATTCAGAAATTGGAGCTGATGTGGCTTAGGGGGGAGCCCAGGTGAACAAGCCTAGCCCTGGCATTGGAACACACATTGCACAATGGTCTTGCTCTCTAGCTAGAAGACATCCATCTGGGCTGATGGTAGATACTCAAAAGAATCTATTTGGGGTGATTCTCTCTTTTAGAAACCCCTTAAATGTCCCAGAGTACCTTCATCTCCAGAAGCATTATCTGAGAGTACTCTCTTATTATTTGAAGAGTTTTCTCTATATTGAGGAGTTATTGAGTGGCTGGCAAGTACCTTTCAGTTTTATAGGAGAGAATGTGCTCTCTCCATTGCACTTTTATATTTTCTTACATTTTCAACAGCAAGGTATGTGCCTGAAATCTGCATCTTCACCCCTCTACCTCTGTGTGCAGGGCCCACAAGATAAATCCTTGAACTGGGTGTTTCAGTGTTCAGATTATGTATGTAATGTTCTGTATATGTGTGTGCGTGTTTGTTTGTGTGTGTGTGTGTGTGTGTGTGTGTGTGTGTGTGTGTGTGACAGAGAGAGAGAGAGAGAGAGAGAGAGAGAGAGAGAGAGAGAGAGAGAGACAGAGAGAGAGAGAACACAAGAACTTGTCCCTCTAGCACCAGGACTTTGTGCGTTCATGTGTTTCATGTGTATAATTATGGAAAGCATATGAAAAAAGACACAATAATTTCTCCTCTGTGGGACTGTTTGGTTGTCGTGTGTAAATATTTTCTGAGTGATTTCTTTGGTTATTGTTGGCTGAGTACCTTTCTGGCAGGACATGTGTTTAGGGTTTTAGTGGTGCATCTGTAGGTTTTGTTTGCATTGTGGACTATTGTGAATGCGTTTGAGAGGAGTTAGGATGTTGTCTTACTATTATGTGTTGGATCTGTGCATTTTCAGATTTTAGAATGTATGTGTATGTTCATGATGTCTAGGTCAGAATTTAGGGACATAATCTTTGGTGTTCAGAGATTTGGAGAGAATGGAATCATGGGGTATGTTGGGGTGTTTGGAATTATGTATATGTGGCACATAGATGTGTATAGATTCTGTTGATAATGTCTCAAGTGGACTGCTGTGTATTTTCTTGTTTAGGGCTTTGAGATGATCATGTTATTCTTGGGAATGGAGGGGTGTCTTTTATGAGTATGTAGGAGGAGTTAGCAGTGTCTGTACATCTGAGATTTGTTGTTGAACTTCATATTCTGAGGCATTCTGTGTATGTGCATGTTTGCAACATAGAGGTGATTGTAAATGTTTTCTTTTGAGAATACAAATTGTTGTCATGTTAATAAGTAATTTGTTTGCTCCATTCAGTTACTGAGGGAGTGTTTGTGTGATTGCTTTTTGGGTGATACTGATTGATGTGTGGTCTGAAGATATGTGTATCTGAAGCACACCAGATACTCTCAACCAAAAGACCCTTGCCATAATTAAGCTTCTTCTCTTGTCAGATCAGCAGCAAGTATGCAAAGATTACTGTGGTTGGTAGCTTCCTATTTCTTGTAAATGCCAATTTTTTTTTTTTTTTTTTTTTTTGTAAATACGTGTGAAACCTCTGTCTGGCCTAGAGAATGGAATGAAAAACACTTGTCAAGTGAATCTTCAAGCCCTTTTCCCCCATGGGACATAAATTCAAAATATTTTGAAATTATCTGTCCCTAGAATGTTTCATGCATGAGCCACACTCTGGACTGGTTGGCAACAGCCAATAAACCTGCTTTCTGAAAATTCCTGTGGTATCCAGCCTCTTCAGTCCTACTTCATGTCTATTTTAAGTGTTTCATGGAGGCGACTGGAATATGTGTGAGAGTTTGTAAGTAAGGTTTTTGATTGGAATTGTTTGGGTTTTGCTGTGCATTTGTTTTAATTTGGGCATGAGGAACTCAGGGTTTACACTCAGGCAGCTGGAAGATAGGAAGTTTATGCTATTGAGGATTTTCAGAGCTCCACAGTGTTGTGTGCTGTTAACTGAGTATATCAGAAAGAATGAGCAGTTTTGTATATTAATAGTGAGTTCTGTGCCCTTTAATAGTGAGAGACTGACTGCATGTACTTTGGGTCTTTGGGAGTACTGTGGATTTGTAGATTCAGATGGACACGTGTGTTCCCAGACTTGTATAATCTAGGACTGTGAATGTATTTAGGAAGTGTGATGGCTGAGTATTCATTCTCAAACAGTAGATGGGTAGTGTGTGTTTCCACTGAGATAATATAGAAGTTATATTTATATGGGAATACAAGTTAGGAGGATTGGGTACTGACAGTGTATATGGGTTATTATGTCATGGTGGGACTTGTGAATAATCATTAAGAAGAGTGTTTGAATGGAGTATTTTGGTGAATACTTTTTGATATTCACAAAATATTGATTTTTTAATTTAATTTAATTTTTTATTTAGGGAAGGGTGTGAGATTAGAGTGCAGGGTAAAATATGTGTATTAAGGCCACACATGTGTTATGTATGTATTTGGGAAATGACAATGAGTAGATTGTAGGTGACATCATTGTTGTGTACATTTGGAGAGGGTTGGGAAAATTTATGTGTTTTTCAGAGTTGGTGTTTGAGTATCAAGTGATTCTGGGAATATGGACTCATGTTTATGTGTGTATGTGGGTGGTTGTACCTGTGTCATTTAGGGTTAAGAATGTTACATTTTTGTAATCAGGGTATTTCTGGTTCCACTCAATCTTGGGGAAGTTCAAAGAGATTTTTATGTATATTGTATTTCTGATGAGAGGATCAAGTCTGTGAGATTTTCCAGAGTACTTAGGGTTTTGTTTATGTGACTTCTGGTAACAAATAGGGTTTATTGTGTGTGTGTGTGTGTGTGTGTGTGTGTGTAGGGGGGTTGTATGTTGTATTTCTGGGTGCATGAATACTAAGTGTTTGTTTATATCATGTGCATGCCTTCAGGAAGTGTAGAGTATATAGGAATGTATAAGCCTGCATTGAAAAAGTATACATTATAATTGCATGTCCGTCAGTACCTGGGTGATAACAGGCATGTGTATTTGTGGGTATGAGTATAGTTTTTTAGGAAGGAAGTGGTGGTGTGTGTATTCGGGGAAAGCAGGGATAAAGGTGATTTATGCATCTGAGTTTTTGTTGGGATGGCAGTGAGTTGTGGGTCATGCACCTGTTTCTAAATGTGAGGTGTTTTAATGATATCTGTGGTGGAAGGGGTTTTAATGAGTGTGCATCTTTCCATGTATGTGCCTCAGCAAGAGGTGTTCACAGGTCTCTGTGGCTGGGTGGCATGTGTGCATCTGTGGCCGTAAGGGATGGCAGAAACACATTGGTTATGGCAAGCCTTTCCCAAGAGCACTAATGCTTGTTCCTGTTGATCTGGAGCTCCAACAGTGATTTCTGCATTCTCATTCTTATCTGACATCTGTCTACATTACTTGTGGTGGTGAGTGGATGTGCCTCTTGGATCCTGGGCTGGTGGATGGGAGCTGATCAGGGATGGTCCCTCAGGAGTGGTGGGGGGACCTTTTTCTCCAAGATGTAAGGTATGGCCATTGTGATTCAAAGGGACTGACTCTGGAAGAAAACTGCCAGGAGTTTCACAGATTCAAGGACAATTGTTGAGAGAGTTGTTTGTTTGCCCACATGTTGCATCCTCCCTTGCATTTTTCCCTCTGCCAAGACAAAGACAGAGACGCTAAGACCAAGTCTCCACTGGCCCTCCCAGCTTGGTGGTGTCCTAGGCCCATATGTGCACATGACTGGCCTCATGGTGTGCATCTCTGGCAACATCACAAGCTCTATAATTATTACACCACTGCACCTCAGTCAGATTAGGAGAGGAGTTAAGAATTGATTGTACAATAATACTTATTTTAAATTTTCCTGTGGAGCTACCCTCATTGTATTCTTTTTTTCTTTTCATGACCAAGTGAGTGATTCATCCTTTCAACCTGAATGATCCTTTCACATTTCTACTCATAGAGAACTTCCTTTTAATAAGTTTCTACTAGTGGAGAATTTACTTGGTTTTTGTTTGTGTGGAAATAAGCCGAATGAGTTTAATTTTATATACATTTTCAAATATTCACAGCAAAGTTTTGCCATGTCAGCTATTTGGGAAAGCACATCAGTGGTGTTCATTACACTTATTTTTTCCATTTTTGGAAACCAGAATGCAGCCACAAAACTTTTCTCATCTTGCAAAATTGAAGCTCATTTGTTAGACAGTAATCATCAATTTCCCTCATGCTCCAAGAAGTCACCATTCTCCTTTCTGTATTATTTTAATTATTCTGTGTACTGTACTTCATATAAGTAGGATCATACAGTATGTATTCTCAAGGTCCATCCCTACTCTACTATCGGTCAGGATTTTCTTTGTTTTTTAGACCAAGTAATACTTCATCATGTGCTACATGTAAAAAACAAATTTTTCCTTGGGATAGGAAAAGGGCAAAATTGTAGAATGAAATTGACCATACTATCCTATATACATATATGAAGAGACCACAGTGAGTTTTATCTTTATGTATATCTGTAAAGCACGAGTTAAGAAAATTATAAATACATGGATGGAAGACCAGTATAGAAGAAGAAAGGAAACTGGGTCAGGGAGGAAGGGAGGGAAAGGGCAAGTTCTCGAGACTGAATTGGAACAAACTATATTCCATGCTTTTGTATAACTATAATGCACAGCTAAAAATAAAAAGATTCTTCCTCAATGTACCCTTGAGTATAATAAATAACCCTGTAGTAATTACAAGCATATAAATATCTCTTCAAAAGAAGTAGAATTGAATGGTCATTTGAATGATCCTTTTGATAATTTGGGGAACCACCAATCAGTTTCCCATAGAGCCTGCACTACTTTGCATTCTAACCCACTAGGGTTCTGGCTCCATCACATTCTCAGCAGCACTGGTGTTTTCTGTTTTAGTTGTGGTGGTGGGTGGATGTGCCTCTTTGTTCCTGGACTGGAGAATGGGAGCCGATCAGGGATTTTTCTGTTTTCTGTTTCTTTCTGTTTCATCTTGTGTTTGAAGCTGGATCTCATTTTGATTTTGATTTTGATTTTGATTTCTCCACTTAGTATTGATATTGAACATCTTCCGATGTGCTTCTCAGCCATTTGCATATCTTCTTTGGAGAAATATCTGTGCAAGTCCTTTTCCCATTTTAATATTGATTTGCTGTTTTCTTCTTATTGAGGTATAAGGGCTCTTTATATCATAGATCTTAAATTCTAATCACAAATATAATTTTCAAATGCTTTCTTGCATTTAGTGAGTCATCTTTTCACTAATGAATGTGTCCATTGATGAATCAAAGTTTTCGGGTTGATGTAGTTCAGTTTGTTTCTTCCTTTTGGTGCCTGTGCTTTTGATGTGCTGTTCAAAAAGTCTCTGTCAAAATCCCTTGTCATGGGCTTTTTCTATTGTGTGTTATGAGTTTTATATTTCAGATCTTACATTTAGGTCCCCTATTTATGTTGAGTTAATTTAAGTCCATGGTGTCAGATAAGGGCCCAACTTCCTTGTTTCATGTGTTGCTATCATTTCAGTCTTCTCAACAGTATTTGTGGAAAATACTGTCAATTTCCGTGGAATGCTATTGACAGAAATCACTTGAGAACTTATTTTCTTTCATTTCTGAATTTCTTACCCTGTTTTATTAATCAACATTTCTATATTTTGTATTTGTATGACTGGTAAATTTATAGCATGGAGTCTTGAAATTATGACAGGTTAGACCACCAATTTTGTTCTTGTTCAAAATGTTCCTGAAGTTGGTTGTTTTCACATTCCCTATCATTTTAGGATGGAATTTTAAATTTTTGCAATGAATAATTTCTGCATCACGTACAACAAGACTGGGATCTTAATTAGAATAAGATCCATTCCATGTTTTTATGAATAAATCAAAATATTCTCTACTCTCATGTAAAACGAATATGAGTAAATAAAAACATGAAATAAAAATGGTATTCATGAAAAAAAGAAGTTTGGAATTTTTTTAGGGATGGAACAGAAACTGTAGATTTCTTTGGATAGTGTTGATATGTTAACAAGTTTAAGTGTTCCTGCCCATGATCATTTGATATCTTTCACTTTTTGTTGTTATTCTAAGTTTCATTGCTTGTTTTAAAGTCTTCACGTTTGATCTACTTGATTGGGTAGTAATACATTGGGTGTAGTATTACATTTTATTTTACTTGTCAGATGAAATTGTTTTCTTGATTTTCTTTTCATATATATAAATATTTATTATTAGTGTATAGAAACACAGTTTGTGTGTGTGGGGTTTTTGTATTGGCACCTTTGCTGAATTTATTCATTGTGGTGATTATTTTCTTGGAATCTTGAGATTCTCCAGATATAACTTTATCTCACTGATAAACAGAGGTTTTTATACTTCTACCTTTCCATTTGGCATGCCCTCTGCCTGTACTTCTTTCAGATTGATCTGACCAGGATTTCTAATATGTTAAATAGAACAAGTGAAAGCATGTAAAATTGTCTTCTTTCCATTTTGGGAAGAAAATATTTTGTTTTTTTGATTAGTTAATGTATTAGAAGGTAATTTCTCATGTGTGATCTTTATTTTGTTGTTGTTTGCATTTTTCATTTTTTTCAGTATCAAGAATTGCATTCATGGTCTCACATATACTAGACATGCATACTCCCAGCAACAGAATTAAATCCTGACCCTTTTAAAAATGTTGAGACAGAATCTGGTCAAGGGGTTCAGGGTGGTTTAGAACTTATGTGTTTTCTGACTTGGACTTTGAATAGCTGGGATCACAGGTATACACTATATCATCCAGCTGTTTTTCTTTCTTCTATTTCTAGTTGTTTTCAACTTCTAATCATGAAAGATTTTCTTGCAAGATGGATGCAATGACAAGGTTTGTAGTTCAAGGTTCTTTTTGTGAACAGATAATTGAAGGAGACACTCACTAGACAGAGCATGAGGAGTTACTGAAGTGAGAGTACACTGCCTTAAATAAGGGGCAGTGGGCTCACCCATGGGAATGGGACGCCTTGAGGCAGAGAAGGAACTGGGGAGCTGGCTTTGACAAATAAAGAGACCAGATCTGGGATGCTAAAGTTAGTGATAGAATATAACTATCACTCCATAGGATATGACTACAACTGAGTTTTGCAAATATAAATTTCTATCAATAGAGAATATTGATAGAAATTTTGTTTCTGTAGCTTCATTGGGAACTTGACTAATTTTAGATGAGATTAAGTAGAAGAATTTGTTTAATACTGCCCTACTTCTCAAATTAGAAGCCTACTGACTGCTGGGGGTAGATTCTTTATGTGTAATGATATGGTGTATACCTGTTATCCCAGCTATTCAAAGTCCAAGGCAGAAAACACAACCACTTATATGCTAGCTACTTCAGGGCTTGGAACACCTCATTTGATGAATAAATCCCTTTTCAAACTAAATGGAGGTCAGGAGCCTTACCAGAAAGAGGTGAAAGACTTAATCCAAAATTACTGTTCTTTTCTGTAATTTTAGTTTTGGATGGACATATAGGATCTTAATTTAGTTTCATGGGGTGCTGAGAATCTAAGCCACAGCCTCACCCAGTGCCAAGAGGTTGATTCAGACACATCCCTTCACAAAGCACTTTACCAAAAAACCACAGGTGAGGCCCCTTAATTTCCATTTTGAAATTGTTTTCTTGAGGCTTCACAAAGGTGTGGCCTGAGGCAAAGACCTTCCTTACTTGCAGGGGAATTGAACAATAGGTAAGAACACAGCTGGGGGACAGACTTCTGCACAAGATGTACACTATGGCACTGACAGCTCCTGATGATGCTACTTGACTTGCTATCTAGCCAAGCAGGGTTTCTCCACTGAGACCCTTACCGGTCACACTGATTTCTGAGTTTTCTAAGATGCTTGACATTCCTTTCAACAATCCAGGAAATGGCCATTTCACAGAGCTTGGAGCTGGTACATATCTTGGACACAAAACCACAAGCCCATTCTGGAGAGTGGCCAAAATTCAGGAAAAATACAGGAACTTAGGAACATAGTAGGTCTTTCCCATCTGCAAAGCAAGCAGCAGTCTATTTATATATTCACCAGGATGAGTGCTGGAAAGTTTTCCACTAATGCATTCTGTTTCTCAATTCTTTGTTTCCAGAGACTCAGTAAAATACTACCTGAGATCAGGTTTTGGAAGGGCACAACCAAGAGTAGGAGAGATTAAAGGCTCAGTCACTGTAATCTCCTCTGCCACCTACAAGGTTGTGAACTGCTGAGCATTTTCCATTCCAGTATGTATTCACAGATATTCTTCTTCTTCTCCCTCTAATTGTGTATAACTTGGGGTGATGGTAATGTCAAGGCATTTTTCTGGATGACAGTGGGAGGTGATCTTGTGTAGCACATGTTCATATACACATTGGATTGATTTTAATATTTTCTCTTTGAAGTATTGAATCTCTGACCCTAACCCATACCCTAGTAGACTCTGAGTACTAATCCTAACATATGCATAAAAGCAAACCTAAAATAGAGAAATGCAGAAAGTTCATAGGAGGAATTGTGTATTTTGATTTTCCTTTTGCTTTATCAAGGGAATGTGTTATATCACTAGTCACATTTTCATTCTAATGCTTCTCCATGTATCATCAAATTTAACAAATATATAACTTATGGATTCCCTTTCTCTGTAGGTTGGGTAAGAACATGTATTGTTATATACATATAGATTGCCCTTCCTGCTATCACAGGTACATTCATGTGAGTATTCTGACTTTGGCAAATACAAATTCCATGAACAGATCACTTCCACCAAACCCCACGGGAACTGAAAGTTCAACCAATGGTGAGCTCCATATTTGAACAAGTTTATACATAACCCTATGTAAAGTCAAATAAATAATTTTGAGATCTTTGAATGATATATATTCCATTAAGAATTTGAATTTGCATATCTATTGCTCCTTTTACATGTCTTTAATATATATTTCTCTCTCTCTCTCTCTCTCTCTCTCTCTCTCTCTCTCTTTCTCTCATATATATTATTCTTTGAATGGAGTTTTCTCACACCTAATGGTTCCTGAAAGAATTGAGACCCACAGTGCCACCTACTTCATCCTTGAATGATGTCTAGACCAATACAGTGAAATATTTGAAATTCTCATGACCCGGAATTTCTGAACTGGAGATCCATCCGATCTCCTGTTGCTCATCATGACTGAACCAGATAGTTTCTTTATTGACTGGAATTCATGAAAATGGTGTAGAACAGAGATGCCATTGAGTTGGAGCCTCCTGGGAACTGGCCTTGGAGCAGTGGAGTGCAGGTGTCTGATAAAACATCTGTGGTGGAGCCATGTGGATCTGTCATTGGCTTCCAAATAACATGTGACTGACATGGGACAGTCAGCAGACCCTTATATGTAAAGGCCTCTTGTTTTGGGGAGAGGTTTGGGGGTGATAATCAGAGTCAGATTGCTACTCTAAGTGGGAAAGATGTATGGGATAGCAGCCCAGTTGGTGTTTTCTCTTGCAAAACCTGACTCATCACATGTGACAGTAGTCCTTCCAGTGCTGTGTCCCAGTTTGTTGTAGGGACAAATGAAGCAAGGCACTGACGAGAGAAAGAAACAGTTTCATTTGGCTGCATCCAGGTTCAGAAAGCACAGCTTTTGCTGTTATCAATCAATCCCTCCAAGTTCAGGGAGTTTCAGAGTTTTATACCCAGCATGTAAGTAGAGGGGCTCAGAAGTTTACAGTCTGCAGAAGTTCACATAAAAGCAGCTTTTTCTTACACTGTTCTGGGCAAGTTAACACTTCAATGACAACACTTGAAAAGAGGAGAACTTCTTCTTCCCTTTCTTCTTCCCTCTGCCAGCTGTTACCATGGAGCCAATTTGTAACTTATCTTAAAAATGTAGACATCTCTGTGAAGCCCAGCTCAAGGCCAGAGGCCTTGTTTGCAATTTCTTCAAAGTACTATACTGGATATATTTGTGAAAATAGTAAGGGGGTGTCCAGCACCTTGGCCAGTGGCCAAGTAAACAGGGCAACACAAAAATAGAAAGTTTATCTACATTGAACTCTTTTGCAGAGACTCTTTGGCTGACAGTCCCCAAATCAGCCATGGTGAAGTGGACTTTTCTGTGGAGAAAGGGGTTACCACTTCATTGGGTCCCCCTCTTCCTCCAGGGAGAAGTCTTTTCTGCTGTCCTTTAATAAAGCTTCAACTTTCCACTCTAAACTTGCCTTGATGTGCTTCTCTGGTGTTATACTTCAGCATTGGGAAAGCAAGGCCTCATTACCAGTAAATAGCCGTAACAATAACAGTCAAAGGACAGAGATAATGCCAAAAGTAAAGTCAACATTTAGAATTGAAGATAATAATAATCTTTAGTGATAAGAATTCCTTAATTTAATACTTTAAAAATGATAACAACATTTTGCCAGGGAACAAACTTGTGGCATTGCAGTCAAGGGGAGAAATAAAGAATGTCCATGCATTTCTGCCCCTTTCAATTCTTTATTCACTCAAATTCTTAATACAACTTTACTCTATAGGTTCCTAATGAAGAAAACAACAATCCTTAATGATCGGCCCTGCAGTGGAGATAATCAAATAACACCAAGCAATTCTAGATTAATTAATTCCCAGAAAACAATATTAGATTAATTCCGAACATTGCAAAACAGATTTAATCATGACAGGCTAGTGACAGACATTTCCTCTGAATGCTAAGTTCAAAACTCTCAAGCCTTAGGCTTTATGTCCTGCAGATTCACACTCACTCAACAGCAGTGATCAGGTCCTAAAGCAAAACAGGCTTTTTCTGGTGGGGAATAGACGACCAGTTGAGGAGAGGGTCACAGGGAGAAGTTGCAGCTCACACAAAGGTCCAGACAAGGTGGTAGAGTTTGAGAGCAGTGAGGATCACACAGAGAATAGGAAAATGATGGCAAGTGATGGGATGTCAGTGTAGGTCCTCATCAGGCTCTCCAGCTGGAGTACATACTCGTTTAGGCTGGCTAAATCCCTGTTTTTAGCTCTATTTTTTATACTAAATTTTGTTTCTATTTTTTATTTTTTACCACACCTTGTAATTACCAGGTGCCACCAGAATTCTCATTTACCCTGAGGTCAGAAATATCTGGTCTGGTGGTCTCCATCCTGATATTCTCACCTTTCACTCTTATCAGGAGAGGAAAGCCTGCCAGAGGCTTTATTCAGCTTATCAGGGTGAGGGCAAGTAATTTGTCTGAGGCCATATTAGAGGGCTCTGTGGGTGTGCCTGGTGAAAAGTGACCTCTATTAATGACCTCAGGTTTCAAAATGGAGTTTTTTAAATGGAGTGAGAAACTGATGTGACTCCATTTTTGAGAAACCAGCCACTTCAGAGCAAAGCCTGTCCAAAAGGAGGAGTTACCCTTGTCCATGGAAAAACTCAGAGTGCTCCTAGGCATATACTAACCCTGCTGAGTTGTTTGTCTGTAAATAACTGGAGAGATCTTCCATGCCAAGTGATCCTGACACAGTTAAACTAGGTTAGGACCCACAGCAACCCCCTAGCTACCACAAAAAACATGAGACACAGAAAATACCTGAAACACCAGGTGACCTTCCCAGTACTTTTGTTGATTGGTAACATGATTAGGCAAGTTTATCATATACACTCTTGCAACCTCTCATGGCCTAAACCAATCGGTTCAAAAGTATCCACAACTTGAACTAACCAATCACCCTTACACAACTTGTTTCTGCCAATGAATGTGCTAATCAATGTTAAGAGTTGTTGTTTGACTTTTCTGTGATGTGAAATGATTGGCTGTGTGATGTTGTGATGCATACAATATCCCACAAAATCTATTAATCCTCAATGAATTAAGGGTCAAGACTCACTCTTTGGGACTGCTAAATCTGAAATGGTTGTGAGTCCAGGCTTGAGCTTACAATAAACACTCTTGTCTGACTACATCAGATTCAGCTCCTGGAGGTCTATTGGGGTCTCATGAATCTGGCATTACAGGAGTTGCTTAGGTTCAGGCCTAAGGCCATTCTCACACAACCCCTTTCACCTTGACAGCTCTTCTGCAGATAAACAGAAGCCATAACACATAACTCCTGTCTTCATAAACTTGATCTCTTGAGTCCAGTGTCATTTCAAGTTCTGGGTTTAAAAAGACATATTCATTTTCCTTGATGTTTTCAATAAATCACACAGAATTCTTAGAAAGGGCTTGGAAGGATAACAATGTTATATTGCAAAACTTCATGAACTTTCAAATTGCTTGCTGTGTGTGACTGACTAGTATGTGAAAGGCCTTGGGAATATATGAATATATTATGAATATAATAGAACTCTTGAGACTTTTTTTTCTTACTGTACACATATCCTGAGGCCAAATGAGGCTGTTTACTAGAGGTCATTTCTCAAAGAAGAGATAGAGGAAATAAAGGAATAAATTAACCTAAATATTATAAATAAATCTAATATATATTTGATTAAAATTGAGGCCATATATGGTCATGCCAAACAGTTTGCTGAATCATTTCAATTACAGTTATTTAGTTATTTTAATGTTTTGCTTACTATCTGCATTAGAGACATCGTTGACCTGCAATTCAGGAAAACTGTTAATTCTAGCACTGAATTTATCAGGTTTTGATTCTTTGATATATTACTTATTGCCATAGGATCTCTTGTTCCTTAATGTGTATATTTATACATTTACACATTTTAGAAGGTTTTAGAAAGATAAAAGAAAATATGTATTAAAAGAGTAGTTTAATAAGCTCTTTAATATTCCATTACTATGGTTATCAAATAGCATTTTCTTTTTACCAATGTATTAACCTGGGGATGGGGATGTGGCTCAAGCAGTAGCACACTTGTCTGGCATGCATGCAGCCCAGGTTCGAACCTCAGGACCGCATACAAACAAAGATGTGTGTCTGCTGAAAACTAAAAAATAAATATTAAAATTCTCTCTCTCTCTCTTTAAAAAAAAGAATGTGTTAACCAGTAATATGTATACAACAATAACATAATAAATAACTATGGTACAACCAAATAAACATAAATTAATAAATGCTATATGATTTATTTTATAATAATATTGGTAAAATATACCCAGAGGTGAAAATAAACATTTAAATAATGATACATATACATGTCCATTTTTATTAAGGTATAGTGAAATACATCTATTTTTGTAATATACTTTTGTTCATGAAAGCATCATAACTATTATTATCAAATATGATTGTAGCTGCACAAAATTAAAAATCCAAATTGCACGTATAACAGTAAATAAATGGCTTTTAGTGACTGAAATTTCTGAGTCTGTTATTGTGAAACACAAATATTCAGGAAAATATGCTCTGAAAAAAACCTCAATTTGAAAATGTAAAACATAGAAAGGAGTATTTAGAGTTGTTTTACCATGAGATTAATTTAAAATACCTTTGATACCCAAACAAATACTCTGAAGTTTTTGCTCTTAAGAAATACATATGAAAGAATACAGCAATTCTGTCTCTGAGTAATGCAAGCATAAGAGAAAGATGATAAGAATATTAAGTAAGCCTCAAAAATCTGAGGATCATGAAATAAATAAATGCGTGGCAAGAAAATATCAATCAATTTTGATGTAAAGTCAAAACTAATAAGCATTCTAATTTACCAAATCTTAATGATTTTATATATTAGAGAAAAGAAGTCAGAATTTTAAGCAAATACATGAGAAATGGGTGTGCACAACAAGGTTTAACCTCAGAAAATTTTATACATCCCCTGTGTCTGTCCATGTGTCTCTCTCATGTCTTTCCAGTGTGACATCAAAAAAAAAAAAATGAAGAACAAGTTTTTGAGTAATTATATTTAGGTCTTAAAAAAGTTAAAGAAAATAATTAGCTCTCTTTATCTATCTTTTAGAAGTAATTTTCCTTCGTATTTCTTCAATAATTAATGATTACCCTGTGCTTGTTACTGATAATACAGAATGTGTAGAACCACCCAGAATGAGAGCACTATTTAAATAATGTCAGAACAAAAAGTGCTACAGAAGAGTAGGAACTGAAAAACAAGGCCAAAGCCAGTGCAGGACCACACAGCATTTAGGGGTATATCAAAGAGGAATGGAGTTGGTCTTAAGAGGTCTGACTTCCCTTAGCCAAGACAAATAAATAGTACAAACTGTCTTAAAATATTTTTCTTCAAATCTTATAATTTAATGGATACATGGTAAGAATCCAGAAGTTAAATGTAAACTAGCAAATTTACATTCATTTTTGGGACACTTTTACTTCTAGTTCTATAGATTAATTAATTTAAATGCCTTCCTAGATATGGTAGATAACTTTTTCTCATTCAACATTTATCAGGTAATTTACAAAGGACTCCATTACAGAATTCGGTCATTTTTAAAAATTCATAAAGCAACAGATGAAATTGTTTAAAACACAGACACAGTAATATCACAGGATATAAAGTCTGTATTGACATCATGGTCTTTATGTTTAGCTCATAGTTTAAAGAAAGGTTGACTGGCTTGTATGTTTAGTTTTAAATCTTATCTGAAAAAACATGAAACAACTTCTCCTGTGTCTTTAGACAGAGAGACTGGTGGTAACACAGGGACAACTCTGGGTTTGGCACCTTTATTCATGATCACTTTTTACTTTGTGGAAAGACTTAAAACTCTTTCAAGATTCACATTCCCACTCAGCAGTAGGGAATTTTATTTTTTCATGTTCTGTCTCCCCTTTTCCATATCTCATTTCTCTCATTTTAGAATCATGTTAGGAAAATTTAATCTCCTTGTCTAATCTTCTGTTTTCATTCTGAAGGATCTTTTCAACATTATCTTTCAGATTTTAAAATAGCCATCTATTTTTTTAAAAAAAAAATAATCTTGTTCTTAATATACAAGTTCTCTGCCTTCATTTTTGAGTTTTGCACCTGGTGAGATGTGATTCATTGAGTTCAGGTTTAAAAAAATAATCTTTAAGTTATAAAGTTTCAATCATATATTTTAAGATAAAGAAACAGTTTTAAAGGTATTGCTATAATATTTTAAGTACAATAATTTTAAATTACAAATATTTAAAATACATTAAATTTCTTTCTCATTTGGCAATCCTAATGAAGGCAAAATGGCTCATTGTCTTTTTACTTATAATTTTATTCTATTAAATATGCCTTTACATTTATTATTCATGTAAAATGATTAATAGAAATTCATCACTGGTTAAGAGACATGAATCAGACAAGAGGCAAGTTAAATAAAAATTCAAGTTTGTCTCCATACACAAAATAACTCTCTAAGCATACTTTTTGCTGGAAAAAATACTTCAAGATGGCAAGTAGCACGAACAAGTGTGCTGAAGGCTGAAACTGATTCTGAAAGCTAATGCCTCTCCCAAAGCACACCATCACAAAGTGAAGATTTCTAAAGTCTGGGAGACTAATGTTGATATTTTTGAGGGAAACACGTACTCTTGTGATACTAACAAATTGTAGAGGAAAAATGATTCTTAAAACCCATGAAATGCAGGAACCCCAGAGTTCTGAAAACTATCTCAGATGTAAGTCACACAGTATACCTGCCTGACCATTAGATTTTGTTCACTTTAGACCTTTTAGAGTGGGAAATAAACATTGATTAAATAAATCACTGAGATGTGGGGTTCTAAACAACATTTATTTTCTCAACTATACAGTCTAAAACATTACTCATAATGGATTAAAGCACAAGTATCTGGGACATATTTTTCAAGGCTCTTTAATTTTATTAGAATATACATTTAATGTGGCACATTCTTTTCCAAATTTCTTATGGAACAATATCAAAGATTTGACATTATGCTTGATGATACTTAGGGAGTCACTTAAAGAACTGTAGAGTCATTCCACTCACACTAAGACAATATCATATTTACATAAAGAGTGAGTTTTTTGGTTATTTGTGGTATAAGGTACAGATTCTATTCAAAACATTAGCAAAAGAAAATACAATCATTGTCAGATGAAGTCCTGACATATAAAAATAAAATAACTTAAAAAAATTCCAACCTGGGCATGGTGGTGAATGCCTGTAATCTTGGTTGGCTGTAGAGACTAAGGCATGAGAATTGCAAGCTCAAAGCCAGTCTCAGAAATTCTGCAAGATTAAGTCTCAAAAAAAAAAAAAAAGAAAGAAAGAAAAAAGAAAGAAAGAGCTGGGGTTTGGCTCAGTAGTTTAGCACCTGTGGGTTCAATTCCTGATTTAAATAATAATACTAATAATAGTTCTAAATGACATCATGATAAACACAATAAACATTTGTAACTGAACTTCTTTTGGGTACTGGGGCTTAAACCCAGGGCCTTGTGAATGTGAGGCCAGCACTCTACCAACTGAGTTATATCCCCAACCCTTTAACTGAACATCTTACTAGACTCTAGCTTCCTTCTGTGACCTTTGTGCTTTTGCTATTCCTTCTCTTATTCTATACTTTCTGCCAAAATTTTCTTCAGAAACGAAAAACTCACTCCTTCCACAAATGACCTTCATAAAGGAAAATTTCTGTACATCTTCACCCCTTTGGTAAGGATTGTCAAGTCTGCTGTTATGACTTAAAAACTCTATCCTATTCTTTAATTTGATACTTCTGCCTGTTTTTCTGTCCTTTTGTTTAAAATTGTGATTTATAAGTGTATAGTTACAATAATGGTTTACATTGCTTCCTTGCCTTAGAACAAATAAGCTTTTTGCACACTTATCTATAAACCCCAATACTCATGCTTTGATTTTTCTTTGTGTTCAGCTACATCACCAAGGTGGCTACAGGTCTTAATGCAAGCAGTTTCTGTTTGATCTGGTCCTGGCTTCCTCCCTCCCATGTATGGTGTCCAATTTTTTTTTGTGCTTGGTGAGACTTTTAGTGAGGTTACATCTCATATACCAGTTTTGATGTAATGAGATGTTTTTTGCAAATGTGGTGGACGTGATAAGTGGATGTGATATTGGGACTTCATGGGGATAAGTGACTGCAGTGTGTACCTGTCCTGGTATGAGGTCTTCTTCATGGTATAGAAACATTGTCTTATCCCTTGTTTACAAAACTTGAAATGATGGAGTATACAAAACCAAGCTTCATGTAGTTCTGATTTCAAAAGTTATGACCACTGCATGTCTACATTGTATAGAGCGTTTGCTTTTTTTCAGGGCTACTTTACTTTAGAGAACTCTAAAAATTTCTTTCATAACATATAAGTAAAAAAAAACAGGGCTGGGGATGTGGCTCGAGAGGTAGTGCGCTCGCCTGGAGTGTGTGTGGCCTGGGTTTGATTCTCAGCACCACATACAAACAAAGATGTTGTGTCCACCAAAAACTAAAAAAAAAAAAAAAAAAAAAAAAAAAAAAAAAAAAAAACTAAAATTAAAATTCTCTCTCTCTCTTTAAAAAATAAATAAATAAATAAATATTTTTTTAAAAAGAAAAAGAAAACAATGTTTGGCATGTTCAAATTTTCCAGAAAAATCTGAGAGCAATTATTAATGATTGACAGATAAGTAAACTGAGAATCCCCGAGTAAAGTGATATATCATAGTTTATAAAGTTATTAAGTGTGAAAAGCTAAGATTCAAATGAAATCTAGTTAAGGTTTTATACCTAAAAAATACTATAATATTTACAAAGTCTTACACCAAATACATTATGAGGCAAGGCTATTACTTTATTGGATTCTCCATTTAATATTTTCATTTTAGAAACATTCTATTAGTAGTAATAATAGTATTTCTGATGATAAATATATAAGAAAATATTCAACACCTTCAACATCCACAATGTTCAATAGAAACCATGTAGAGTTTTTATACCTTTATATCAGATTTTTAGAAAAAGCATTTATAATCTGATAGTTAAAATCATTTTTTAAACTGTGGTAGTATAAACATTGTTGTAGATGCATTCTTTTAGTATGCTGTGATGCCCTTCAGAATATGAATTCATGAAGAAAATGTTCTTTTTATACAAAATGGGATAATGCTCATCATTTAATAGAATGAAATCATGGCATATGCAAGTAAATAGATGGAGCTGAAGAATATTATGCTAAGTCAAGTAATCCAATCCCCCGAAACCAAATGCTGAATGTTTTCTGTGACATAAAATTTCTGATACGTAATGGAAAGGAGGGAGAAGCATGGGAGGAACAGAAAAAACTATAGATAAGGCAGCGTGGAGGAAGGGCAAGAAAGGGAGCATGGGGATAGGAAAGTGATGGAATGAGATGGATGTCATTATCCTAAGTACATGTATGAAGACATGAATGGTGTGACTCTGTTGTGTACAAGAGATATGAAAAATTGTACTCTATTTGGGTAATATGAATTACAATGCATTCTACTGTCTTTTATAATAAATTAGAATAAAATCTAAAAATTATGTCATAAAAGATTGTGAGCAAATTCAGAGGAAATCAAATATTTAAATACAAAAATAAAAAAGCATGTTTATATATGTTGAAATGTTGTATATATTCCATTGTGGAGTTTGTAATACTCAAGAATAACTGTAACATATTATGAAAAAAATAAAACCAAATACTTTTTAAGCAACTAAAATATATTCATTTATTAAAAAATAATATATTGTCTCATTTAAATCTATTCTTTGAGATACAGAAAGACAGAATAAAAAGAGTGATTATGAAACTAAAACAAAATAGGTAGAAGTGGAAAACTAAATATACAAATGAAGAAAGAAGTCTTAATGCACTAGAGAATCCACACTAAAAATAAGAAAAGTAGTGAATGCATGATAAGACAGTGAGGAATGACAGATTATGTATTCTCTGATAAATCTCTGAAAACTTACTATCTTGGGATAAAGATAACATATGAAACTATTTCTCACAAGTTTAGACACGATTTTGTAATTACTTATTCATGAAAGTTTATTAAACAATATCAATTCTAGATACTTCCTGAAATTTTTCTCCAAGTCGATTAAATCTAATATATATTTTAGAATATGTATGTGTATGTGCACTATAGAACACTATGTATAAATTTATATATGTTTTATCTAAGGTTAACTTTTATATGTATGTGAAATAATTTGATTCTTTTATATTTTTCTAAATTTAATGGTAAATAAAATATTTTTGTAGAAAATATAATGTGAGTGATATGTTTATTTTAAAGTGTCTGAATTTTTTTTACATAACTGGCTTTGTAAAGCCAGTCATTTCTATATTTTAAATAAAAGGTGTGTTTGAGGGGGCTGGGGATACGTCTCAAGCAGTAGTGTGCTCACCTGGCATGTGCACGGCCCTGAGTTCGATCCTCAGCACCATGTACAAATAAAGATGTATCCACCAAAAACTAAAAAAAATATATAAAAATCTCTCTCTCTCTCTCTCTCTCTCTCTCTCTCTCTCTCTCTCTCTCTCTAAAAAAAGATGTGTTTGAATAAAAGCATTTTAAGAAAGCCTCCACTCAATGATGAATAAAATTCCCTATTAAAGAGTACTGACCATTTTTATTTTTTTTAGTAAAAAATGTTTCCCATAAAAAGAAGAAATGGATGTTAGCCCATCACAGTACGCTAAATCACCTTTCATAAAAACTTGTGGCAGGGATGCTAAGAAGATTGTATTTCAAAGCACAGTGGATCTCAAACATCAAATAAAACTCTAGGCTTCATGAAATCAAAAGAAAAGATTTTACCAGCATTTTCTATTTACCACAGAGCCTTCTCTCAAAGAAGTAGGCAGTCCTATGCTAAGTACTTAATAGCATACCCTTGGTGTCAACATTTCCTATTCTTCTATAACAATCACTGGAGGTCCAGATTTCCCCTCACAGTCAGAATTCTATTTTCTTCTATAGGGTATGCTCACAAAGCAAAACAAATAGGATTTCATGGAAAAGGACTTTTTAACTTATATTTTCCTTACTCTTTTTTCTGGAAACAAACAGAAGGCATCTGTCTTCAAAATTGCTTTCACCATAGTTTACTACAATTTTCTAATCCCAATATTGGACTGCAGGAATCTCTTTTTTGGGAACCAGTGTTGAGGGTCTTCTGCTGCCAAACAGAGGCCTCACAAGCCATGCGGAATGTGGATGATCCATGTCATGTCTTGTGAACTGCATGGCTTACACATTTGCTTTCCAAAAGAGTCAACCTGATGTGATCTAAAAGGTCCTGTATTATATAAAATATGATTTTCTTTGAAATTGGCTATCTTTATTCAGCTCAGCTAGTGCGCTGCTCCTAATGGTCTCTGCATTAATATCAGTGAAACACAAAATAGCAGTGGGCCTCAACCAATATTTCTCATCTGTTTCAATACATACATTCTTCAGGACTACTTCAGGATTTTTTGTATAAAAAGCCCAACCATCTTAAATAGGTTAATATACCAGTGGATTATAATGCCCTATTCTTATAGCTTTATGACTCTAATTAGCTTAAATGGTTATGTGTGTATGTGAGTGGTTGTACCTGTGTCATTTAGAGTTAAGAATGTTACATTTTTGTAATCAGGGTATTTCTGGTTCCACTCAATCTTGGGGAAGTTCAAAGAGATTTTTATGCACACATGCCATCCAGCCACAGAGACCTGTGAACACCTCTTGCTGAGGCACATACATGGAAAGATGCACACTCATTAAAACCCTTTTCACCACAGATATCATTAAAACACCTCACATTTAGAAACAGGTGCATCACCCACAACTCAATGCCATCCCAACAAAAACACAGATGCATAAATCACCTTTATCCCTGCTTTCCCCGAATACACACACCACCACTTCCTTTCTAAAAAAATATATACATACCCACAAATACACCTGCCTGTTATCACCCAGGTACTGACGGTCATGCAATTATAATGTATACTTTCCAAATGCAGGCTTATACATTCCTATATACTCTACACTTCCTGAAGGCATGCACATGATATAACCAAACACTGAGTATGCATTCACACAGAAATACAACATACAACCCCCCTACACACACACACACACACACACACACACACACACACACACACACAAAATAAACCCTATTTGTTATCAGAAGTCACATAAACAAAACCATAAGTACGCTGGAAAATCTCACAGACTTAATCCTCTCATCAGAAATACAATATACACAACACCTTGCTTCTGTCTCTTCTTGCTTTACACAGAATTTAAAATACACTGCAGAGCAGATAGGCTTAACTGAACTTTCCAACAAAAACCAAAAGACGACAAATTCTTCACAACAGTACCAACAACATTCTCCAGAATAGACAACAGATTAAGTCATAAAACAAACCTTAACAAATTTTAAAAGCTAAATTCATTTGAAATAACTTTTTTTCTGAACACAATGTAATAAAACTGGAAACCTACAACAGGTGGAACTTCAGAAACATCCTGCATGTCTGCGATTATAACAAAAAGCTCTCAAATAGCAGGGTCAATGACAAACAGAATGGAAATTTATAAAGATTCTTGAGAAAAATGATAGAAACACAAAATAAAATCCCTATATCATAGAGCAGAGGCAATTTTAAGATTAGATCAGTACATACCTATATCAAAAAAGAAAACAGCCAAGAATTCCTCTTCAAGGAGGTAGAAAATCAAGAACATGCCTGACCCAAAGCTAGTAGAATAAAAAATACTAAACATCAGAGAAGAGGTAAATAAAATAAAGATTAAATATTATTTTAAAAATATCAACAACAGAAAGAATTTACTTACTTACTTACTTACTTACTTACTTACTTACTTATCCCTAGGATTGAACTCAGAAGCAACCACTCACTGAGAGATGTCTCCACACCTAGTTTGTTTTTTATTGAGAGACAGGGTCCCATAGAGTGGCTCACTGCCTTACTTTTGCTGAGGCTGTCTTTGAACTTGCCTTCCTCTTGCCCCTCCTTGAGGATCTAAACTGTTCATGTAAATGGTTAAGAGTACAGCTTTGCCATTGAACTCACTTAAGCAGTGGGAAGATCATGATGCTGTATAATATGAGCATTCCCAGACGTGATACGACGTACGGACATCTTCGCATTGGGTTTGTCCACAGAAAGCATGAGACTCACCTTTCAGGACTCTGCTTGGTGCATGTTTTGGCTTCTTCGCTTTTTTGGTGGAGATTTTCGGTTGGAGACTAAACTCAGAACATCATGCATGCTTGGCAAGTGCTTCCCCATGGAGCTGTGCCACCAGCCCACCTTGGCCTTTCTTGGTGATCAGAGAAAGTGTCTGTTGGACTCTATTTTTAATGACTTACTGGGAAACTTCATGTCCTCTGATTCTACCTCTTCTTCAGGTCCAGTTGAAGGCAAAGGTGCTGTGGCGAGCCATCCCCCTTTTCATCTTCTTAGTCTGCTGTCAGGTCAATCCTGTCTCCTGTGCTTTTGTTGGGGAAAGGGGGAGAGGGGGGAACCATGTGCCACTCCTTTGGTTTCTACTTGTTTCCAGATCCTTTGTTTGGTATTATGGCCTCAGATTCTGTGGACCCTTTCTACTGGATGTGAGGGATTCTGGCCTCCAACAGCGGGAGGCTTCGACTCACTGTGCCTCTTTTCTGCTGGACCAGCACCATTTAGTTAAACTACAGCCTTTCTGTGGAGCTCAGAGAATGGGCAGCTCTGTGGCCTGGAAAGTCTGCATGTGCCACGTCAAATAGCATGATCAACGGTGCATTCAGCCTGGGAAACACCATCTTCTTAAGAGTTGGGTTTGAATGCAATACAAAACCTGGAAGAGCAAGATAAGTCTCTGCTTGAGAATTTCTGAAAACTTAAAAAAACTAGAGTGTTTGAAATCCCTGAAATGAGATGGTGAGTCCACATAGAATACTCTCTAGAACTCTCTATTGGTTTCTCAGCTGCATCTTTTTCATATCTACAGGTGAAACATATGGATCAAAACCATGAGTGACAGTGAAGGGTCAAATCTAACCAGTCACCTGTGTGTCTAGAAATGATTTTTTTGTGTATGTTGATGGTGCATTTGATGAACACGGTTTAAAAATGGGGTTTCAAAGAGGTTCCAGTCACTCAGAATCAGAGCTCATCTGAACATGATGGAAAGGGAAGGTTGATTCCCAACTAGATTCAAATGTGCCAGCCCCATCTGCAGACTCAGGAAATGATTGGAATGTTCTCCAGTTTTATGAACTGATGAAGGACGGGCCTCTCTGTCCAGCCAGAATGGATCTGTCCATGGGGATGGGAATGCAGTAGGCTCTTGATGGGTACGTGACTTTCCAAACAGAATGACATGGTGTCCGGTGAGCTTGACAGAGGGACTCAGTTGTGTTCTTATCTTTGGTTTTGGGGGGTTATGCTATAATTGCTGCCAGCAACCTGAAGCCCATCCAATGTGGAAAAGGGGTCACATTCAATTCTGTACGTTCATTTTATTAAATAATGTCTTGCTTTCTTGAGCTCACAGAGGCTTTGTGGCTGCCCGTTTCCTTAGGCACACTCATGGAGCTCGGTATCTCTGCAATGGTCAACTTGGGCCTCATCATGCAGCTCTTGGCTTGCACCAAGATGATTGACGTGGGTGACACCCCAAAAGACCAAGCCCTCTTCAACGTGAGCCCAGAACTTTAAGAAAGATCATGGATAAATTTCTGGTGTCCAGTTGAGAATTTGAATTGGCTCTAAAATTGGGGGCATTAAAACAGCCCAGTTTGGCCTGTGTGCTTTGCCTGCCGACCCTGTAGGTGCTCCATGGCCTGTTAGTGAGAGAGCACTTCTGGGTGGTGCTGGGTATGGGGGAAGGCCAGGCAGGGCAGGGGAGGGCCGGAATGTCCCAGAGGATGGACTTGAAGGATCAGTTCATGGAGGTCACCCCTTCACCAGCCATGATTTCCATACCTCACGAAGGAGGTGACATCTACTTCAGAGCTGTCATAAGAATTCTATCAAAGCCAGATCCTGTGGAGTATGCCTCTAATTACAGCAGCTTTGGAGGCTGAGGCAGAAGGATCACTATTTGGAGGTCAACCTCAGCAACTTAGTGAGGCCCTAAGCACCTCAGTGAGACACTGTTTCTAAATAAAATAAAAAATGGCTGGGGATGAGACTCAGAAGTGAAGCACGTCTGCTCAGTCCTCAGTATAAAAAAAAAAAAGAGGATTAAATTAAATAATCACTCTCACAGTGCCTAACACATGGTAGTTATTTAGCAAGTGCTATTTTTCTTCTGTATTTCAAAGGATTTAATGAGCAAAAAGGTGATCCTCTCAGTCCAGCTCTGCTGTTGATTAGATTTTTTGATGTGGAAGAAATTTAGATAATAGTTCTGGAGTCTCAGTTTCTACATGCTGTTAAACTAGGTTAAGAGTATTGGCTGTATCAAATGATAGGCAGCCCCAATAATGGGGTCCAGCCTCAGAGTCAGCCAAGCCTAGCCTCTGTTAACAGGAATGTGCTATTTAGAAAACAATATTTACAATTTTCTACTCTGCCATCTTCCATACAGCATGTCTTTGAGATCTTAAGTTAGTAGGTTAAATAATTCAGTGAGAAATCCATCTAACTTAAATTGTGAGTTTCAGACACAAATCAAGATTGTAGAATATTTTTATGTATTAATGCATTAATCATTAATGAATTAAGTAATGCATTATTAAATATTAAGTAATGCATTTATTATTCAATGCCTTAAATTAATGCATTATCCTTCTAAGGCACTAATAAGTGGTTTTCTTTTTTAAATTTTTATTTTTGACATTTTATAATATACTTGGCTTAGTGCAGTGGTGCGCACCTCTAATTCCAGCAGTTCGGGAGGTTGATCTTGGAGCATTGTGAGTCAAAGCCAACCTCAGCAACAGCGATGCCCTAAGCAGCTCAGTGAGACTCTGTCTCTAAATAAAACCAAAATAGGGCTGGGGATGAGGTTCTGTGGTTGAGTGACCCTGAGTACAATCCCTAGTACCAAAATCAAAACAAACAAACAAAAAATTTGCATTATTTTTCTAAAGCCCAAATTGGGTGTTTTTTCTCTTTCTCTCTTTGTTTTTAATATTTTTTTATGCAGACCTGAAAATGGAACTCAGTGCCTCTACCACTGAGCTACAGCCTCAGAAGTTTTCTCCTTACCATTGACAATTTTTTAAAAATGTTTTTCCATATTAAGAATTCAAGATCATTTTTTTAAAAAAAGAATTTAGGATGACTGGTCTGAAGTTTAGTAAAGCACTTGCCTATGGGCAGTGTCAGTATTTATCATCTATATTCCTGCCACACTCTGCTCAAGATTTTCTTAGGACCCTAGTGTTTGGCATGATTATCACCATCGGCCAGTCCATTATGGATGTGATGATAGGCATGGACAGGGACCCCTTCAAAGATGGGTTCTGGGATCTGCCTTCTGATCACCACTCAGGTGAACCCCCACTCTCACCCCGCTTACTGAGTGACCCTGTTTTCCCTCTTCCTCCTCAGCAGTACTCATCCAGACCTGGGGCCATGCCAGGCTCAGGGCTAGGCTCAAGGCTAAACACTGGCCTTAGCAGGGTAAGGCCCTGGGTTGGAGGCTGGTCACTGCCCAAAAAGAAATCAATCAAATAAAGACACTGCGCCCATCTACAACGAGAAATACTGAAATCAATAAAGGCATGCTGTCCACCTGCAAACCCAAAAACAATTAAGAAACAACAAAAAAAAATATTGGGCCTGGGGCTCAGTGGCAGAGGTTCACCTGGCATGTACAAGGCCTTGGGCTTGATCCTCAGCACCCCATAAAAATAAAAAAAAAGATGTTGTGTCCACCTCCAACTAAAAAATAGATTTAAAAAAAAATTGAGAATTGAAAGACCCTGGCTTTGGCTTCTGAGTTTTCATGAGGCAGATTGAGGAAGGGTCTCTTATTTGGCCCTCATAGCAGAGAGCCCTGTCATTGAAGATGGAAGGAACCAGGGCACTGGGGCCAGTAACACAGAGTTCACTTCTATTAATTAATTTATTTTAATTCCACAGTTCTTTGTGGCAGGCTTGATCATCTTCCTTTTGCATGAGCTTCATTATAAAGGGCACGGCCTGGGCTCTGGCTTTTCCCTCTCCATCTCAAGCAACATTTGTGAAACCATCCTGGGGAAGGCCTTCAACCCCACCACCATCAACACCGACCAAGGTAAGGGCCCTGCCTCCGGTTGGGCACATCTGCTGGAAGTTTTCATGTATGCAGAGTATTCCTCTGGGGGAAAATAACTGTTTCAGAATCATTTCTTCTGAATTTTCAGTGTGCAAATGTTTAAAATTATAGCTGAGTGCAGAAGCTCAAGCCTATCATCCCAGCAGCTCAGGAGGCCGAGGCAGGAGGATCACAAGCTGGAGGCCAGCCTCAGCAACTTAGTGAGGCCCTGTCTCTAAATAAAATATAAAAGTAGCTGGGGACAGGGCTCAGGGGTTAAGTGGTCCTGGGTTAAATCCCTAGTACCAAATAATAATAATAATAATAATTATAATAATTATAATAATAATAATAATTATTATTATTATAACAATAACAACAACAACACTTACAATCAAAATGATATCTAAACTTTCATGTCTTATAAGAATATTTCAAGGACAGCTAGCATGCCACAGAGTAATCCTGCCTCAAATTTCTTAGCAGGAACCTGCACTGAAAAGATAAAGAAGTGTTGATTTTAGTCTATTGTCTTCTGGTGGACATTTCAGTCCTTTCTCAGTCACAGTTAGCATCGAAGTGAATATCCTTGGGCAATCATCTGCACATATTTTAGCAGTTGTTCTTAGCGAATAAGATTCTAAACATAAAATTTCTACACCAAACCACTTGTTCAGGCAAGGAGCAGTTAGTTCAATGATTACAAGTTCAAGGACAGCCTTAGCAAATAAGTGAGACCCTGTCTCAAAACAGTCATGAGTAGAATGACTGTTCCTGGGTTCAACCCACAGTATTGCCATTTTGGGGAGGAAGGCACTGGGGATTGAACTCATGGACAGTTAACCCCTGAGCCCCGTCCCCAACCCTCTTTTGTATTTTATTCAGAGACAGGGTCTCGCTGAGTTGCTTAGAGCCCCAATTTGGCTGACATTAGCCTCCAATTTGCAATCCTCCTGCCTTAGCCTCCAGAGCCACTGGGATTGCAGGCATGCACCATGACACCTGGCTTACAAATCTTAATAAAATAAAAATTGAAAAACATGTGAAACTTCTTAGAAGAGGGAAATTGACTTTTTTTTCTTTTCTTTTTCTTTTGGCCTCTGATCCCTGAATCTGTTTTTTGCTGGGAAGTCTCTCATGGAAAATATTTGTGTGCATTTTTTGTGTTTTTTTGGAATTGACTGTGGAGCTGGTTCTTGGCTTTCAGTGCCATGACATCAAATTGAGGAAACTGCAGATGCGTCCCTGTAGGGTGCCTGAGAGATCCCATGGGAAAGACTGGACCCCAGGTAGGAGTGTCGGTGACACTTACAGAAGAATAGGCAAAGGTGACACGAGACTCTTCCTAGAATTTCAGAAAATCTAAGGTGAATTGAGGATCTGGGGGCAAAGCAGCTGGGCCCCAGCTGTGGATGTGGCGGTGAAATCTGGGTAGGAGTTTAGGAGTCTGCCAAGACCTCCTGGCTTTGGCGGGGGGCTGCCTTCAAAAAGAGTGGGAGCAGTGGTGACCACAGGGGACCAGTCAGTGAAGGCTTGGGCCATGGCAGCCAGCCAGAGGATCACTTTGCTCTGGAGCAGGATGGTGAGTGAGGGGACAGTTTTGAAGGAATGATTTGCTGTCCCTTGGAGACAGGCTGAGAAAATGTCTGGCAAGGTGGCAAAGCCATTCAGCCTGAGTCAGCCAGTGTGACATCAGAGTGAGGGCCTTAGGACTTAGGGAGAGATGAAGGCCACAGACAACTGAGACATGGAGGTGGCTGCCTTGGCCACCTCTGGTACCTCGTTGGGGCAGAGATCTTACCTGGGGGGCTTTGAGTGGTGCTGTAAGGAGCCAAAATGGTGGAGCCACGGGGACAGCCCCAGGACGGGCAAGAGGATGGTGGAGCAGGCTCATGTAGCTTTCAGCTGAAAGGCTTTCCTGTTAGCAGGAGTGCCACCACGGCTCAGCTTGTGACCTGTAAAGTGGGGTGTGGAAGGGCCCCTAGAGTGGAGAGTGCAGTTGGTCCTTCTTCCCTGAGGTTTGGGACAGTCCAGGCTGGGAGGGAGGTGGACAGTACAGATGTCACATGGCTCTTGCCCCCATAACACTAGTGCATGAAACAACCCATTTCCTAGAGATCAGAGGGTAGTGATTTTCAAGAAATGACCATGTTAAACATTCAGAAAGCTTCTAAGGCCCACACCCTGCCATTGATGTCACCCACCTTTCATTTCAGACATTTGTCAGTAAGGTGCTGTTAAGCACTAGGCGCTTCTGTGGGTGCTAATAATACAAAGGGATAGAACGTAAGGTGTGTGAGCGTCAGTGTCATCCCAGGGCCCCGGGGTCAGAATAGAGCAGAGAAGGAAGATGGGGTGACTGGGGAAGAGTGATACAGGTCCATCTAGAGAACCTGGCGGGTGCAAAGGCCCTGGGGCAGAGATGAGTTGGTCTGTTTGAGGGTCCACTTATGGCTCAGCAGAGCAAGTGCAGGGATTCAGAGAGGTCATTGGTGGCAAGAGGATCCAGGAGAAGTCCCTACTCTCTCCTACTGAGATTGCTGAACTTCGTCCTTTACAAAATGCTCAAGGTTTCATGTCTCCAGATTCTTTACCATAGAAACATCAGCGGTTGTCCTACACAGCCACAGGTGGCAGGGAGAGGGGCTGTCAGAAGACCACCACGGGTATGCCACGGGGCCAGGGAAAGCTAGTACAGCGTTTCTGTCACAGATATCCTGTCCATGTGGTCTACAGGACAAATGGCCCATCTGAGTGGCCATCCAGAAGGTGACACGAGTCCTGCTGTTCCAACTCTGGGGTAACAGGAAAATGCAGTCCCAGGGAGAGACTGGGACATCTGAGTCCCCAGCTATTAGCCACTCTGCCCACAGATGCCACGTTTAGTAAAGCACCGACCTGGGCTGCAGGGGCCATGGTGACAGCGTTTCCCACTGTGTTCTTGTTCTAAAGTCAGTCTCATGCCATTTCTGAAGTGCTCAGACCTTGGTGCCCTGTGCTGCAGTGTCCCTGGCTGGTCTGTTGCCTTTTCCTCAGGCCAGGCCCCTTTCTGCCTGTTGCTGAGGCTAAGGTAGGAGGATATCAACTTGGAGGCCAGCCTCAGCAACAGCAAGGCCTCAGCAACTCAGTGAGATGCTGTCAGTGAATGAAATACAAATAGGCTGGGAGTGGGGCTCAGTGGCTGAGGGCCCCTGGGTTCCATCCTTGGTGCCAAAAAAATCCAGATCATCACCCTGTGACTGTTGGTGCATTAGTCTCCTGGCTGAGTCTCCTGGCTTATTCTGTTCTCCTGCCTCTGCTTTGGCCAGGAGGAGGCCCAAGACCCAGCGGAGTCCAGCCCTTTGTTCTTCCCTTCATGTTTGTATCCTACTCTGCCAACAGGCATGGAATTGGAGGTCGCCATCTTGCACTGTTCCATCCCTGGGCCACGAACACAGACAAAGTCCCAGCCCTTAGAGAGGTTTTCTCCCACCAGAATCACCTCTACCTCAGGAATCTCATTGCCTCCATCTTTGTCATTGCTGTAATCATCCATTTCCAGGTATGTCCAGCAGGAGCACAAAAAGTCTGCATTTTTTTTTTTATTTTTTGGTACCAGGAATGGAACCCAGGGACATTGAACTCCTGAGCCCCATCCCCAGCCTTTTTTTAAATTTTATTTAGAGACAGACTCTCACTGAGTTTCTGAGGCTGGCCTCCAATTTGCAGTCCTCCTGCCTCAACCTCCAGAGCTGTTGGTGATGACAGGCCTGTGCCACTGTCTCTGGCTTCAGTATAATTGTTTGTTTGTTTCTTGTTCTGTTTACATATGAATGGCTGTAGAGTGGAGTCTATTATATTTTGAAACCAGTTTTTCTGGTTTCTTTCTGTGTGTTCCTCAAGCTAAGTGGGAGTGAGGGAAAAGGCAGATGCTCTCCAGCAATGTCAGAAAGTTAGTATTCAATATTTTAAATAAAAGAAAAGGCAGGAATATTTAAAATAGTTTTGATTATTAGATGCATATAAAAATTAATATGTAGTGTCCAGGCCTGATGTGGTGGTACATACCTGTAATCTGAAAAAGCATAGAGGCTGAGGCCTTGAAGGATCACATCTTTAAGACCACCCTTGGTTACTAAGAGAGACCAGTTCTCAAAATAAAATATTGAAGAATTGTGAATATATATGAATGATAAAGCACCCCTGGTTTCAATCCCCAGTACCATATAAAACAGTAGTTTCCATACTTTAGACCCAAATCAGCATCCTCCACTCTATCTGCAACTATTTAAAGTTCTAAAAGGCAATAAATTTAGCCATACATACTACTAGTTGACTGATATTGACCATAATCTTGAAATATATACATAGAAACTTGAAATATGTACTTTAAATATATACATAATCTTGAAATATATACATATACACAATGTATTAGGTGTTCCCATTATTTTTTCCAATAGCAATGAGAGAGGGAGAAAAACCAATTTAGCTTATGGGGCCACTTCTCTCTTTTCAGGACTAATGAATCAAATATTAAAAGGCTTTAGTGTTTAATTGATTATCATTTATGAAATCAGAATGATATGCATTCTGTGATTTCTTGCTTAATCTACATTGGAAACTTTATTTTTTCTGACTATCAGCATCTGTACACACCACAACACCCCACTCTATTTTTCAATAGTTACAAGTACCTTTGTTCATGCTTCATCAGTTAGTTATTCCCTTTTAAAAATAATTATGTGTTGCATTCTTTGTTTACAGAAAATTTATGAAGGTTAAAAACCAGTAATAATTTTCACAAATTTGACTTTAAAATAGATTTCATCACAAAATACACACAAGAAGTAAGAATGCTTTCTTTCTCTAATTTATTAGCCTTTCTAACATCCAATATCAGGACATGAATGCTGCTCATGGAGGGATGTTCTTACCATCAAGAACAATCAATACTACTTTCTTCTATCCCATCAAATATTACAAAAAGTGCACATTTTACTGTGTTTCATATGCAGAACTTGACTTTCCATTATTTGTTTAGTGGGTTTTTGCTTTCTTTTTTATCACTTTGTTTTTCCTGTATTTTCCAATACTCATTTTTTTGTGTGAGAGGTATGAAAAATAGATCACTAGAATTTTCTAACATTTGCTGTATTCAATCATTTGATTACTTACTAGCTAATATTTCTATTAAAGCATCATTTTAAAGGTAGGACTGAGGTAAGCTAACAAAACTATTTTCAAGGTCTAATGCAGAATCAGCATAACTTTCTTGAGCTCTGTAGTTAGAACCACAATTTCTGTCCACAAACTGTGCTATTTTTGTTTTATTTTTTTTCTATATTGAGTAACTCTCTTTGAAATGAGGCACAGAAAATTGCTTTTTTAGAATTTTATCATTAATGAAAAATCTATTATTATTTATCATTAATTGACAGTCTGCTTACGATTTTTTCTTTAAATCTTGTGGTTATTCTATATGTATCATCTATAATCTATCATTAATGATAAATACTTATGTTCTATTCTTGCTTTATTGAAGCTGACCATAGTTTTTTTTCTTTTAAGGATATTCTATTTGGTTAAAGCATAACTTCTTGAGAAATTCTGTAGATATGTTTAGCATGTTTAAATATTATTTTCTTGAATATAGCATTCAATCAAAATGGAATATTTCCAGACCAGATTTTCTTTCCAGTATATACATGAAAGAAACTGGATAAAATATGGAAAATAATATCCATGATTTTCAGACACTAAAAACAGGCATAGCAGGTGAGTGAAACCATAAGCAATAAGTGTAGACTGGGTAGGTGAACTATAACTTTATTTTTAAAATTGTTCTTAATAAGTGTAGTTTGATAATCTGCTGTTAAAAATTATTGGTAAAGGGGAAGTAAGAATAGTTAAATTATACCAGTGTAAGAAAAACTTGAGGTCTGGCAGCTGAGAGTAGACTGTGGAGAAAAATTCATGTTATAATAGGGAAGAACATCCCACATTCTCTTCACCCTGTCACCTACTTAATCTCACCAAAAACCACCAAGACACTCAGAATAAAAGGTTTCAAGTTCAGTAGTCACACTCTCTCCAAATACAAAAAGCAGTTACAATTCAAGTGAACACAGAAGCTTGTGTGCAAGTTACGAGGATCTGAGACATTTTATAAAACGTTAGGTTAAAGATGATTCTGTTTTTTTTTCTTTTTTTTGTATGTGTGTGTTTTATTTTGTTCTGAGGGTGTGGCTATTCCTTGGTTACCTTAACTCAACAAAGAAACTGTTATATTTTGATGAAATATCAGTGGCTGACCCACATTAAAAAAAGAGAAATATTTTCAAAATTTTAAAAAAGCCTAATTACAAATATATATATATATATATATATATATATATATATATATATATATATATATATATATACTGCTTTCTCCCTCCACATTATGCATTTTAACGTTTTTTTTTAAGTTTTTATTTTATTTTCTATTTTTAGTTCTGAAAATTAGACCTTAAAAACGCTTCTGGGAGAATTTACAACCAATTGCATGAGGGTCTGGGAAGCTCAGAGCCTGGAACAGGGCTGGGAGGAGCAGACAGAAAGGAGTCTTCCTCTTAGTCACTGGAGGCCAACTATAAATAAAAAGAGACAAAAATCAATAATTGTTTGTAAGCCAGGAAATGACACAGATTATCAAGTTAGTATGAGTTATGAAAATTTCATATAATCAAGAAAATGGAAAAATCATGAACAGGATTAGAAAAAAATAGGTGTAAATTTTATTTTTAGAAGTTTATTTGTGAAACACAAAAAATAAAGATGAATTTTATCTTATGACTTTAACTGGAAGGTAGAGAGTTATGCAAGTCATAAAGTACTTCACAAACCTTTCTTCAGTTACAAAAGCATAATAAATGTATAGCCTCTACTTATTTTACTCTTTATCATCCTTTGCATTTCGCTTAGGGCCACACTTGTAGAGTGTGACCAATAACTAAGCAAATAACTAATCAAGAAGATAATCACGAAGTTACACTTTTCTCAGAAAACCCCAATAAATTTCAGAGCAAAGAATTGATACAACACCTATTCATTCCCTTCTTTGGGAAAAGGTCCCTTTATAAATCATATAGAAGGAGAAATTGGCCATCTTTTAACAAAATGTTACTGGAAATAAATATGAGTTAGCTTCATTTAGAAGTAAATGGAAATAAAATAGCATCATTTTACAGTATCTTTCAGGGTTAGCCTTGAAAAATGAAAAGTGGAAAAAGCTCTTTCTAAAGACAAGAATACTTGGCAGCACACTTCACCCTTAATTACACTGTAAAAAATGTTACCTCAGCTAAGAAGGTACATAAACTTATAGGAAGAAATTAAGAATTTTCAAGAGTCTAGAAGGAACTTTTGAAGACTATAAAATTTTGGGGGTACAGTAATCGGGATGGATCTCTGAAAGAGATAATGCAGTGTAAATATCATGAGATTTCATGCTATCAAATACCAAAGCAAATATATCATGGACATTGTACAAGACAACCAAGTTGACAACTTGACTTCGCTAGTTGTATTTATCCAGCCTCGGATGATGCACAGGATGAATGAGGACTGAGTACCATAGTGGTTTCCAGTCACTGCATTTTATCTATCAAATACTTCTTACAAATATCCAGCCAGTTAGGAAGAGAGGTCTATTCCTAGGTTCTTGTGACAGCATCATTCTTTTCATCATTCTCTCATCATAAATTAAAAAGTGGACCTCTTTTAATGAAGAAATAATTTTAACAAGAAGAACCCAAACTTTTTTTTTTTTTTTTTTTTTTTTACATTTTGCTTTTAGGGACAATAAATCCTAAGCACGCACCATTAATAAAGTGCCAAGGGATCATGCATAAAAGTGAATGAGACCACAGTTAACAAAAACAAAGATATTATATGGGTCTATGACCCTGTTATTCACTGTATTTTTACCTACAAAAAAGAAATAAATAAAAAGGTACTGGCCTGGTAGAATCCTGGAACAGGTGATGATGTTGCTTATACTTCTTAAATTACATAACATTATATCAGTTTGTGTTACCAAGAGATAGACTACATAGATCCAGGAGCTAGACTGTCACAGTTGAAGATTCTTCATTCTCTATCACTCCCATTAACCCACTTGGGAATTACATTTTCTTACACCATGCTTCCGCATCCTCTAGTTTTAGAAATCCTAATTATTTAAGAGGACACTATTCCACCAGGATGTCTAACAAGATTCGAACTAAAATTTAAACTGTACCTGAGGAATCAAAATTCCATGTACTAAAAAAAAAAAAAAAAAAAAAAAACAGAAAGCAAGAGGGGAAAGTACAATCCTAGCTAGGTCAATTCACTCTCCTTATCAGAAGGACATTGATTCCATGTTGCAATGGAGATAAGAACTCAGATGATTCAATTTGAAAACAGATGATCCAATTCTCTTCTTTTTAGTACTCACTTTCCATACAGGAATTGTAAAAAGACCAGTGAAGTAGTTGTGTCTTGAGAAAATCATGGTGAGGAGGCTCAATTGATTTGGGCATATGTATGAGTTTCACTCAATCAGCTAAGTTGTAGAGACCAAGAAAAGTGCATTTAGGGGATCTAAAAAGAAGAGCAGAAAAAACACAAGATGACATTAATTTGACATTCAGTCTACACAGCTGTCAAAACTGTAATTAATTGCCCTGTTTTCCTTTTTATAAGTTTTTTTTCTTTCAGGAACAGACTCTCACCAGTATCATAAACTAAGTACAGAACTTTGACTGAAAAGCGAATTTTTGTGGTGTCACTATAGGGAACTGTGCTTTATGGCACCATAAGGACAGAAAGATTCATTTCCCAGACAATTGCTGAAAGTGGTCTTTTCAAAATATTTTCATCAATAGAAGAGAGTTTTTCTGGCTATGACCATTCAAGGCTTCCAACACTCAAGACTGTTTGAGACTCATGTAAATCACACTCTATGTCTCAAGTAGGACCCAATATGAGAGTGCAAGACAACTCCAAAATTTTACTTGGAGTAAGCAGAAGCCTCCTTTGAGATAAGACTGCAAACCCAGATTCTGTGCACCCAAACAAGCTCCCTTCCCTTTATTTCCATTGTGCTGATCTGAAGCACCCTACCTTAGAGACTTCCAAAATGCCTAGTCATGGTCTTAATCTCCCTCTTTGGGAGCCCTAATTAGAACTCAAATGCATCCTTCATCTGATTCCATACTTTCTGTTTTCCAGAAGTTCTTTGAAGTCTTTTGTCACTGGAGATCACCTCCTTTTTTCATTGTGAATGTTTATCTCATTTTATGCTTCTATTTTACTGTTACTTTAATTTATTGTGGGTAAAATAGAATTGTATATTTGAAGATCCAGGTCTCTAAGTAAAATAGTTAGCTTAGTTTATGGGTTTATAATACACAGTCAAAAATGTTCAATACATTTTAATATGAATTTAGATCCATGATTAAAATTGGAGGAAATAAAATAGGCTTTATAAGGATGTAATTCTGCACTACAAAATTATCATTTTGTTTCACAAAGGATAAGAATTTTGGAAGATAACATGACACCAAAAAAAAAAAGAATCACTATTTTTTATATATAGTTGTGCTTGAAAGAGAATAAAAAAGTCACTATAAATTGATAATATAATATAAAAAAAGCTTTATAACCATGTTCTTTTTTTTTGACAAAAAATATTTGACGCAAAAATACCAAATCCATTAATCTCCTCCAAATACAATACAGTGAATAGCATTTCTACAGAAAATATATAATTATAATGATATTGTGTAAATTTTTCAGACATAGATATAGAAGCTAAAAACACTAATATTCTTTCTCAAGGAACATTTAATTTGAAGCATAGTTCCATAAATCTGCAAATATAATTAAATTTTACTTATTATACACAGATCAGTACATAAAAAATGACCAAATACCTGGAAATAATTCCTTTGATATTTCTATTTCCTAGACAATAAAGCAAGCTTTAATATAGTATATCTTCTACCTTTTCAGTGACACATAATTTTGAAATTTTAAGTAAACTTCTCCTTTAGGCTCAAAAATTACCATATAACTATGGTACTAATACTATTAGTGATGGATATTAGAAGAAAAATTTTTAGTACTTTTAAGAGAGTTGTTTGAAATGAAACACTAGATCAACACATGATCCTTCAAACAAATTCTGATAATGCATGCACAGCAATAAATTTGAAATAAAGAAGGTATAGACATTTATTAGCTACAGGACTTTGAAACCTCATGCTTTGGACCCAAAAGACAATTATTTTGCTTTGTCATTACAGCACTTTTCATAACTGTGTGTGGAGTTTTAGGACCATGTTTTTGTTTTGTGATCTCACATGCTTCATTTATTCAGATGTATTAATGTAATATATGCTTATATGAGTAGTTTGAAATTATATGCCTCTTTCTAATTATAGAATTGTCTAGAAATTCTTGTTCCTCACAGTTTCTAAATTAGAGAGCAATTACCATGAAAGCTAGAAAATGCACAGTGGCTTAAAGAACTCTTCATCCAGGTTAAATAATTCAGTGAGAATTCCATCTAACTTAAATTGTGAGTTTCAGACACAAATCAAGATTGTAGAATAAATTTATGTATTAATGCATTAATCATTAATGAATTAAGTAATGCATTATTAAATATTAAGTAATGCATTTATTATTCAATGCCTTAAATTAATGCATTATCCTTCTAAGGCACTAATAAGTGGTTTTCTTTTTTAAATTTTTATTTTTGACATTTTATAATATACTTGGCTTAGTGCAGTGGTGCGCACCTCTAATTCCAGCAGTTCGGGAGGTTGATCCTGGAGGATTTTGAGTCAAAGCCAACCTCAACAACAGCGAGGCCCTAAGCAGCTCAATGAGACTCTGTCTCTAAATAAAACCAAAATAGAGCTGGGGATGAGGTTCTGTGGTTGAGTGACCCTGAGTACAATCCCCAGTACAAAAATCAAAACAAACAAACAAAAATTTTGCATTATTTTTCTAAAGCCCAAATTGGGTGTTTTTTTTTCTCTTTCTCTCTTTGTTTTTAATATTTTTTTTTTTTTTTGCAGACCTGAAAATGGAACTCTGTGCCTCTACCACTGAGCTACAGCCACAGAAGTTTTCTCCTTACCCTTGACAATTTTTTAAAAATGTTTTTCCATATTAAGAATTCAAGATCATTTTTTTTTTTGAAAAAAGATTAAAGATGACTGCTCTGAAGTTTAGTAAAGCACATGCCTACCGTCCGAAAGGCCCTAGGTTCAATCACAAAAGCCACAAAAAAGATGAAAGGTGCTTTCACTAGAAAGCCTCTGAGTTCTCATGCGCTTTGACGTGTGACAGTTGGACACTCCTCAACAAGGTTTCCGTGGGCAGTGTCAGTATTTGTCATCTGAATTACTTCCAGTCTCTGCTCAAGATTTTCTTAGGACCCTAGCGTTTGGCATGATTGTCACCATCGGCCAGTCCATTAAGAATGTGATGACAGGCATGGACAGGGACCCCCTCAAAGATGGGTCCTGGGATCTGCCTTCTGATCACCACTCAGTTGAACCCCCACTCTCACCCCGCTTCCTGAGTGACCCTGTTGTCCCTCTTCCGCCTTAGCAGTACTCAGCCAGAGCTGGGGCCAGGCCAGGGTCAGGGCTGGGCTCAAGGCTAAACACTGGCCTGAGCAGGGTAAGGCCCCGGGTTGGAGGCTGGTCACGGCCCAAAAAGAAATCAATCAAATAAAGACACTGCGCCCATCTACAACGAGAAATACTGAAATCAATAAAGGCATGCTGTCCACCTGCAAACCCCAAAACAATTAAGAAACAAAAAAAAAATATTGGGCCTAGGGCTCAGTGGCAGAGGTTCACCTGGCATGTACAAGGCCTTGGGCTTGATCCTCAGCACCCCATAAAAATAAAAAAAAAAAGAAATTGTGTCCACCTCCAACTAAAAAATAGATTTAAAAAAAAATAGAGAATTGAAAGACCCTGGCTTTGGCTTCTGAATTTTCATGAGGCAGATTGAGGAAGGGTCTCTTATTTGGCCCTCATAGCAGAGAGCCCTGTCATTGAAGATGGAAGGAACCAGGGCACTGGGGCCAGTAACACAGAGTTCACTTTTATTAATTAATTTATTTTAATTCTGCAGTTCTTTGTGGCAGGCTTGATCGTCTTCATTTTGCATGAGCTTCATTATAAAGGGCATGGCCTGGGCTCTGGCTTTTCCCTCTCCATCTCAAGCAACATCCTGGTGAAGGCCTTCAACCCCACCACCATCAACACCGACCAAGGTAGGGGCCCTGCCTCCGGTTGGGCACATCTGCTGGAAGTTTTCATGTATGCAGAGTATTCCTCTGGGGGAAAATAACTGTTTCAGAATCATTTCTTCTGAATTTTCAGTGTGCAAATGTTTAAAATTATAGCTGAGTGCAGAAGCTCAAGCCTGTCATCCCAGCAGCTCAGGAGGCCGAGGCAGGAGGATCACAAGCTGGAGGCCAGCCTCAGCAACTTAGTGAGGCCCTGTCTCTAAATAAAATATAAAAGGAGCTGGGGACAGGGCTCAGGGGTTAAGTGGTCCTCAGTTAAATCCCTAGTACCAAATAATAATAATAATAATAATAATAATAATAATAATAATAATAATAACTATTATTATTATTATTATTAAACAAGCATTGAATAGCCTTGTGCCTTGATCTTATACAATGTGAAAAATGAGTGTCTGTGGCTTATAAACCACCCAGTCTACCATAAATTATTATAGCAGCTTGATGAGAGTAAGGAAGTGCACCATGTGTGTCCTCACAGGATAAATTGAGAAGTTTCTTTGCAGCTCTCTTTTAATAAAGGACAATAATCCCATTCCATAGCTCTACCCACATGACTGAGTAACCTTCAAGACCCAACCTTTTTCTGCCTAGGCTTGTGATAAACTACCACAATATTACAATACATATTCACACAGGGTCTAGGACTGGTCATTTTGCCCCAAGTGTGTATAGCCAAGCTTCTGAAATCTGGACCTGGAAGTAACTGTCAAGTCCTCTATGTGTTCCTGGCAATAAACTTTCAAAGAATTCTTCAGTGCACATTAATAGTCGTATCTGTGTATTCACCAGGCTGCTCACTCAAGATAAGAAGTGGCCTCTTCCATTGTAAACTCCAGTCTAATGGAGAAAGCATAAAACCCATGTTGTCCCTTGCTGCACTGACACTAAACATTGCATATGAATCCTGGGATCCTTTATGGCTAATTACTGATCAGTAAATATTACATTGCAACAAGCATGTGGTAAAAAATTTAGGTAAAATATTGTTCACATTGGAGAAAAAGATCCTGGAAATCATGCAAGCTTAGGAAACTAATTAGGGGCTGGGTATCTGGCTCAAGTGGTATCATGCTCATCTGGCAAGCGTGGGACACTGGGTTCTATCCTCAGAACCACATAAAAATAAAATAAAGATGTTGTGTCCCCTGAAAAATATGTATATATATATATTTTTCAAAGTTCTCTCTCTTTCTCTCTCTCTCTCTCTCTCTCTCTCTCTCTCTATCTCTCTCTTAAAAAAAAGAAAAACAAAAAGATATTAGTCACCGAATAATGTGGTTCATGATTGAGTTTTCAGACTCTTACCTGTTGGGCTTGATTTTTGTTATTGATTTAATTCTGTGTTTTCAACATGGTTGTTGTTTATGTGGTTCAAATATAAACCCATGTTAAAGACTCAACTCTATTCCATCCCCACTAATCTTTTCCCATTGCCCTTCATGAACATCTGTTTTAATTGTTTTTAGTATATATTCTTACTGTTTCTTGTTCTGATAGGAGTCAATAACAATAATAAGTTATTAGGTAAATTTCTTTCTTACCCAAAATGGAGTGCTCCTGTATATCCTGTCTGCCCCTTATTTATCACTCAATGAAACAACCTGGAAAACAACCCACATATGCAAAAATCTTACCTTTCCATCGTGTAGATAGACCAAAGTTGGAACTAAACAAATGATGGACATTTGGGCTATTCCTGAGCTTTATGTATTAACAATATTTCTGTATTGAATAGCTCTGGGAATCTATTTTATATTCTTGCAAATGTACATTGAATGTTCAGTCCTGCAAGAAATATTGCTTTATAAAGAGCTACTTTTTATAATTTCAAGTAATAAAGCCCAATTCTTTGAAAGGTTAGAACATTTTTTCTTTCTGCCAGAAAGTATACAAGTTCATGCTTTCTGTAGATGTCCCAGTAGACAGAGGCCACATTTTGGATATTCTTTGCACTATTACAGAATGCTGGTAATGCCTTCTTTTTCTGTGGGAACCATTTTCTCTTTCTGTAATTTATTTTTCTTTTTACATATGATTGATACCATGTCATGGTTACAGAAGAAAACATCAGTGTCCTACCCTTAATAAATCCATGGCTTGGTGAGAGTCCAATGCTGAAACCAATAATTTCTTCCCAGTACAATGATCACCAAGGATACAATGCATTTTGGTAGTTTGTGTCTCCCGAAAAATTGATCTTTGTAATCTAAGTCCTTATACCTATGGGCTGAGAGATTTTAATATTATTTATTTATATTAATGTTTACATTTTAATAGTGATAACATCATTTATTTTTTAGTTAGAGGTTTTTCTATTTATTGAATTTTAGAAAGACCTGAGAACATGAACCCTATAAAAAGAATTCCTGGAACATCCCAAATATTTAAAATAAATGCCTTAGAAAGTAATGCATCTGTATAATTATTCAGCATACAGTAATAAATATAAGATCATCTCAGGTCACATACATGCAGAGTACCCACAGAAAACAAGGAACCACAGGCTCTAATGTGAGAATATATGGTTGAACGTTGCCAAGCAAGAGCTTCTGGGGCTGAGGTGTATGTCATAGAGAACACTCAGCAGGCAGATGGTAAAAATGGAGAAGCCCCCTCTCCAAACCTGTGAAAGTAGATTATTAATTTATATTTGATGTCATCTCCAAAATTCCGAGACAAAAACATCTGTAACTATAAACCCCATAATTATCAGCATCCCTAGATATGTTACGGCCAAGATACCAATGGTAAAGTTCTTGGGTTAGATCTTGTGCTAGAAAAGGCACGTGAAGTTGCAGAAGAAAATTACGGTGTTAGCTGAGATCTCAAGATGAACTTCAGAGGAAATGTTTCTTATACTAATAAAATAATATATTTTATTGATCTTTATTTTCAAATTTCATATTAATAGTATATATCTTAAGAGAAAATGAAGCAGAAGCCCTTAATTCAAATAGTGTCATCTTTATCAATCTCAGCCTATCCTATTACTAGGGATATATGTGGATTCAACCAACACACATTTTTCCCACTTCAATTATCAACTCTCTCTACTATTCTCCAGGTGCCATTCGAATATTATTACCAAATCATGTCTGGATTGTGTAATAGTAGCTGTGCTCCCACTGTACATAGCCTTTCTTATAGATTCAGAATTACCATATATTCTCAAAATATTTCTTGATATTATCTTCTTTTGAGATTTTCTGAGGTAGAGTGTTAAGTTGATTTCATCTTTCTCTTCTTGATTAAGCAGTAGGAATATATTGAAAACTCTACAATTTTCAATGAATTGAAATGGAATGATTGTACAAAAGTAAAGAATTGCTACCTTCTCAAAAAATGAATCTCAATCTAGTAGGTGTGCGCATAGATGTATTTTTTAGATCTATCTTTTGACCATTTATTATCAGACTTAATGCCTTTAATATATCATCTAAGATGGCACTGAGAAGCATATCCTCTAAGATGATTTTTTAATTTGTATTTGTAGTCTTTTATTGAGTTCAAGTGTTATGTTGGTGCTAAATCTGATCATTCTGTATTACATATATGGAGTCTTATTACATATATTTTAGAGCTATTGTGTATGAAAGAAGAACAAGGATCAAATATGTATGTGTTTCTGAAATAAAAAGTACTCAGTAGAAATGCTGGCCATTATCTTTTAATTATGTACTTCATCATCTATGTGATTTAATAGATTTAAAACTTTTCTTTTCATAATGGCTACATATGTTGTGGATTCAAATTATTTTCATGATATTAATATTTTCTAGCAATATGTGTAGAAAGCTCTTTGACACTATTTAAGGCCTGTCTTTGAATCCCCAATGTAGCTATCCACCTTGCATATATGCTATTATCCTGAGCAGAAAAACTATCTTAAGTGACCAAATCCAGCCATTGAATACCAGTAGAAATATATTATTATTGTTTTCTCCTTAGTCATCTGGAATAAAGGTGTAATTAAAGTCACAGTTCAGATAGACTCAAAGTCATTCCATTGTAAGGTTTCTAAATTAAAGGACATGAATTTGACCCAAGCCTAAAAGACAAACTTCCATAAGAGTCCCAATATTCATCTGCTTGAAGTAAGCGATGCATTTCTCCAGTAAAGAAACCAGGCATAAAATTGATACAAAAAAATTGATGTTAATCTGATGGAATATTTTTTTTTATACAAGGCATGTTGGATTTTAAGTCAAGTACCTGAAATAGTAGGTATGTATTTTAGCTTTTTTCCAGCCACATATTAAAAAAATACCAGTCATCAGGGCTAAGATTGTGGTTCAGTGGTAGAATGCTTGCCTAGCACATGTGATGAACTGTGTTCAATCCTCAACACCACATAAAAATAAAATAATAAAATAAAGTGTAAACAAGTTTTGAAAATTAATAACAGTCATCAGAAATCCATGTAAATAAGTCTAAATCATTCCATGACTCTTTAGACCTTGCAGATCTAAAAGACATGACAGTAAGGGAAACCAAAACAATGAAACATTCATGAACATAGGATACTATTTAAAAATCTGAGGTAATGTAGATATTTGGCTAAACCATCAAAGAATTTACTTCTATTTATTTTTATTTTTACCTGGAATCTACTCTTTGTACTTGGAAATGAGACCCATTGTTATAACTCGGCATGTGTTCATAGTGTGTAATTATCAGATCAGGGTAATTTTCATCTCATTAAAATTATTATTCTGTGTTTGAAACTTTCTATGTTCTGGCTATTTTGATTTATTTAAGTAGTTATTATACAATGTAATCACCTCATTGTGCTCTAAAACCTAAGAGTTACTTTCTGGATTTAATTGTTTTTTGCACTCCCTACACACAATCAGTCAGTTTCTCATTCTTATCATAAATCCGGGAAGTGTTTCTGTTCTCAGTTTCTGTGTGATTAACTTTTCAGCTTCAACACAGAAATGCCACATGCAGTATTTGTGGGAAAATAAATGCCACTACTAGAAAAAACTAAAATATTATTCTCAATTAATAATTGTGGAAATTGGCATAAACCTCTGCATTCACTCATTCAGTGTTTAGAACTTGTCTACAATAATAAATATGGAAAAAAGAATAAAATATATAAATCAAATGTCCATATGTGTTTAACATTTTATGGGTCATATTTGGTCACTGGGAACAAGTGTTGTGACATCTATTTTTATAAAAATGACATATTCTAATTCTTATAACTTTATTTATAATAAGGGAATATATTATAAGTATGTTTTTATATTGTAAGTTTCAACAGATCCATATTACAATGGAATAAATAACTTTAAAAATTGTATAAGAGTTGGCTCAGTGGTGCAGGCCTGACATCCCAGTGGAAAAAATATTTTAAGAAAAAAATATTTTAAAAAATGGGGATATATCTCAGTGTTTAACCACCCAAATGCACTCACCCTCTACCCCTTCTCCACCTGAGATGCCCATCACAACACATGAAAGAACAGTATCTCAGCCTGCCACCTATCCAGCAGTTCTCCTTTCACAGCCCATCCGAACCCATTCCTCACTTGATGCTCATCTTTTCATGCCACCCTGTGAGTATGCATTGGGCCTGAACTAAGCCACACCAGCACAACTGGTTGCTAAGGTCCAGGTGGCAGGTATCCCTCATTCATCCCACTGGGACCTTATATTTTTTTAAAATGGGTTGCTAATAATTCAAAATGACAAGTTTATGGCTGAAATTACAGCTCAGTAGTAAACAAATTTCACATGTGCCTGGCTCTGTGTTCCAACTCCCGCACCTAAAAAACACAGACAGGCCTAATGGCACATGCCTATAATTCCAGTGACTATAGAGGCTGATGCAGGAGGCTCAGAAGTCTAAGGACAGTTTCAGAAATCTAGTAAAGCCCTAAAAATCTGTCTCTAAAATTTAAAAAGGGTTGGGGATGGTTATTCAGTGATTAAGGAATGATAGATTCAGTCCCCACAACCAAATACAAAAACAAACCCAAAGTAAAAGTGAAAAACAACTGTATTCCCCAATATCCTTTGCAGGTAGGGGTCTATGTGATTTTGTGCTGGCCAATGAGATAACATTGGATGCAACTGGGACTCTAGCTCTTTGTTTTTTTCCTTTTTCTTTTTCCCCCGAATTGCTGTATTAAATGGATCGCACAATGAAAAACAGGAAGGGCCCTGGGGCATGATGGAATAGCTGGATAGCCATAGCAGCCCAGACTACCAATTACTGGGCTTTTTGATTTTCAAGTAAAAGGAAATATTTTCCAGTATTTGATGGGTTTACTTTTCGAGTATTGAAAAGACTGATGCATTGATTTTTCTCCTTGTTCTGCTTACTGTTCATTGTCTTCAGGTTCAGGAACAATGTAGGTAAAGAAAACCAGCCATCTTTGTCACCAATTGTTTTTCAGGTCTCTGGGGATGAAAGGAAAGTACAACACAGAACCTCTATAGTACCTAATCTGAGCCATTGGGACAGAGTTAGGCCTGAGTCATCTCCAGGGTCCCTCATCTGCTGCAGAATGTTCACAGAGAGTATCTTTCATCTTGACGCCAACACTCAAGTCCAAAATCTCAGGGCTCCCATGGTTCTCCTGAGAACTATTCCACAACAGGCTGACACTGGTCCCAATCTCCAATCCTGCACTGATGGGCCATTGGGAAAGTGAGTTTAAGCAAGCTTTACTGTCCCCAATTTTCAAGTGTGTCTTCTCCAAAAAAAACTTGAAACTTAATGAGCACTGAAGGAAGAAGTCAGGTTCCAAGGACTGAAGAAGAACCCTGCCACCAGGGAAACCTAGGATTTGAAAAAAAAATTCCAATTTAAGTGAGGTGGCAGGTAAATTATAGACCTTGACATAAAGCAATAGCCTTACAGCAAAAGGTCACGTGTGGGCATGGAAGTATGTATGAAAGACTGACTTTTCACAGCCTCCACAACAGGTGAACATGAATGCTAAATTTGTAACACATAACATAAGAAAAAGGAACCACATTTTTTTCTTACTTGCCTATTTTTCTTTCTTTATTCTTTTTTTCTTTTTCTTTTTTTCTTTTTCTTTCTTTTTTCTTTTTCTTTCTTTTTTTCTTTTTCTTTCTTTCTTTCTTTCTTTTTTTTGTGCAAGGGTTTCAAACTAGGGGAACATAACCACTGAGCCTCATCCTCAGATTTTTTAATGTTATTTTTTAACTTTTGAGAAACATTGTTAATCACAATATTGAGGTATTCTTATATCAAACAAGCCATACTACAAAGGTTCCAGAGCTAGAGAGAAAATCCTGCAATCCCAGAGTGTTAAATATGTCTGTGGAAGATGAGCTACATGGACACAATGTAGAAGATCAAATGGGTGGAGTGGGCATGGCTCTGCAGAACAGTGCAGGTAAGAGGCCAGATGCTGGGTGGAGCATATGAAAAAAAGTGGAGAGGACATAGTGGGGCTTAGTTGTTTGGCAGAGTTGGTGATGCAGAATCAGGCTGAGTGAGTGGATCCCAACCCATAAGAACAGTGGATGGGGAGAAGACAGGGGAAGCACGTTGAAAGCAGCATCCCACCTGATACCCCTTAGGTGAGCACAGCCTATGAACCAGGAGATGCAGTGATGAAGGAGCAGAGGGCATGGTGGGTGCATCCACAGGAAGCAAAGGGAGTCAGGAGAGGCATCCAGTAATTCTGTCAGAAGTCACTGTTGACCCAGTGGGGAAGAAGGGTCTTAGGGCTCTGAGATAGATATGTGACCTCAGGGTCTGCTCCACAAGGGGCCTCAGTTTACCCTCTTACACACTGAAGCAATGGAGGGAGGCTGAAGATGCCACAGCACAGCCTTTTTTGTTCCTCCATCTTATGGGATGCAGTGCACTTTCCATTAATTTTTTCTGTTCTTCCAGGTACAGGACAGTACCTAAATCTGTTCTCTAGACAACGATATTTGTAATAAACTCTTCAAAACCTTCTTGCAAGAATATCCTGGGAGAGCACTGTTTGGCTCACAGGAGCAAATAGGTAAACGGCAGAATATGAGCCACCAGGACCAGACACTGATTTATAGAGAAAGATACTTTCCAAGAACCTCTCATGTTATCCTGACTCGGTGCCAAAAAATTATCCCCAGGTCCTACCATGAAATCCTGAACTGAGGTCCCAAACTGGTAACCAGAGAAGCGCACCTAGCTCCAGGTTATTGTTGGTTGGTTGTTCAGGTTTAAAATTTGCTTGGGGTCTGGGGCTGTGGCTCCGCGGTAGAGCGATCTCCTAGCACGTACAAGGCCCTGGGATTGATCTTCAGCACCACATATAAATAAATGAATAAACAAATAAATAAATAAATAAATAAATAAATAAATAAATAAATAAATAAATAAGATAAAGGTATTGTGTCCAACTACCACTAAAAAATAAATATTTAAAAAATTTGCTTGGAATTAGAACACAATTCTTTTTTTATATTTATTTTTTAGTTTTAGGTGGACACAATATCTTTATTTTATATTTATGTGGTGCTGAGGATCGAACCCAGTGCCTCACACATACTAGGTGAGCCCTCTACCACTCAGCCACGACCCCAGCCCTAGAACGTAATTCTTAAGATTCAGGAAAGTTTGCACAAAAACTCAGGTTTCTAACTGTCCTTCAAAGTCACCAGGAGATCTGGCAGCCCCAGACTGAGTTCTTACACAGCAAGGATCGCTGGCACTGTCCTGCCAGTTTCCACGACTCCGGAGTGCAGTCGAGTCCTCTTTGCCCCTTTTGTGTCTGGCCCTGGAGGCCTTGAGTGTTGCTAACAAACTAAGGGTTAGATGAGCTGGGGCAGCAGGCAGGAGTCAGCATGGAACTTCTGGTCCAGCCCTGCTTCCCGCTTGCTGTGTGACTTTGCTCCAGTCACACCACCTCTTTGTGCTTCAGTTTCCCTATCTGTCTGAAGGCCAATAGACTAGATCAGTGGTTTCCCACTTTAAGCCAAGGCAAGGCTGAGAGGTGGGCTGCTTTGTCCCCCTTCTCTCCTTTCTGAATTAGGCCTGGGCATCAGATTTTGCTTAGGTGACTCCCTGTTTATCCAGGGTTGGAAAACTCCCAGGTAACTACTTGTGTTAACCCCATAGCCAGGGCCTTGAGGTGTATTACAACAGAAAAGAGACAATACCTTTTTTATTTTTATTTCTTTTGTGGTAGTGGGGATTGAACCCAGGGTGCTTTACTGCGGAATTCTAACCACAGCCTCCAACTTCTTTATTTTTGAGACAAGGTCTTCTAAGTTGCTGAGGCTGGCCTCAAACTGGTGATCTTCCTGCCTCAGTTTCCTGAGCTGCTGGGATTACAGGCATGCGCCAAGGCTTCTGGAACCATAATGTGTTTATAGATAAGAATGATGGAATTTGATGAGCAGCATTATTCTCCTACAAAGAGAGGCTCTCCTCCCCTGTTTTACAGATGAAGAAAGTGAAGTTTTGAGAGGCTGAGTAACTAGCCAGAGGTCACACAGCTACAAGTGGCCAAGAGCCCATGTTTGTGCCATTGCAGACAGTGAGGCCCTAACTACTTTTTCTGTCCCTTAGGTGGCTTGGGAGGAGGTGGGTGTAGAGAGGTGTACTGCACCAAAGGGGAGGCCAGTGCCCTAGGAGACCCTGCCACCTCTTCCACTTGCCCTCCTTGCAGGCCATCAGCACACACAGGGAAGTCCCCCTCTGGCTGTGTGCTCAGGACCAGGCTTCCCTCCCCCAGGGCTGACCCGGGCTGGGCTCCAGGTGATCAGGAGGTCTGGCAGCCCTGGACTGAGTTCTTGCACAGCAAGGGTCAGTGGTCTTGTGCGCTGCCTTAGGATGGGATAGGAAGATGCACGCGAGGCCCATCGAGTCAAAAAACCCTTGTGGTTCTTTGCAGGTGTAATAATTGCTCACTGAGCTCCACAAGCCACATTTTGCAGCCCAGACAACTTCTGTGGTTGTTACGAGGAACCTGAAAAATGGGGGTTCTTGTAGTTCTCAGGACCCAGCGTGTCCTGTCTGAGTCTTGGTTCTCCCATCTGAGAAAGAATAACCCCTGTCCATTCCCACTCCTAGCCTGTGTCCCTTTGATGGAAAGGGCAAGTGTAACCTCCTCTGCCAGGCTCTCCCTGCAGCTCATCCCTTCTGCAGCTCCTCTCAGGAAAGGGGCTGAATCCTCCCATTTACAGGAGATATCTGTAAAGGCTAATGTTATAGGCTCTGGCCAATGTCCTCAGCTGCTGAGGGCTGGGCTTGTGACTGTTTCCAAGGCCTCGTCCATCCCAGGCCTGGGTTCCCAATGGCTGGGGGAGCCTGGAACCAGCCAGGAACTCCTGGCAGCCTCTAGCCAGTCCTTGGGCGCAGGCTGCCCTTCCTGCACTGGCTGCTTCCTGAGTGCTCTGGGCTCCAGGGAAAAAAAGTGGGTTCCCAGTGAGCCCCACAGCCCTCCAGGAAGAAAGAGATTGCTTTCTTCCTCCAGGTGGGGCCTGGGCCTGACTCTCCAGGGCGGAGTGGAGGGCTGCAGGCTCTCGGGCCTGCTGAGATCACCCTTCCCAGGTGGCTCCTGGGTGGGATGTGTGTGGAGATGTGCTTGGTCTTAGCGGCTGTCTTAGTAACAGGGCGCTCTCCTGTCCATCAGGGTTCAGGGTGCACATGACAGAGGTGACAACATAGGCCCAAGAGGGATTTCCTGGCCAGGGAGAGATGCTGGGATAAATGGGAGGAGAACTAGGGCTTGGTTGGCTCCAGACCCTAGGGGACCAAGGAATGGACCACCCTCCAGGGAACCCCATTGTGGGGAGAGGCCCTTGTCCTGGTGTCGCTGTGTCCCTGGGCTGCAGAACAAGGGCTTGGGGAAGCATATGCACTATCCTGGGTTAAAAGGGAGAGTCCCTCAAGGTCCGCACAGGGAATAGTTGGGTCTTAGGGTACAGTCAGGGTGCTGGTAGCAGAGGCGGGGCAGAGGCTGCCTGGAGGCGGGGACACCTGCCCGAGCACTGCTGCTGTTTGGGTGTTCTGTCCCAACATCTTGGGAGGCTTCAGCAGTCTAGGTCGGGGTCGTGGAGTGGGCTGGGTGGAGAGGTTTTTTCCACATCAGACCAGCTTTGGGCCCTGGATTGGGTTTACCAAGTCACAGAAAATGGGACATTGGGATGGGAGGGGTCTTGGGGGAAACCTGGTCCAGTCTCACCTTGTACCACAGGGAAATGGGATTCCAGAAAGGCCAAGAATTTCTCCAGGGCCCCACCACCCAGCAGGGACAGGTTGGAGAGAGGGGGTCGAGATGGAGCACCACAATACCCTGTCCTCAAGGGAATATGGGCACCATGGGGATGGGGCAGAGGGTTGTAATGAGGACACACACACACTTTTAAAAACACTGACTGCTCATGAATGCTTATGGGACAAAATTAAAAACAACCCTCAGCCACCCTCCTGCCTTTCCCAGAGGCCACCGCCATTCTAGTTTCTGATGCCTGGTAATAGGCAATTGCGTGTTCGACCACATGTGTGAAAGACACAGACATCTTCCTCCTGTCACTTCACCATGCTGTGGTCTGTGCTGGTAACAATTCCAAACCTGTTCATTCAGCACCACTTCAGGACTTTCTCTTTCCCTCCCTTCCTCTCTGCCTCCTTCCTTCCTTTCTCTCTCTCTCTTCCCTCTTTCAATTTTGGTACTGGATGTGAACCCAGGGCCACACCTGCTTGAGAAGCACTTGACCACATAGCCCCACCCTCAGCCCCTTCTGTTATTTTGGGAGGGGATTGAACTCAGGGGCACTGCATCACTGAGCCACCTCTCCAGCACTATTTTGTATTTTATTTAGAGACAGAGACTCACAGACTGCTTAGCACCTCCCCGATGCTGAGGCTGGTTTTGAACTTGGAATCCTCCCATCTCAGCCTCCCACACGTGTGTGGCCCCTACTGTTTTTGAGACAGGGCCTCACTGAGTTGTCCAGGCCAGCCTGGAACTTGCGATCCCCCAGTTTCAGCCTTCCAAGTCACAGGGATTGCGGGTGTGTGCCACCACATCTGGGACTTTAGTACTTTGTAAGTCAATTTGTTTTTGTTGACACTCGAAACACAGACAAGTCCATTGGCCACCAGTGTGTTCCAATGAGGAACAACAGGTCAAGCTTCCCAGGGGCTGACTCTGCTTCACCCTCTGCTCGAGGACAGTGGCTGCCCTCACTTGGAGGTTTTAAATGCTATGTGTTTTTTTAGTTGCTTTGTGTTTGAAAAACCAAACCAAACCCCAAACCAAAACAAAACAAAACAAAAAAACCCAGCCGGCACACCCCACTGGAGATTTCCCATGGAGGATTGCTTGGGATGGCAAGTGGGGTGGTAGTCTTGCGGCACTGATTCTGTAATACAGGATGGCTTAGGCTTCTCAAACCCAGTGATGACAGTGGGAAAACTGGAGGCCACAGGGACCTTATTTTCTCCTGCTCACCCTCATTCCAGTCCCACCCCCTTGACTGTCCACACACAGTCCACCATGCCTGCAAGACATGGCTCATCTGTCATGCTGCAAGACACAGACTCCCCAGGACAAGTGGGGAAACTTAGGAAAGTGGCTTAGCCTCTGCCAGTGTATGTGTCCCAGCCTCTACCAATAACATGGCTCGGCTCTCTATCCCCCCTGCACCGTCAGAGCCTTGCGCGGGATAGGTGGGGGTCATGGGTGGAGCACCCACAGCGTCTCTACAGAAAATACCCAGCCCCAGCCTCCACAGCTTCATCTGTTAAATTGGGACATCAGAAAAATCTTGCTTGTTTGTTTTTTTAAATCATGTTGTTGTATTTTTTAAATGTTTATTTTACTTATTTTTAGGTGGTGCTGAGGATCGAACCCAGTGCCTCATGCAAGCTAAGAAAGCAGCTCTACCACTGAGCCCCAGACCCAGCTCTGGACAGCCTTATTTAAAAAATAAGAAGCCAGTCATGGTGGCATGACCTTGTTGTTCCCGCTGTTCCCGCTGTACAGGATGCTGTGACAATGAGAATCACTGGAGCCCAGGAGTTGGAAGCCAACCTGGTCAACATAAGCAAGACCTCGCCTCAAACATAAGATAAAGCCAGGCATGGTGATGCCCACCTGAAATCCCAGCTGCTTGGGAGGCTGAGGCATGAGTATTGTGAGTTCAAAATTGGCCTCTGCAAAGTGAGGCGCTAAGGGTTGGGGTTGTGGCTCAAGTAACAGAGCACTCACCTAGCACATGTGAGGAACAGGATTCCATCCTCATCACTATAAAAAAATAAAGATATTATGTCCACCTAAAACTAAAGAATATATATATTTTTTTTAAAAAAAAGGTGCTAAGCAACTCAGTGAGATCTTGTCTTTAAATAAAATACAAAATAGGGCTGCAGATGTGGCTCAGTGGTGAAGGAATTAGGCTTTTTCCCAATTGTCTTACTAATGAGCACATGCCATTTAGAAAGTGGTTTTTCCACTCTACCCTTCTGTCATAAATGTGCTTTTCCTCACTCCTTCCCTAAACAGGCTGTGAATTCTCCATATTTCTCTTTTAAATTATACATTTCAGCTTTAGATTATACCATTGGTTCCAAGTTCTATAGAATACAATTGAAAGTAACCAGGAAGGAGCCTGAATGCTGTTTTGACTACATATTTTCTTCATTAGATATTATAGTCCATCACTTCTAGATTTGGCCCTCCATAAGCTTTAGAACATGGACACAGTTCAGCCACATTCACAGCAGAGGTGTGACAATTGTTGATTCCAGTTTCCAGTAGAATAGTTTTCATTTGCATCTGAGTTCTCATCAGCATGGTCCTTACTGTCTGTATTTTTATCAGCATTCTGGTCATGGCCATTTATCCCATCTTTCAGATATTTCAGATCTTTACAGGTTTAAGGCTCTGAGAGGAGTCCCTCTTGGATGCATCACAACATGGAAGGCGCCATGTTGTGTATCTCTCAAATCTATATCTTATCTCTTTCTCCTTATAAAACCACCAGAACTCCATCAAAGGGGCTCCATCCTAAAGAAGGAATCAAACCTAATCATTTTTCAAGGGTCCTACCACTTAACACCATAGTCCAATTAGTTTCTACCTTCTTTAATATCATTTACATAAGATTTTTGTAATTAAATTCCTTCATGAGTTCAGAGAGACAACCCATTTTCATACATAGCCTCCAACGTATATTCAATTCATCATGAAAGAATTACTTAGACAACCTCTATCATACAGTCTTCCAACTATACTTTTATTAAAAAGTGAAGAAGTTTTTAAATATCCTTCAATTAGCATTTTGAAAAACAAAAACCATTAATCTGATAATAAATTCACCTGTATTTTAAGTTTAACATGGCTTGTATTTTAGTGTTTTATCATACATCTGTATGTAATGTGTGTTTATGAAGACTTCTGTTTAAATACAAAAATAGTGTAAATTTAAACTTATATGCTTATATGTCTATATATGACCAAACACCCAATGAACATATTTTATACTTTTTTAACTTGAGCATTTGTAATCTAATGTCTCTGCAGATCAATAATCTTCAAAAATATTTTGAAACTATTTTGCCGTATACTATCATAGTAATAAGGTGTAAGATATTAACCAATAGATTATTATTTATAATTCATACAAATTAAATTATAGAACACATTTTTATATAAATATTTAACCTGAATATCAAGAATGATTGAAATTGGAATTACTAGATCAAAAGTATACAGTTTAATAAAAGTACATACATACTCCAAAATTTTGGCAAATTTTTCTTCAGAAAGTTTAGGAAGTGAAAATTCTTATATCAGTTTAACTTTATTTTCATTTTCTTTCATGATGGTTAAATATATATGCATATACACATACATTTATCTGCATATATAAAGAACAGAAAGTTGATAGCTTAAAATGGCAACAAAATCTTGTTTTACTCAGGGGCTCAGGAGGGTGAAGCAGAATAATCACAAGTTCAAAGCCAGGCTTAGAGACTTAGTAAAGCCCTAAGCAAATTAGTAAGATATATAAAGATATATATATATATATATATATATATATATATATATATATATATATATATATATAAATTTAAATTAGTAAGATATATATATATATATACATACACATACATATATAAATTTATGTAAAATATTTATTTATTTTTAGGTTGTATTTATGGAAAAGTTATAAATAATGTCATATATATATATATATATATATATATATATATATATATATATATGATATTATCTATATTTTTTATTTCTTTTATTCCAAATGAGTATGTTCAGTGATTCTAATGTTGTATTATTTATACTGCAAAATATAATAAACTTGTGAATTTCTCCTCTATTCCTAGTCTTACAATCTTCTTCTCAATTGCAAAATTAGTTATTCCAATGTTAGTTATCCACACCTTTTTCTTTGGTTTCACTTCTTTGATTCTAATTTTGTCATCTAAGTGTTGAGTCTTCCGGATGCAGTGACACACTCCTGTAATCACAGCTGGTTGGGTTACCCCCCAAAAATGTTGAATCCATCTGGGATTAATAATGTTATGTTATCAAGATCTAATTTGATTTTCAAATGAAGCAAATTTGTTCATTGAAAAAATCCTCTTCTTTGTATTGAATTGCAATTCTCTTTATTTATTTATGTATTTATTCATGTATTTATTTTAAATATATTTTAGTTGTAGTTGGACAAAATGCCTTTGTTTTATGTATTTTTATGTGGTGCTGAGGTCTGAACCCAGTGCCTCATATGTGCTAGGCAAGCATACTACCACTGGCCACAATCCCAGCCCCTGCAATTCTTTTTTTTACTGTGTACATGAACATGTGTACACACTTGGACATGCACATTTGTATCCACATCTAAAGTAACATCTTCTCTAAGATTATTTGTTTGTTACCCATTTTTTAGGTTTTTAAAATGAGTTGTTTATTTAAATGATCTAATTCAGAAGCTCTCAAGATTTATTATCTATTATCTCTATTTCAAATAAAATGTAAAAGCATTACTTTCAGTAAAAAAGACTCAGTGAAATACAATAAACTCTAAACCTGTTAATCTCTTAAAAGTTGAGAGTAGAATAGTGGTTAGGCAAGATTTAGAAGGGGTAGGGAAGTTGTCAATAGGAATAGTTTTATAGTTCGAAGGAATAATTTCTGGAGTTTTATTGTAAAGTAGAGTGACTTAGCAATAATGTATAAAGAATTGAAGAGAGAATTCTGAAGGTTCTTACTTTAAGAAATGATAAATATTTAAGAAGGATTTGTTGTTTACCGTGAATGTATGATTATACAATGTATACAAGTGTTTAAACATCCTATTATATCAATCAGAAATAAAATAAAACCTAAAAAATCTCAATTGTTATATTCTCCAATCTTGCACAACTCTTATAAATTAATTCTCAAATAATTGACATTTATGCAATAATTAGTTTTCCCATGTAGGAATAAGACTCTGAGGAATTATATAATCATCTAAGGAACTTAATAATTGCAAGAGTATTGCATCTTTGGGACACAGAGAAAATAAATATTACTTTCGTCCTGAATTAAAATGAAAATGATGGTATGATTTATACTGAATCTCTGACATTCACCTTAACTTATTAGACAGTTTTTCTTCTCTGTGGACTAGGGCTATCCTAGTGGCAAAGTGAGCTTGCAAACCTTCAGGACAGATCTGAGTATTGATAAAACCATTTTTTTAAAAAAAATCAAATATAATATAGAGAGAACACATTCGTTCTATTTGTCTTCATTCTGTTATGCACACTATACTCTTCCTCCCATTTTCTAATATTGATCACTTTAGTTAAAGAAGAAAACATTTTATATCATGGAAGTTATTGAATCATTTTGCTGAGGTAAATTTTAGTTTATTCAAGTTTTGAATGTTTGCTTTAGAACTGAAGGAAAAGGCATTGAATAGAAGGTTTCAAGAACTTAGCTAGGAACACTGGATGGGCAGTGATGTCAAGCAGAGCTCATTTTTCCTAACTGGGTGCTTCTGGGAGTCCACCAGGAGGTCAGTGCCTTCTTTGGTTTTCATGCTAACTGTCTGAGTTCAAGACTGCTACAATTTCAGTTCTCAGGGTTCATGTGGCTTTCAAAACTTATATTGGCAGTAATTTTAGATTAAGTGAAGAAAAAAAGTCAATGAGTGTAGGAACCAGGGAATAGGATGCATTTTCCTTCTGAAAGGGAACTTCATGTGAGAAGTGAAAGTTTATCTGTGAAACACTATATTGATATAGGCAGGAAGGTTGATAAGGGCATGCTAACTCAGGTTGTTGAACAGAATAAAATTGAAAAGTAGTGTTATAATGTAATCATCAGTTATATTTTAAAAATATTTTTAGTTACAGATGTGCACAATACCTTTCTTTCATTTATTTCTTTTAATGTGGTGCTGAGGATTAAAACCCTATCACTGAATACCACAGCCCCACCAGTTATTTCTTGCAAAGGTTATTTTTGAGCTCATTAAATGAATGAGGTACATTCTAAGTGCCAGGTATTTAGCAGTTAACAGGCAAGTGTTTTCAGACGTGCGAGGGGGTAAGTGGTTCTTACAGTTGCCTGATTTATAGAAGATGTTAAAATAAATGTCATTATAAAAAAATAAAAATAAATGTAAGATCAAAGAAATCTTATCACAGAATATATGTTTGTGTATTGACATTTGTATTTGACTTTTTGCAAATAAAAATAACAGTTAATATAAAGTGCTTGAAAATTTTTTCTGATCCTCATGCAATAAGTAATCACCATGTTTATACTAGCAACATGTCATAAAATAACTATAGATTAGAATAAGCTTTTTTTCCCACTTCCCTCACAACCTCTAATATGTAATTTTGTATAACAATGAGGGTCTCCTTCCATTTGCATGCAATTTCCCTTTTCTCTCCCTTTCCCTCCCACCTCATGTCTCTGTTTAATGTTAATCTTTTCCTCCTGCTCTTCCTCCCTGCTCTGTTCTTAGTTGTTCTCATTATATCAAAGAAGACATTTGGCATTTGTTTTTTAGGGATTGGCTACCTTCACTTAGCATAATCTGCTCTAATGCCATCCATTTCCCTGCAAATTCCATGATTTTGTCATAATACTCCATTGTGTATAAATGCCACATTTTTTTATCCATTCATCTATTGAAGGGCAGCTGGGTTGGTTCCACAGTCTAGCTATTGTGAATTGTGCTGCTATGAACATCGATGTGGCAGTATCCCTGTTGTACGCTCTTTTAAGGTCTTAAGGGAATAGTCCGAGAAGGGCAATAGCTGGGTCAAATGGTGATTCCATTCCCAGCTTTCCCAGGAATCTCCATACTGCTTTCCAAACTGGCCGCACCAATTTTCATTCCCACCAGCAATGTACAAGAGTACACTTTTCCCCACATCCTCGCCAGCACCTGTTGTTGTTTGACTTCCTAATGGCTGCCAATCTTGCTGGAGTGAGATGGTATCTTAGGGTGGTTTTGCTTTGCATTTCTCTGACTGCTAGAGATGGTGAGCAACATGTCAGAAAATATCTATAGGTTAGAAGAAGCTTATGCTTGTTAGTATTTTTCCTAGTGTAATGATTCTAGTAGCACCAGATTCAAACTATAAAGAGCACTGCTTTTAAATAATAGACAATTATGAACAAATATCCATTAGTCTTTTAAGTTGGTTAATAATCATCTGCTATTTAAAAACATCTAGCTCAGATTTGTGTTTCTGAGGTTAAGTACAAAGGTCTGCACAGAAATCATTAAAAATTCCTGGGCCATTTTATATTTTTTGTTAACATAGTATTTTTTTAATTACTGGATCATAATCTTACCTGGAATTTAAATTTTAAATTTCAGCTTTGCTTATACACTTAAATTATCCAGCTAAAATATTTTACAGAACATTTTCAAGAATGTGTGAAACTATATAGAAATATTTGAATCATATATATATATATATATATATATATATATATATATATATATATATATATACACACACACACACACTCACACACACATACACACATCACACATACACACAAAGCTTGAAAAAAATAATTTGGTTATCTATTGGCTAGACAAATGGAAATTTAAATAAATTTAGCCTCAAACTTGCCATGTAAATTAGAAATAGTTATACATAGTACTGATTTTCTTGTCATTTTCTATGTAACTGTATTGTCACTACATGTCATATTCAATTATAACACTAAGAAATTTTTAATCAGTATGAGCATATCATTAACAAAAATCAATAATACATTATTGCATTTCTGTGAGTTTACAAATCTCCAGTCCTTCTTAGAAAGACTTACTATAGGCTTGGAAGGATGTATAAATTTAACGTATTACTGCAATGTGTTGTTGGGGTCCATTACTAAGAAAATAGATATTTTCTAGATGGCTTTGAGATACATCTCTAAAACTATGATGAAAGTATGGAATGCAAGCTGGGAAAAAGAATAAAAACTACCTCAGGCATCAAGAACCACAGGAACTCAAGCACCACAGCAGCAAATTATTGAATGAGCACCGCACAGTGCATCTTAGCCATACTCATGATAACCTGGGAGTTCACAGCTATCAGATTGAGGGAAGATTGAATAATAGAGAGTTTACAATTCATGTTAAGAGTGAATTGGACCCAATTAATGGTCTTCCCTTAGAAAATTAATGTGTTTTTAAGGTACACGTACAATAATATCCACATATACCCAAAATGAAAATTGTAATTTGTTAAAACACAAAGACTATATAAGTCCTGTTACATTTTCATTTTTACATTTAATCATTTCATTTAGTTTACATGGCAATCTCTAGTCACATACTAGCTTACATATTTTTATGTGTTGTCAAATTCTTTTCATCAATTTCAATACTTAAAGATGAAACTAAACAATTCCATTATTATATTTTAAGAAATTACCACCATGAAGAATATAGACAGGAAATTCATCTTGTCCTTAGTTTACTTTGCTTTCTTTGTGTATCCTCATGCAGTGCTTTCTATTTATGATCTTGAGAAAGCCATGGGAAGGTGAATTCACCTTGTTGCAAAAAAACAGAGAAATGTATTATAGAATGTTTAGTTGTTTCCTGGTGGTATCTTTTTCAAAAGGTATATGGAAATGACGTTATAGACAATATCAAGTTACATATTAATATTTTTTTGTCAAGGAGAGAGGAGATTTCAGAAATATGAATCTGCTCCTCTTTGGGCCTATCTTGAATTCTGGCTCTTACACCCAGCCAACTGTCAGGCACAGATCTATGTAAACAGGCACAGATCTATGCCATAGATCTGTAAACAGATCTATGTAAACAGGCACAGATCTATGTAAATGGGTGGGCCTGAGATCTTTCAATTCCAGTCTTTAAAGCTAAAGTTTCTTGACAGATGATATTTTAGGAAGACAACTCCTGAGACTTTCTCACTGTTCAATTAGGCATGTCTTGATTTGTATAGAAAAATCTCTGCATTTGCTCTATTTTTTCTTATAAGAGAGAAAGTGTGCTCCCAATGAATAGACACATTAAGATTTGCCTTTACAGAAGGTTTATCCATGATTGTTTAAACATGATATTTATGCATTATTATTTTTGTGGGATAATAAATTCAACATAAAGTATTCATTCCCATTTTAAAATTACAACCTTGGTTTCAGACTTGATAAGGGTATGTAAAAATTTTCTAAAGAAAATATTTTATATAGAAGAAATAATTTAATACCTTGAATTTCAAAGAAGTTTCACATTTGACTGAACCATCATATGGAATAGAAAATATCTGAAAAGTCCAAAGTACAAAAACTACATGATAAGGGGTCCAGAATATGTAGGGATCTAAAACTATTTTTTTGTATGAAATACACTTAATGGTCTCTCCAATTTTACAAATTCATTGCTAGCTTATAAAACAAATCTATTGAGTTACATTTACCTTTGCAGATGCAGAAAACTCACAACAAAAGTCAGACAGAGTTTAAAATATTCCAGCCTTCCCATGAGATCATATTATTTCCATAAACTTTATAAAGCAAAATTAAATTCTTCTCTAATTATAGCTAAATATATTCACAAATCTTTAAAGATAAATAATGATTTAAGAAATTTTTAAGAACTTAAGAATACACTTAAGAAAAGGTCCTGAGTTATTGTAAAAAAAATATTTTAATGCTGTTTTGTTTTAGGCTTTACATAATAAATTTGCAAGAGAAAAATAAATGCTTTTTCATAATGATATAATATGTACTTAAGAGTATGCAGCTTAATATGTGTTTCTTTGTAGTGACATATTTCTAATAGTAAAAAAAAAATTAAGAATTGAAATACTTAAGTGATTCTGTTTTTTATGTTTTAGGAAAGAAACAAATGTGATGAGCTTTTAAGGGATATTATCTCTGAAGATCAAGTTCATATCCATGAAGAAATTACAACTAAAAAATATGAACTAGTTTGTAAAATGTCCAAGTTACATTATTTAAAACTTTTTTTTTCCTTTCTCTTTTTCTGGGAGAGCAAGTGATCCAGTATTTGCCTCTTATGAAAATTGAATTACTAACCAGTAATTACAGTTCTCTGAATGTAATATTCTCAGTGGATTTGTATCAATTGTCTTGGGGCATTTTGGCATATGAGTTCCAGTAATGTAACATTGTGAAATAAAGAAAATTAAGTTCTAATAGATTATATCTTAAATTTGTCTAGTATATTTCTATGAAGCCACTTTGAATTTTTTTTTCCAACAGTCTTGTGAAATAGATTCAGTTAACCCAAGATGTAGTTCTTTAGCACACAGAAAGGTGAAATTCAAATAGAAGATCATAATGTCATTTATGAAGCTAGAAAAATCTGTGCATGATGAGGTAGCACAGATTCACTCTGCTATATTGAGTCTGCAATTCCATTTTTTTTAAATTATGTAGCAAAGCAATATGAATGGGAGATACTAATCTTTAGAACATTTAAAATACCCTCACTATCATTGTCTTGTAATTTTTAAGCATTTAATTCATTATAACATGCTACATATTAAAGTATGAATTACTAATTAATATGTGTATTTAAAAACTGAGATAAATGTAGAAATTCAATTACTAGGAGAGTTTTTGAAAATACAAGATATTATAATTTAGAATCTAAAGTGAAAATGTTTAAGCATAATTATTATATTTCCAGTTATATGAACAGTAAGAAATATCTTACCATTTTAGAACCCTTAAAGATAAAAATACATATTTCATTGAATCAGGATTTTGTTTTAGGGTATAATGTAACTAAGAATGAACTAGTATTTTTTTGGAGAACAGAAAGATAAAAAATTTACCTTATGTAATCTTGATTTTGGGAAATTTTGAAGAAATACTTTAAAAAGCTTAATTTCCTTTAAATTTTAAATGTTTCCTTCCTATTGCCAAATTAAAAGATCCTACTTTTCCTTGACTTATATTCAATCAGTAAGGTTAAGTATTATTTTAAAACACATGAGTTTTCTTATTAACTAAGAGGTATGAAAATGAAGAAAGCTATTATTTTAGATATTTGGATGGTAAAAATTGCTATTATGCAAAGGGAATTTATCTTAATTATTCTGGAAGATGATTCAATTTATTTACATTGCATATCGTAAAATTAGCATACATGATTTATTTATTCATATGATTATCTGGAAATAAATATTGAACTAAGAAAAGATTAAGTTTTAAAATTAAAAATTTGGCTCTTGCCCTCTGAGTCAGTCTGAGTCAGGGGATAGGGGACTTTTCCAAAGAGCTTTGCAACTCTAGGCCACATAACCTCCCGATCAGGGAGATTAATGAGACCAGTGGAGGACGGAAAGCCAATCAGTGCATTTGCTGTGAAGAGGAGGGTCATCAGAAAATGGAGACATCCCTGATGCTTCCGAGAGAAGCCACATGGTCAAGCAAGGCCTGGACCCATCCTAGCACAAATGGGACTAGCAGATCTGAGAAGCTGCTGCAAGTTCCTGAGGACTCCCAAGGAAACTCAGCTGACTGTTAACAATAGATAGAAACAAAAGTCAGTTTGACTTGCTTCATCTTAAACACTTAGCAAAGACAGTCAAAGCCAAAACACAGTTATTCCTGGGCATTTTAAATAAAATAATATTTAAATGTAACTTCCATAAATAAGTAAACAGGAGGCTTCAAAAGAGATTCTCAGACAGGAATGCCTGATTACTATCAAAAGAAACTGCCAGAGTAGTTTTTAGTTCAAGGCCTTTATTTCTAACCTACGCAGGTAGGCTTAATGTTTGCTAGTGTGGTTATCCAGCCCTAAGTAACAGAATTAAATATTTCTCTATTAGACACAGAGGTCATACTAGTAAAAGGATTTTGCAAGCTCAGATGACATTAAGTTATTAAACTGTATCTTAAGGAAAAGGACATCTGTAACCCTAAAAGTTAAATGTTGTGTTTACACCCCCGATAATTCTGGCAATGTGACGAATATCCTTAAAGATTTACATGCTCAGATAGAAGCCATGTCCTCAGCAACTTCGTCATGGAAACAATATCTTAGCTCCTGGTTCTTGGTACTTCCTGGTGGAAAACATTGTTAGTCTTTGTCTTTGCCATCATACTCATTGGCATATTCCTGTGCTATGGGATTTATTGCTGCATCAATCTGGTTCCAGTACTAATTAATTCTTGTTTCTCTTATAGGCCACCCATCACTCAAATGGCCTTCCAGTCTATTACTTCTCAATCATACTTCTATCATGGACCCACTCGATAGACCCGATTTTTAAAGGGAGATTCCAAACTGCTTGCCCCACACTGTCCCATTTCAGCCTGAAGAAGCCAGAAAGATTTTCTTCGGCCCCCTTGCTTACAGCAGTAAGGAGTTCCCAAATTAGAGAGGGGCATAAAGCCAGATTTAAAGTTAGGTAGTCGGTGTAGTTAGGTAAATCGGGTCTAATATCAAGTGAAATCTAAAATGGAGGCTATGCTGGGAATGACTCAGGGAAAATGCAGGACAATTCATGGAATGTTAATGAAGTCCTGAAAAGGCCCTAGGCCAAAGTCCACCTCAAAGAAATGTTAATGGAGCTCAGGAAACAGCCCCCAACAGATTTGGAGATAGCCATTCCTAGAGAAATGATAAGCCCATCCCAAAAGGTGATAATTGGGCCCACCTGTATCCTAACCCCTTCAACCTATATTCCATCACCAAAACTATAAAAATGGGAAAAAACAGCCCTTCCACGGATTCCCACCTTTTGGGTCCTTTTCTTCCTCCGGGAGAAGTCTTTTCTGCTGTCCTTTAATAAATTTCTAATTTCTACTCTGAAAAAACAATTCATCATGTAATAAGCATATTTTGTTATTAATGACGTACATAACAGATTTTTTAAAGAGATTGTATACAATACATATATTTGGGACTGGGAGTATACCTCAGTGGTAGAGCATTTGCCTAGCAATTGTAAGGCCTTGGGTTTAATCCTCACGTTCACAGAAAAGGAAAAACAACCACAACCAATTATTCCCTAACACTTTTGTCCATATGTTTGTGAGTATAATATAACTTGTATTTCAAATGAAGGGTTGTGTTTCTAATTTAAAGGAATGAGTACTTTCAAGTTTCCAGTATCAAAGATGACTTCCAGGTAGACATGTTTGTCATTGCCATGAGAACTGGTTGCCTTTTTCACTACCCTAGAATAATATGTTAAGTGGAAAATACAATAAAAATTGAGTGAGTATTTGCCCAGGTCCAAGTATGAGTTAAAGGTTTAGAAATATTTTATTGTCAAAAAGAGTACAAAGTGTGAAATGTCTAATAGTTTGTAGGTTGTTCATTTTATTAAAATTAGATTTTAAGGTAATAATAAAAGCAACTATCCTTTGAAACTAACTATGAGTGCCAAGTACCTTGCAAGCACTATTGTATTTGAGGTTTACAACACCATTGTCTAGAGAGCTGTGTTCCTTGTTAAGTACGATAGGCAGAGATAGAATTCAGACTCAGAAAAACATAACTCTAAAATGCAAACTTTCAACCCATGTACTATATTCCCTTCTGAGCCCCAAAGTTTTTTTTCTTTTTGATTACTAAAAACTAAATCTATTCCAAGTCTTAATTTACTTTTAATTGTATTAAAAATTTTTTTGAAAGGGAATATTCTTATTACAAAAGTAGAACATACCGTGAAGTCTATAAAAAAAGTAAATCAAAGAAAAAATTAATTACCCATAGTCATAATACTCCCAAATTAATTCATTCAATAACTGTAAATTCTGTAGATTTTTTAACATTAGGTATCTGTAGGCCCACATGACCAAAGACTAGTGATGGTCTTCTTCTATCTAAAACTTAGACCCTAAAATGTGAAGGCATTAAGATTAAATGATGCCTCCCTGTTATTATATAGCAAGTGATAATGTTAAGTGTAATGTTTAAAAAATATTTTTTTTCTGATAACATTATAGTTTATTAAATGTTCATGTTGTCAATGTTTACAACATAATTGATAATAGTTCATGGTATTCCAGTAAATATGTAAGTATTTTAACACTTAGTTTCTTTAATTTTTTTTTTTACCAACTATTGGTGTTTAGTAAAATTTTACCATGTTTATTTTTGTTTAAACTTGAATCCATGTACTTATTCATTATGCATGCCTACATGATTGCAGGAATGCATTCCTTATTTATTTATTTATTTATTTATTTATTTATTTATTTATTTATTTATTTTGGTACCAAGGATTGGACCCAGTGATGCTTAACCACTGATCCACATACTCAGCCCTTTTTTTGTATTTTATGTAGAAACAGGATATCACTGAGTTCAGTTGCTGAGGGACTCGCTAAATTGCTGAGGCTGGCTTTGAACTCACAATCATCCTGCCTCAGCATCCCAAGACTCTGGCGTGTACCACTGAAACCAGCTACATGAATTCATGTACAAGAGACCACATTGCAGTTAAATTCTCCAGGTATATTAAACATATTATCCTTAAAGTAATTTTTATGTAGGCAATGTGTGGGGGTATATATATATATATATATATATATATATATATATATATATATATAATTACTTTAAAGAATTTTATATATAATTGTATACAAACATATATAGGTATAAAAACTTGAAAAACAAGATACTTCTTTCCACTCTTTATTAGGATTATAAGATGATGGAAGAGGATTTCCCTGTAGGAAGTAAAAGGTCTCAGTATTCATATTTTTCAGGAATACCACCAAAGGAATTTTGAAGTAAGACTGCTAACAATGTGTAATGGTTTTCAGTCTATTGAGAAAACAGTGGATTGAGCAAGACTATATAATAGCACTATTTTAGAGTAGAAATTTTTGTTGAGACAATTATTCACTCAAAGAAACTTTTGAAAATAATACATTTTTTGCCTTAGAGAATTCAAAAGATGTGTTTTCTACTGTGCTGATAGTATGATACTATTTTCACAAATTAAGAGCCCTCAATAGAGAAATGGCCCGACTCTCTAACTACTGTCAATGGTAGTAGCTCAAGATCAACTACTTTAAAATTAAAATGACAATTTATTTTTTCAGCTCTTCTCTCCTGTTTAATTGGCATCTATTCAAAAATTCCATACATGGGTCAAATTATTTATTTACCTAGAAATAGATTCTGCAATGAATTTACACTGGAGCCTTTTAAAGTGAGTTGTGGTGCAGAAAATTAGATGTCTCCTGGGTAAAACATTGTGATTTTCAATAAATGCAATGGTAGATTGGTAACATCAGTTTTTAACATTTTTGAAAGAAAATTATTCATGCTGTTTCTCTGCAGTGCTGAACTTTGAGGATTCCTATAATCATTTGACCTTATGTTACATGAAGCTGACCCAGATTTGCATGCAGAGAAAAAACATTTTGGCTCAGACAGCAATCACTAAACTCACTTAACTGAATAAATTGGTTGTTCAGTAAAAAGTCTTGGTTAAATTCCTGTATATTGAGAGATTGGGGTTTTGATGCTATGTTCAGCTTGTTAGAAAAGAAAGATATATAAACTTAGTATTACTACATCAACAAAAGCACTATTTTACTCAGGTATTAATTGCCTGAAACTTTTGTTCAATTGATTGGTTTCTATAGATAGTAACAATTAGATACCTACCAAGCCAGTAACTATAGATAGTACCTGAATTTACAAGTGTTATCTTTCTGACAAAATTATGGCTTTCTTCTTATACTGTATTCAATGAGTATCTGGCTTTAGGCTAAACAGTCATAGTAGATGATTTATACTTTAGAATTTTTGATTGAAAAAATCTGGGTCAAATCACCATTTCACCCAGCTATTGCAATTCTTGGACTATTCCCTGAAGACCTTAAAAGAGCGTACTACAGGGATACTGCCACATCAATGTTCATAGCAGCACAATTCACAATACCTGGACTGTGGAACCAACCCAGATGCCCTTCAATAGATGAATGGATAAAAAAATGTGGCATTTATACACAGTGGAGTATTACTCAGCACTAAAAAGTGACAAAATCATGGAATTTGCAGGGAAATGGATGGCATTAGAGAAGATTATGCTAAGTGAAGCTAGCCAATCCCTATAAATCAAATGCAAATGTCTTCTTTGATATAATGAGAGCTACTAAGAACAGAGCAAGGAGGAAGAGCAGGAGGAAAAGATTAATATTAAACAGAGACATGAGGTGGGAGGGAAAGGGAGAGAAAAGGGAAATTGCATGCAAATGGAAGGAGACCCTAATTGTTTTACAAAATTACATATAAGAGGTTGTGAGGGGAATGGGAAAAAAACAAGGAGAGAAATGAATTACAGTAGCTGGGGTAGAGAGAGAAGAGGGGAGGGGGGATAGTAGAGGATAGGAAAGGTAGCAGAATACAACAGTTACTAATGGCATTATGTAAAAATGTGGATGTGTAACCGATGTGATTCTGCAATCTGTATTTGGGCTAAAAATGGGAGTTCATAAACCACTTGAATCTAATGTATGAAATATGATATGTCAAGAACTTTTTATTGTTTTGAAAAACCAATAAAAAAGAGAAAAAAAGAAAGAAAAAAAAGAAACACCATAATGTGGTGAAAATAATCTAACAAACAATGTTGAAATAGTAATACTGAATGGAGAAAGAATTTTAAGTATGACTAGCTTCATAATAACTATAAGTTCAAACTATGGTGATGTTTTTTTTCATTAAAAAAAAAGAATGACTGTTCTTTATAGGTATAGCATTTCTGTGGTTCTTATTAACTACTATATAATAAAATTACAAATTATTGTTAGTTATACAATATTTTTATACATGTCCAAAATCATTATACATGTCCAAAATAGATTTTTCACATTTAAACTACTTTATACATAATAATGATTTTTAATCACTTCCCACTGAATAAAATGATCACTATCCCCTTATTTTAGTGATTAGACACAGAGAAGTTTACCTTCTTGCTTATTGACACATGAATATAGAGACGGAGGTCAGGGTATTCATCTAGATTTGGTTCTCTTTCATTCTTGGCAAATGTCATTAGTAGTTTGTTTGTTGGCTTTTTTTTTAATATTTACTTTTAGTTTTTGGCGGACACAACATGGGGTGCTGAGGTTCAAAACTGGGCCGCCCGCATGCCAGGGAGTGCTGTACCATTTGAGCCACATCCTCTCTTGGGTGGCTTTTTAATGCAGTGCTGGGTGTTCAGCCCAGTACCTCACGCATGCTAGAGAAGTGCTTTACCTCTTATCCATAACCCTAGTCCCCAAAGTCCTTTACTTATTTTTTTGGGGGGAGGAGAGTGTGTTTGTGTAGTGCAAGGGATTGAATCCATGGCCTTAATCAGCAAAACAAGCACTCTACTGACTAAGCTATATCCTCAGCCCTGATCTATAGTCTTTTAACAGTGACAATGGAGCAGCCTGTCATTCAGTTTTTGATTCTGCGCCCACTTGGCTCAGGTTGGAGGCAGGGCATGAAGCCTTGACCAATCAGTCTCTTAGGTGAGAACTGTCCAACCCTCATGCAGCCAGTGATGCGGGGGAGGGCATCCACAATCTTCTGTTCCCTTGGTGTCTGGAGCCCACCATTTTTTCAGTCTTTTTGTTTGCTTCTGTCCTGGATCCAAGAGCAGGTGTCTGTGCTATGCAGAAACTGAAAACAAATCACAGGGAGAACACTGAGAACCCTGAGAGCCAGGAAATGGTAAGTGTGCCTTGTTATCTTGAGACTTGGTAGGAAGGTGGCTTAAAGCTGACAGAAGTGGCAATGGTGGAAACTGGTAGTCATGGCTAGGGAGTCCTCATGGTCCTCTCCAGAGTCTTGTGGCCAGAGGGTCTCTCTGTGGTAACTTAGCGTTCACCTCCCTCTGATTAGTCTAGTGAGGCTTAGATCAGCAGTTGAAAACCTGGGCATTTTGTTCCATAATTGTAAGGTGTTTCCAGCTTTTTTCTAAAGCCCTTTGTGGGCTTCCATGTCCCATGATTCCAGCATGTCTCCAGAATGCATAATGAAGACTGAGATAATTACCAGGAGAGAACTACAACTACATTTGTTGTATTCAAGCATGATAGAGGCTGCTGATTTAGGGCTTGTTACTCATAAGGGTTTGTTCATTTGTTTGTTTATTATTTTTTGTGTGTGTGCATGTTTGTTTGTTGTTTACTTTTTGGTACCAGAAATTCAACCCAGAGGTGTTCATCCACTGATTCACATTCCCATCCTTTTTTAATATTTTTATTTAGAAACAGGGTCACTTTGAAGTTCTTAGGGCCTCACACATTTGATGATGCTGGCTTTTAACTCATTCTCTTCATGAGTCCTGAGATTTTTAAATGTAGCAGAAGCAGTATCTCAAATCCAGAACAAAAACCTGAAATCTAGAACTTCAGCTTATCTCTATAGGTCTCAGAATAAACCCCTAGTTTTCTAACTCTCTGTTCACATATCCAAAACTAGGGTTCTCTGTTCACAGAGAATAAGTTTAATAATGACCATGTAATGCAGATAATGGGCCTCACTCAAAGACACCTGGTGGCTAACTGAAAGATGTTAATGAGCACCATTAAGGCCTATTTCAAAAGTAAAAGACCTTGAATCCCACTTGTGGGAACACCTTCTACAAAGTCCTTTGTCTCAGGAGTGATTTCTTATTGAATTTGAAGGAAAAAGGATGGGTCACAGAAAGAATAAAAGTGAACCCATATGGTAGTCAGGATGCCTTTTCCAAAGCCTATTTTAAATGCATTATGCTCCATGTTCTGCCCAAAACCATCAGTAAACTTCTAAGATGGCACACAAAAATGATTTTTTTTTCTGATATCAATCCTCATACAACATGGTGGCCATTCTATTTCTTCTTGCTTAAATAATTTTTTTTCTTCAAAATTTATGAAACAAGCACCCAGATTCATGGAAAACTGAGAAATTTTGGTTCATCTAAAAACTCCACTTTCAGCATTATTAATCATTATTTCCCCATGTTTTATTTCAAATGTATGCATCATTTATAATGTTTTTCTTCAAGAACTGGAGGGCATTTTTAAAAGATTTTCATTTATCATTCTGAGATTTTCACATGAGAAAAAAGCAGAATAATATTAGGTGACATTAAAAAGAATGAATCTCTCCTAAATGAGGTTTATGTGTCCCATTTAAAAATTTTTTAAAAACTGTAATGGGTCATCAGTTGAGGGTGTATTTATTTATTAATTAATTTGTTTATTTACTTATTTATGGTCAGACCATTTCATTAAAATAACCCACAGAAGGAGCTGGGGTTGTGGCTCAGTGATAGAGCACTCACCTATAACATGCAAGGTCCTAGGTTCGATCCTCAGCACCAAATAAAAATAAGTAAATAATAAATAAATTAATAAATAACCCACAGAAACATTCCAAACATTTCAAGAAACACTTTTATTCTGGTGTGGTAGGAAAAAATAGAAGTGGGACTAACTTGAATTTAAATTACATGCAAGTTCAATCTCTCTCTCTCTCTCTCTCTCTCTCTCTCTCTCTCTCTCTCTCTCTCTCTCTCTCTCACTCTCTGTACTGAGGATTGACCCTAGGGCCTCATACTAAGAAGGCAAGCACTCTACAAGCTGAGCTATTTACTCAGTCTCATTTTTTTTGGGGGGGGGAAACCAGGGATTGAAGTCAGGGGGCACTCTACCACTGAGCCACATTCGTACCCTATTTTGTATTTTACTTAGAGACAGGGTTGCACTGAGTTGCTTAGTGCCTCACCATTGATGAGACTGGTTTTGAATTCATCAATTTTGTTTCTCAGTCTTGTAAACAGCTGATATTACATGCATGCACCATTATGCCTTGCCAACTTCAATCTTAAGGGCTAAAGTACAGTCAAATTAGATCAAAGTCCATGTCAATATCTTGGTACTATATATATAAAGGTGTTGATAGAACTTATGTTTTATTTACTTATATGTGGATCTGAGAATTGATTCCAGTGTCTCACATGTGTCAGACAAGAGCTCCACTGAGCTCCAGCCCTAGCCCCCTGGAACATATTTTATTGGGCATATTGGAGATTGAACTCATAAACACTTCACTGCTAAGACAAATCCCCAGTATTTTTGTTTTGTTTTTTACTTTATTTTGTGAAAAGATCTCACTGAGTTTTTTAGCACCTCGCTTCTGCTAAGGCTGGTTTTGAACTTCTGATAACTCTTTCTCAGCCTCTTCAGCAACTGGGATTACAGGCTTGCACCCACACACCCAGCCCCTGCTACATTTTTAATAGCTGTTATAGGTAGATTTCAACCAGTACCCTTAACTTTTCTCTAATATATATTTGATTTGAATACATAATAGTGAAACAGATTCTATTTTTTATCTCCAACACTGCTTTTGGTTATGACAGTGTCTGAGTTAAGATTCCCCATTAAAGAATTTACTGTGTGTTGTGTTCTCATTCTGACTTCCCATATGACCTAGTTCTGAGTTTTAGAATATCTGAAACAAGGTTCTCAGAGATTCCAAATTTTTTGGAGTACTTAGAAAACACCACTATCTGAGTCTTGCATTCTAGGGACCAGTTTGAATTTTAAGTATGTAGCTTCTGAAGGGATGGACTAATTGGATGCATTGCAACTGGAAGGCATTTTATGATATACTTTCTATCTAAAAGGTACTTCATTTGTTTCTTTTTATTAGATACTGTGAATAAAGTTACAATAAAAATAGCTGTGTGGCAATACATTTAGCAAAAGGATTCCAAATTTTTTACATATATACCCAGAGTTATTATTAGCAGATTGTATGGCATTTTTTATACCAAGAATTATTATTTATATTTTTTTATTTATTTAAATAATGGAGATTAACCCCAGGGAATTTTACCAGTGTGCTACATACCCAATCTCCAACACTTTTATTTATTGATTGATTTTTGAGAGAGGGTTTCACTGGGTTTCTTAGGACGTTGCCAAGTTCTTGAGGCTGGTCTTTAACTTGAGAATAAACCCCTAGTTTTCTACCTCTTATTCTCCTAAGCCACTGGGAGTACAGGCATGTACGACCTTGCACTTCTACCCCAAGTTATTACTAGTGGATTATGTGCATTTTTGTTTAGGGCTTTTAAAGAATCTTAACCCTTTTAGAAAAGATATTTATTAAATTTATTAAAAATATATTTATTAAATGTATTTAAAAATGTCACCAACATTTTTACATATTTGTGTACTGTGGAATCCCTATTAATTATGAGATATTTGCTTGGTTTTGTATGGTTTGGTGCTGAATATTGAACCCAGAGTTGCATATCACTGAGATACATCCACATTCTTTTTTATGTTATATTTTGAGACAGGCTCTCATTAAGTTGATTGTAGCCTTGTTATGTTAATGAGGCTGTCTTTGAACTAACAATTCACCTGTTTCATTTTCCATAGCTTCTAGAATTTCAGGCATATGCCACCATGCATGACAATTTTAGTTTTTTATAATAGCCATTCCAACAGAACTGCATAGGCTGCAGAAAATTTTTTGATTACTGCATTAAATCCCTGAGGCAGTTTATGTGAAGTAGCCAGTGTAGGAGTGTTGAGTAAAGATTAGCAAGGATTGTGGAATGTGATAGACATTATTATCTAAAGTACATGTATGGGGCTGGGGATGTGGCTCAAGTGGTAGTGCGCTCACCTGGCATGCGTGCGGCCAGGGTTTGATCCTCAGCACCACATACAAACAAAGGTGTTGTGTCCGCCGAGCACTAAAAAATAAAAATATTAAAATTCTCTCTCTCTCTCTCTCTCTCTCTCTCTCTCTCTCTCTCTCTCTCTCTCTTTAAGAAAATAAAGTACAAATATGAAGTCAGGAATTGATGTGAACATACTTTATATACAAACAGAGGTATGAAAAAATTGTTCTATATGTGTAATAAGAATTACGATGCATTCTGCTGTCATGTATTTAAAAAATAAAACAAATAATATTTATATGTATTGCTGAAAATAAAACTCAGTGCTTTTGCACATGCTAGCAAAGTAGTCTACCACTGAGACACAACTCCAGCCCATGTAACAAGCTTTTTATACTCTCTTTGTAGTAATCAGAAACAACTTTAAAAATTGAAATTGCATTTATATCACTTTTCCTAGTACAATAATGCATTACTAACTAAACTTATTCTTAGTATTTTTTAAAAATAATCTAATGGATGACTGTTATTTCTTTCCAGAGACTATTTTATCACTTCTTTAGGCCTTGGTGAAGGGCTTTTTTTTCAGAATATAGATGTCTTCTATTATCAAATGGGTCCATGCTAAGTGTGTTGAAAATAGTGATTCTAAAACTTCACACAATCTACACATTTCCAAGACTATAGAAGAAAGGGAAAGACAATATTCATAACCAAGAAACCATTTCCATTGGAAGCATAGTATCAGTGTCCAACCTGAAGTATAATCCAGGTCTTTCAGTGGTAAGGTTGTTTAAGAACCACAAACATAGGTTTTTGGGATCCTCTAAAGTACACTGAATGGCTTTAAATCATTACTCTTCTTCAAAATAAAATTTCTGCTACCTACTTAAAAATAAAGCACTATGAATGAGAAAGGTGAATGAGACATAAGTTCTGTGGAGGTACTGAGGTTGACCTTTAACTATAGTTCATAAATAGTCAAATAAGAAGGGCCTTAGGGTGGTCTCATCTTTCCCAACACATGATATGGAATACTTAGATGAACTGACATGAAATAATGAAAATGCATTTCAGGAAAGTGATGTCACAGAAATTTTCAGGGTAGAATATTAGAAATGTGGGAAAAATATATTCATATTCATATGCATTTCTATACAAAAAAATAAGTGATAAGTACATGAGTAGGGTAAATTCAGTATGCCTCATGCTTTGTAGGTTGAAGGTAATGATAAAGTAATAACTGAGGAGATCCAGAACTCTATAATTGTGGGAGACATTAATAGCAATTTAGAAAAAGAAAATATAGTTAAATCCCTTTAGATTTGCCTCAGACATCTGTTCCTCTAATGAATTTGATTCTGTCAAATGAGATTATGTGGATATGGTTCTCTCTGAATTTATGTTTTCTCTTGTTTTTAGGATTTTGTCAGCTATGTCATGTAAAGCCCTGTCTAAACTCCCTTTGGGGATCTTTTACCTCCTGTTCTGGACTGCAGAGCAGAGATCCACCTCACTCATTCTGTGCAATGAATTGAATTTTGTAAGTCATTGCCAACAATGGTTGGAAGAACAAGCATATTGTAGGGTCTTTCATATCCTGCAATAGGGTTGTCAAACCTTGTGGGTTAAAGGTAGTTACTTGCTATGTTAGCAACATCTTCCCTATGAGAAGGGCTTACCTATATTGTTTGGTTTGGAAGCCCCGTGAACACAGAAGAGAAGCATTTATGCTCACAAACAAAGGAATGCCAAAAGCCATTAGATGTGAGAAAATACAAAAAATAAAATCTTCTCTTAGAGCTTTCAGAGGTAAAAAGTTTATTTCTGTTTTCTATAAGAAAACTAAAATTTCTCTTTGGCCTGACAATATTTTGATGTTTTAAACTTGCTTGCAATTTCTACCTGTGTTTTGAATTCACCTATGCCTGGCTATCCCTTACCAGATAGCAACCCTCTCTAAAACTTTACTGGTGCCTCATAAATTCTGGCTCCCACTGACCCAATAACAATTCTCTCTAAATCTCAGTGGCAGCTCATAAATTCTAAGTCTGGAGCTGAATTTATTCCCTCCCTTGAAATGTTAGCCATGTAGATCCTTAACCTGCTATCTGCCTTTATATTATGATTTTCAAAATCTTGTTAGCTGTAAGTACCTTAGCACCCACCTCCTTTGTAACTTTTTGTGCTGTAAAAATATTTTCCTGAAGATCAGGGGGATGATCTCTAGCATGGGGTCTTGTAAGAGACAGTCCTGGCCAGCTTTTGTCTGCACAATACAATCTTGATTTAATTTGATTTAAAATTGGAGTTGGTGGTCTTTACTTTGTGTTTTGGTTTAAGATTAACCTTTTTTTTAACTTTACTGTAAATAAAACCAAAGAACACAACAAAACTCCTGTAAATGAGCCAGGTGCATAAGAATAGTCATTCCTTACTGAAAGCACAGTATTCATTATAGAAATGATATAAAAGATCTCTCAAATATCAAGAGAGTTTAGGAGGTAGAAATTTTATTTCTTTCAGAATATAGGTAGTAAAATAGTACAAAAGAGAAAATGTGAAGCATGAATATATTAAGTAATATGCAAAAAAAGTCACCAAAATATTTATTACAAAAAATCATATCTACAGAAATGGTTCAAAGAAGCTGTCTTTTTGTCAGGAATAAACATTTGGATAAGAATGGAAGTTTTGGTTCTCTTTTTAAGTAGTTTTACTCACAGTGAATTATCTTTACACTATTTCTGCATTTTACTGGTTGGAACTAATTATAATTCATATATCTTCCAAAAAGGTACTGAATGCAGAAAAATATTATTGCTCATGTTTGAATCACCTACATTATTTGATCTTTCCCTTTTAAAACCAAAAATCTGCATAAAACCATCTCTTAATAAATATCTCTATCTCTGTATATTAGCAGCAACTGAGTTATAAAATTTGCTATGATAACTTGTCTCTTCATGTACTTAAAGACTATGAATTTGCTGCTTAGCACTTAGGTATAATTCTCTATGGTGTTCTCTAGTTATTTTTGTCTCTATGTTTTATACCAAGCTCTTAGTATGTGCCTTAATTACTCTGTGTAGCAATGTAGGATTTATGTCTTACTTGTGACACTTTGTTTCCAGAACTGTGTCTAAAGGGAAATATTTACAAAATGATTATCGAGGAAAAAAATCTATTTAGTATTATATTTTATTTTATATTTATTTATATGTTTATGTATACATATTTTATTATTTAGAAACACACTTTGATCTGAAACTATAGTGCTACTAGTGTACATTAGCTTGAATTGGTTGTGAGAAACAAACTAAAAAGACATTTCTCTGTGTTGGTTGGTGATTTCTGGAACCTCAGGAACCTAGTGAACAATGGCAGAAATAAGTAACTCTCTAGTTTGAGACAGAACCACCAAACTAGATGATGTTTTGCTCCTGCTTTCTATCTTGATCATTGGAATCATAACTTTAAATATACATGGAAGACTTTTGGAATTCTCTACTGTTACTTCTTTTAAAAAATCAATGAAAGTGAAAAATAATGCAGGAAAGATAGATAATTAATTTCAAACTATTCATTTGTTAAAATAAATAATTTTTTTAAATCACCAGAAATTCTGAAAAGTTAGAAAAGTTGAAAGCTTTAGAAATAGCCTAAGGCAATTTCTCTTTTCTCAGTATAGTAGACTATGTTTCTCTTTTCTCAGGACAGTATACTATGTCTCCAACTCATTCCTCTATAGAATTGGACTGTGTGCAAATATGAAAAATAAGTGCTAAGATGCCACACATGGCTTAGAAGTTTAAAATCCTGACAGAAGCTCAAATCTGCCACTTTTCTACTTTACAGAATACAAAATCTTAAATTTATAAACTTCACAAAAATTTGAAGAAGTGTAATTCAAAATGACCTAAAAAATGAAAAAAACATTGAAGGATGACCCATTGAACATGAGGACTTACAATATTGAAGCCCTTCTATTAAATGTCTTCTTATCATTGTCAAAATTTTCCATGTTCATATTATCAATATATTAATCAAAATTTTTATGCATTTAATAACAAATATCTAATTTCCTACTTTATTCTGTCTTTTAAAAAATTAGTAGTAATCAATATTAATAATTTAATGCTCATACTTTTAAAGTATGAAACATATGCTTTAAAAGCTATGGCTATAGCAAGTGAAAAATCCAGCCTAATTTTCATTTAAGACTGGAAGCCATCTCATCACAAAGGCATGAAAAGTTAATTTCTGCTTCATTATAAATTACCTTGATTTGTAACCTTGCTTGAAATGTTTTCCAGTGCCTTGAACTCATCCATGTCTGGTTTTCCCTGATGAGATAACAACCCTCGCTGAAACTTTAGTGATGACTCATAAATTCTGGCTTTTCCTGACCAAATAACAACTCACTCTGAAACTTTAGTGGTGCATTATAAATTCTGATGTTGTTATCTAAATTTACTCCCTGAGTGCTGAACCATTTAGACCATTAACCTACTACCTGCATTTGTATTATGCTTATGAAAATCCTGTTATTCGTGTAAGTTCTCAAGACACCCCCCTTTTGCAACATTTTGTGCTATAAAACTACAGTCCTAGAGAACTGGAATGGTGTCTTTTTTTCCCATGGGTTCCAGGAGAGACTGTTATGCTCAAATATGGGACCCCCAAAAGACCACCAGAGACCAAGATCGATGTAAGCACCAAAGAGATGTTTATTGCAATCTAGCTCAGTCCTCCACACATACAGCAACTGGTGGCTTAGAGGCCCTGAGCCCAGGGTTAGCAGTTTTATAACTCTTTTGGAAGGCAGGAACCCCACATACATTATAGCATCTCTTAGCAAATCATCACACACCTTGGGAAAATCATAAACAACTGTAAAACATGATTAGCACATTCACTGGTGGGAACAAGTTGGGTAAGCGTGATTAATTAGTACAAGATGGGTATTCATTTGAACAGACTGGCTTAGGCCACAAGGGGAGTGTATGCTGAATTGTATGGTTTCCCAAAATGTTATCAACCACCATAAACTACTGTAAGGGTCATTTGGAATCCCAGGAATTTTCCCTGCTTCATGCTGATTGGTGGCTGCTAAGGGGTTGCTATGGATCCCCACCTAGCCTGACTGAGTCACAGACACCAGGCCCAGCAGATGTCATCTGTTATTTGTAGATAAACAACTCAGCAGGTTGGGTATGAGTCTAGGAGTGCTCTGTGTGTCTTTCCAAGGACAAGAGTCAAGCCCCTTCCTTCAACAGTCTTTGCTCTGAGGTAGAGGGTGGTTTCTCACCTTATACCTTATGGTTTTTTTTTATATATTTTTTAGCTGTATCTGGACACAATACCTTTATTTCACTTATTTATTTTTATGTGGTACTGAGTATTGAACCCAGGGTCTTGCACATGGGAGGTGAGCACTCTACTGCTGAGCCACAATCCCAGCCCCTTATGTCTTGTTTTTATTGGGCATTTTTACTTTAGGGGGTTTCCTCCCAGTTCAAACTTCAATCTGTCACCTAAAAAGAACAGAGATCAATCAATCAGTCAATAAAATTTTATAATTATTGTCATCATTTTATATTAATTCCTGAATAATATACAAGCATATGTAATTCATAAACTGAAATGACTTTATATGTAAGTTTAAATTTAAAGTAGTTCCCACTTATGGGAAAACAACTTTGTCTTAAAATAACAGCAGCCTGAGACACTGGGGTACATTTCTCAGATTAAAAAAAAAAAAAAAAAAAAAAAAAAAAAAAACAGCACTCAATGACCTGAGATTCTAGCCCTTATTCTTGCCTGGATTGGATAATATTCCCTGTCACTCAAAAAAGGGCTCACTTCTCTCAGATCCAATGTTCATGATCTGAAGTCCCTTCCAATCAAGAGAATTTTGTGGGAACTGTCCAATCCTGTGTGTCATCAGGGAGTAGGAGGGTTGGCTTTCACTTCTTATCTCCTGAGTCCTCCATTTTTGCCATCTGTAGTCTCATACTTCAGAGTCACAGGTTGTTCTGCTATGCAGGAACTGAGGATCCTAAGTAGCCCTACTTCTGAGAACCAGGAAATGGTGAGTGTGCATTGGCCTAGCAAGGGAGGCTGGGGGAGGAAGACTATTGGAACCACAAGACTGGCTGTGTTGAAAACAGGAGCTAGTAGATTGGGACCCTGGGCAGTCTCTAGAGTGTGCAGGCTTAAGTCCTCCACTGGGCCACTATGTCCTAAGTCCTACTGGCCAACCAGGTGGGGAACATGTCACTGGCAGAGACTCTTTGCTGCCTTCCTTAAGCTCAGAGGGCATCCTCAGAATCTGCATAAAATACTATGTGGCAGGTGTGTTCCTGCAGCCCAGTGTCTTACCAGATGCTGGAGATTGACAGGTGAAATAATTATCAAAATCAAATCTCCAAGGGCAATTTTCCTGCAGGAGAGGGGCTGTCGTTTTGTCATTATGGTACCTAATTTCCTTTTGGGCCAGCTAATTTTTATTTTGACATTCTTTTATTTTTACTTTCTTCATTATTATTATTTTGTAAAAGTTATGTGAACTCAGGGATACTTTACTACTTAGCCATATCCATGGAAGTGGAGCCAGATTTACAGATAGGTAGATAGTGTATGTAGGTAAATTGGGTCTAATAGCCAGTAAGATCAAGAATGAACACCATATTGAGGATGGAGTCAAGAATAAGGGGAATTGAAAATGTCCCCAAGGCCCTGAGCCCATCACAAGGAAATTTTAATGAAGCAGCTCACAGCAAACATAAGGATGCTAATCCAAAAGCCCTTCCTGACCATATTACTCCTTCAGCCCACCTGTCCTCCACACTTTGGGTCTTCCCACCTACATTCCAACACTGCAAGATAACAGAACGAAGGGCAGAAATGTGATAGGAATGAGGGATAGCTGAAGGAAGACCTTAGCTATAAAAAAGCTAAAAAGACCTTAGTTTTTTATAAAAAAATACCTTTCATGGATTCTACCTCTTTGGCCCCCCTTTTTCTTCTTGGGAGAAGTCTTTTCTACTGTCCTTTAATAAAGCTTCTACTTTTCGCTCTAAACCTGCCTTGGCACAGTTCTCTGGTGTTATACTTCAGCATTTGGGAAGCAAGGACTCTTCACCCATAAACAGCCCTAACAGGTTTAAATTTATTTTGAGAAAGGCCCTAGCTAAGTTGCTGAGATTATTTTTGTTATGGTTTGATTTATCTAGAAATTTCTATTGCAATAAAGCATACTGTTTTTACATATATATGTGTTCATCTGGAGACCTTATTTATATTGTGATTCTTTGATGATTATTGTAATATTATAATTTCAGAATATCTATGAATAGTAGGTCATGATAAGTTCGTTTTTTGCTCTTATAATTGAAAAGGTTTTTGACTAAAGTTACATATAACTTTGTAGATGAATTTTTAAAATTTATGCTTAATGCATTATTGCTGTATTTAATAGTCAGGTTTATTTTGACATAACCATAAAACATGGAATATAATTTGCCCCCCTTAGGTATCCAGTAGTTTCCGTTTGCCTATTCTCCTATTTTCTTCTATCTTATATTTATTTATCATTTTTTAAAAAATTATTGCTTCATAGAATACACATAAAAGTAGACTTCATTTGATATGTTCATATTTGTACTTAGAAATTTGGTGAGATATATTGTTTAATTTGAAAGAAAATTATCATCTTTATAATGATGAGTTTTATCCTCTGTACATGGGATGTATAATTCAGTCTTTTATGTGCTTTTTGTGACTTTCATTTTCTCATAATTTCTACATAGTTTCTAAAAATGTACACTTATGAAATACCACTTGCATAAGGCACCTATGTAAAATTTATGCATAGTGTTTTATGCTCTTTTGTAAACTGGATATATTATGGAATGTAACTGGCTCTAGTTACCAATTTTTCTACAGATTATTATTTATCTCTTCCATGATCTATATTGTATTGAGCTGTGTCCTTGGGCTTCAAGTTTTTGGGTGAGTACCATTGAGTACTTATATGTTATTATGATCACATATGCTCTAATTTCAGTAAGTCTCTGTGATGGGGAGTATCATGTATATTCAATAGCAAAATAGTTTCCACAAATAGATACTAATTTAAACTCCTTTTGAGTTAATGATTATTGATTTGTTTTAAATGTTTATCAATATTACTTAATTTTTCCCATGATGAGTTTTTATTTTGTATTTCTTAAGTTTCTAAAGTTTTTGAATTTTATACTTAATAAATATATCTCATGTATAAATTTGTAGTTCAAACTTCTGTCATTTATATCTTTTGGCTTAAAAGATGAGAAAAGAATCTAAAAATGCAGCTAGCGATTGATTTCAAGAAAAAGAAAAAGTTTTAAATTATTTTTTTTAAATTGACATTTTTCTTTTCTCATCTTTTATTATAGATTTTTTTGTATGATTGTAAAGGTAGGTTATTTAAAGTGGATTCCAGGGCTTATCTTTGTTAATTACTACAGGAAAAATAAATAAGAAATTTCTCTACACTATGGCTGCATGAAAGTGATAAAATTTCTTTAAAATTATATGGTAATAAAATTGTTAAATGACATATTTACTAAACATCCACTCATTAAAATTTTTTTTCTGTAATATTTTTGGCAGTGAATCATGAACTCTATTATCTGGATTTTGGAGTTTAATATAAAATCATATGGAATAAAATTTGGCCACTCCTAGAAATATTTATACATAATTTGTTGTTTACTTAATGACATGTTGTGGAGATAGCAACTAATGAACATATTTATTTTTAGAAAAACTTACTTTTTTCCTTTTCAGTTTCTAAAAAGCCTTTTAGATTTATTTCCTTACTGAGTCACTTAGGGCCACTGATGTGTGTGTGTGTGTGTTTTTTTTTTTTTTATTTTGTAATCTCCAGGCATTTACCCTTCTAAGAAATCTGTCTTCTGAGCTCTGTTTATGAAGATTTTCTTAAAATGACAGAAAAAAAAGTATTTGTGTTGCCCCTGAAATGTATTCTCAATGCACTCTCTTCAAAATGGAGAGAAAATAATATTTCCCCAGACTGACATCCCTGTGTCAGGAGCTAAATATACATTGATGATCTTTGAAGAAATTTCTACAATTCTGTCTCTGGGTAGTTTTCTCTTGTCTGCTGAATTGCCATTTAGTATCCACATACACCTGTTTTTTCATATACTATGTGAATAATTTTAGAGGGTACAGATGAATAATGCTCTTCATGGACGCTATGAATACCTGTGTGTTCTGTAGTGCACAGCTGAGAAAGCCCTGGGAGACACTGTGCAGATTCTAATTGGTTAACCATTATCTGCCACTCACATGAATTTTCTTTCAAAAGCTTGTATTAATCTTTTCACTTTAGGCATCCATGTCATCCACATTCCCAAGTATAAAAGTTTGAATCTTTCTTTTCTGAACTCCAGGTTCCATTTCTTTTATGGTTCAATGTGGTGCAAATAATTATGTTTTTTGTCTTTCTTTTACACTGTGTTTCTAATAAAAAAGTTCTCTGCTTCAAGCCAATATTTTCCATGTTCAGCTATGTTTAGAAAATGACATAGAAAATTGTGTTTAATAATTTATAAAGGAGAGTTGAGAATACTTCTTTCTTGTATTCCCCTTCCTTAGAAACTGAACCAGAGCTATGCTTGGCCTTTTGAAGGGGGCACCATAACCAATCAGATATATTGAAAAAATGTTGATTGATTGTATATTCTCTTCTAAGAATTCTCTGTTCAGATTCTTTGCCCATTTCATGATTGGGTTGTTGTTGTTATTATTATTATTATTATTATTATTATTATTATTATTATTATTATTATCATTATTTGCTTAGCTTTTTGAGTTCTTTGTGTACCCTAGAGATTAGTGCTCTATCTGATGTGTGATGGGTAAAAAAATCATTCTGGGATGTAGGCTCTCTCTTCACCTCAAAAATTGTTGCTTTTGCTGAGAATAAACTTTTTAGTTTGATTCCATCCCATTTATTAATTATTTGTTTTAATTCTTATGCTATAGGTGTCTTATTAATCAATTTGGGGCCTAATCCCACATGATGAAGATTAGAGCCTGCATTTTATTCTGTTAGATGTAGAGTCTGGTTTAATTCTGAGGTTCTTGATACACTTTGAGTTGAGTTTTCTGCATGGTGAGAGATAATGGTTTGTTGAAGAGGCTATCTTTTCTCCAGTGCATGTTTTTGGCACCTTTGTCTAATATATTATAATTGTAATTTTGTGGGTTAGTCTCTGTGTCCTCTATTCTGTACCATTCGTCTACCAGTCTTTTTTTTTATTGCCAATACCATGCTGTTTTGTTACCATTGCTCTGTAGTCTAGTTTAAGGTCTGGCATAGTGATGCCAACTGCTTCACTCTTCCTGCTAAGGATTACTTTAGCTATTCTTGGTCTCTTATTTTTCCAGATAAATTTCATGGTTGCTTTTTTTATTTCTATGAGGAATGCCATTGGGATTTTGATCAGAATTGCAGTAAATCTGTATAGTGCTTTGGTAGCATGGTCATTTTGATTATATTAATTCTGCCTATTCGTGAGCAAGGTAGATCTTTCCATCTTCTATGGTATTTTTTTTTTTATTTTTTTCTTTAGGGTTCTGTAGTTTTTCTTGTTTACATCTTTCACCTTTTTCATTAAGTTGCTTCCCAAGTATCTTATTTTTTCGAAGTTATTGCAAATGGGGTAGTTATCTTCATTTCCTTCTCAGAAGATTTTTCACTAATATACAGAAATGCCTTTGATTTATGGGTGTTGATTTTATATCCTGCTACTTTGCTAAATTTATTTACTAGTTCTAGATGTTTTCTGGTGGAGCTTTTTGAGTTTTTTAGGTGTATAATCATATCTGGCATTTGTAGGTAAATGGATAGCATTGGAAAAGATAATGCTAAGTGATGCTGGCCAATTTCAAAAAAAAGGCCAAATGTTTTGTCTGATATAAAGAGGCTGACTCATAATGTTGTAGGGAGGGGGAGCATGAGAGAAATAGATAGATTCTAGATCGAGCAGAAATGTGGGAAGAAAAAAAAAGGGGGCAAAGGATTAGCAAGGATGGTGGAATGTAATAGAGTTCATCATCAAAAGTACATGTATGAAGACACAAATTTGTATTACCATATTTTATATACATCCAGGGATATGAAAAATTGTGCTCTATACATGGAATAAGAATTGTAATGCTTCTGTTATCGTTTATTTAAAAAATTGAAATAAATGAAAAAAATGTTAATAAATTATATATATTAAATATTTGCATGTTATACATAGAATATATATAAGTTTATGTATAGATCTAGGGGAAGGCAAGTCTCTTTCCTGAGTTTTTAAAAATCAATTAATTTATGAATTTGTTATAATTTGCTATTAGAGCAGAATGCAATTCACTTCATAGTACACAAGTGGAGCACAAAATTTTATTTCTCTTATACAGAAAGTATAATTACAAAACCCATGTAACTCTGTGTACAAAATATTTCCATCTCATTCCACCATCTTATTTACCTCTATACCATTTACCAACACCTCCCTCCCCTTTGTCTTATTCAAAGTTTCTTCATTTCTTCCATGCTACCTCCCACTTCACTCATTGTGGATCAGCATCCACTTAGCAGAGTAAACATTAGGTCTTTGGTTTAGTGGATTGGTTTACTTTCTTTAACATGATATTCTCCAACTCTATCCATTTACTTCCCAATTCCATAATTTTATTCTCTTTATGCTCAGTAATATTTCACTGTGTATATAGACCATATTTTCTTTATCCATTCATCTCTTGAAGAGCATATAGATTGGTTCTATAGTTTACCTATTGTGAATTATTTTGCTATGAACATTGATGTGGATATGCCACTGTATTATGCTATTTATAGCTCTTGTTGGTCTAAACTGAGGAGTGGGATAGCTGGATCAATTTTGGTTCCTTTCCACGTTTTCTAAAGAATCTCCTTATTCTTTTCGAGATTGGTGTCACCAATTTAGAGTGGTCACCAATTTGAGGGTGCTGTTCCAAAAATACATCTACTTTATTAGGAATATTTTAAATACATAATGGTGATTTTCACATAGTGGAAATTATGGGTTATACTATAAAATTCAATTTTTACTATTTTATATGAATTCTAAAATAATAATTAATTTTCCACCTCATATAATTTTAATGCTGAATCTGTTTCCATACAACAGAAGTTAACTGAAATTTTACGGGATTGTCACTGTATTATTTTTCTCCATAAATAATATATTTACATATATAATCTACAAATTCAAAAGGCCTCGTATGCAAGTTTAAATGCAAATGCTTTTCTGGGTTGGCGGGATTTTACTTCTCCAAGGATACCTAGTCTTAAATTAGCTGTAGCCTCAAAAGAAAAAAAAAATAAATGTACAGACAAGACCCTACAATTGTGACATCATTTATTTTTAGATTTGATGTTATCTCCTGTCACTCAAAAAACTCACTAGGCTCAGATTGAGCACATGATGACATAAGTTGTGTCCAATCAGGAGCCCTTATATAAGCATTGTCCAATCCACACATATTCAGTAAAGATAAGCAAGTTTTGACCATCTGGTGTGAAGCCTGCCAGTGTGGGTATCCATTTCTAGGCTCCCTCACTTATGTTCAGTGAACCTGATTTTTGCTCCTGTATAGGTACTGTGTGATTTATAGAGAGGACACTTGGTTCCTAAAAATACAGTAAATGATGAGTGTGCAGTGAAATCCTGAGACTGGATGGTGAGTCTGGTTGAAACTGGCTGCAATGACTATGGTGGGAACTGCAATGGTTGGCTAGAATCCCTGGTGTAATCTTTGGTTTCTCCAGTCCTGTGTCTTCTTCTGAGAAAGGTCAGCCATGAATCTCCACTGGCCAGTCAACTGGACCATATATTAACAGTAGACCCTGCAAGTCCTATAGTATTCTATAGAATATCTTCATCCCCTACTTTAAATTCTATTTGAGAACATTTGTGGCAATATTTCTGAATCTTCTCAGATTGTGTTATGGATTCTGGAGTCAGGAGATCAACACAATCACAACTCCATGTATTTTTTCCTCCAGGAGAGGGATGAGATACTCTATAGGTATCTCAGTTTTTCTTTACTCCTTAATTCATTCTCCTTCTTTTTGGAGATTGTGGTATTGTGGATTAAGCCAGAGGTACTGTACCATTTAGCTACATACCTGGTACTTTTTTTTAATCTCCAGACAGTTGCTGAGTGTGATTTTAAATTTGTATAGTATTTATGAATTTTATAGTATAACCCATAAATTTTAAAATTTATATATAAAAATTTAGCTTACTGTTCAATGACAACTTCCCCCTTTTCCAGTATTATCAGTTACATTTTTGCAGTATTATCAGTTACTTTACCCATATTATATTTCAAATGAACATGGTATTTTCAATTGTTATACCAAAAACTGGATGAGACTTTTAAAATAACCTTTTTTTTCCTCTGGGTGCAATGATACATGCATATTAATTCCAGAGAGTCAAGTTGCTAAGTAAGAAAGATTGCAATTTCATGGTAAGCATCAGGAACTTAGGTAGACCAATTAGACAATTAGAAAATCCTGTCTCAAAATTTTAAAACATGGCTGGGTATGTTGCCCAGAATTAACATGCTCCTGTTTCAAATCCCCAGTGCCATGGACAAAAATCAAAAGCAAAAATTTTGTTGTTGTTGTTGTTTATGAGCATTTTACATGATTGAAAAGTAAAGAAGAATCCTTTGATCTTGGAAAAATCATGTGTTTCTATTCTTTCTTTATGTCTCCAAGGGCAGTCAACCTGTCAGAGTGTCTTTATGCTCAGATTTTCTTTTGTGAAATGTATATGAGAGCATTCTCATTTCCTACTCTGGTATTTTCCTGGAACTTTGTTTCAGAACGTATGTAATATGAGGATCCCACACCTGTCAAATCTAATGCCTCTCATAAGTCCAGACGAGGATTAGGGGCTTATTTTATTCAAAAGCAGTATAATTGTAGATAGTATAGTTTCTCAAGGAAGTAACTGAGAAAACTCTCAACTTCCATTTTTTTTAATGTCCACTAATTTTATTGTCTAGCACAGTGTTTCTTTCTACCATATCAATACACTTGGAGTACTATGTACTATTCCACTTATTGAGAGTTGCCATTCTAACAGATGTGCTAATGCAGAATATCTTATAGTTGGCCTGTGCACTAAAATTCTGATGTAAGCTTTTTAGATTCCAGGGTGCCTTATGCTCACTGGAAAAAAAAAAGTTATACACCTATATTAGAAATAAAGAGGTATCTGTGATTGTAACCATATTTTTTCCATAACATTTGAGATTTTAGCCCATTAGAATGTTTGCACACCAATGTGAAACCACTCCTTTTTGATCTAGGGAGATTTGCACCTGCACAGTTACTAGAGCTTTCAATGCTCTGAGGTTTCAGATATAGTCTATTGAATGGAAAAAGTTAATATCGGGAAAAATTACTTACAGAAAGAATTGGTTAGTTCTGGTGTTATTAGTAAAGTGAGCTGGGTGAGAGAGCTGAGGAAGTGCTAAACTGACACTTCGGTTTTCAGTGGTGGTCTGTATTTCCCTGTTAATTTTTTTGGTACTGTCTAGATAAAAGTTGAACTGTCAACAACAGCTCTTTGCATTTTTAGAGAATGTTGGCAAATCCCTCTCAGGGATTAAAGAGGTTTCCTTAAGATTTAACATATTTTTCACTCTAGTCTAATGGAATAAAGCCCATGGATCTTGCATGACCATAGAAAACCACTTATTTTTCCCTCTGGAGTTGATACTCATGTATATCTTATTTCTTCCTCTCTGTGTGCAGATAAATTAGCATTTAAACTACAGGCAATTTAGAGTTAAATAATATATTTCAAAACCAAATCAATCTTCCTTTATTTATATTAACACTGGATTTGGGCATTTTGTTCCAGTAATTTTGCATATTGCTCAAATCAGGAAAATCTTCAAGTGCATTCTACTTATCTCTTTGTCAATATATTTTTTTTCAGTTTTCCAATGTGTGTGCCCCTAATTCCTTTACAGTTTTAAGAAGGCCTCAAAACAGGAGTAAATATTTATTTGGTGTATTCATAAACAGAGGGAGGCTTATATTCTGCTTTTATTTTTATTTTATTTTTAAAATTATCTCTTTATATCTACTGTTTGGTTGATGCTTGTGTATAATTCCAGTGTCACACACATTCTGCACACAGGTCGCTACTTGTGATCTGTGCCTGTGGTTCTAACATCTACATTGAGGTTGGATTGAGGTTGAAATGAATACGATTTTTTCACTCATATTAAATATTTTATTGATATGTTTTGATTTATATACTTATTATACTTAACAATAAAAAGATATTTGCCTACATATGAATTTCCCTATGTAGTTTTCCGTATTGTGATTTCTTTATCTTAAAATTACTACACTGTTGCAATATTATAACATGTATTAGTGTCAGGTAATAATCACTAGTTCATTTGCTCTTATATATGAGAGAGTTCTTGGCTAATTTTGTATACATTTAAATTTCCAGGAAAATCTTAGAAGTTTTTGCTTTGATTTCTTCTTTAACAAAAACTAAAGCATGGTAAAATTTTGACCAGATATTATTATAGGTTAACTTGGGAAAATGGTCATTTCTACAATAGATTTATCCTTTGTAAATATGTTAAATATTTGAGTCTTTTATATGATTTTCTATATTTTTATTTTCTCAAATATTGCATATTCATTTTCTAAATATACTTGCATATGAAATGCAATATTCATGTGACATTGGCATAAAACATACTTGGTATTTTGTAGTTTTGTCAAACTGAATATAATACATGAACAATAATTCTAGTTCTTTGAATTTACTATTTATAAAATTTAATAATTATTTCTTTCTCTGTAACCATGCCCGTTGGTTTCAACACTGGAGGAATATGGCTGTATTCTCATATGTACAGTTGTTGTAATTTTAGTCTCTGTTTCTTGTGTGGGTACATCATATACATTTGATTACAAAACAGTTTGTACAAATGGATAATAAAAGCTTAAATTATTATTTCCCACTTTTGTGAATGCATTCATTTCACATATTCATCAATACTATTTAATTCATCTATATGATGTGATTTTATTCAATGTTACCAAATTTCTAAAGATTTTGAGTTTTTAAGGTTATTGAACACTTAGATATATCTTTTTAAAAGTGTCTCTTCAAGAGTTTATTCTGCTTTTCTTTTGCAATCTGTTTTATATTTTGTTTCTTGATTATATGAGGAAATTAGATTTTTTTTACCTTGTCACTTTTGTACATTTAATGTAATAATTTGATGAATAGATTTTTTATTAATATTTTGTAATTCATAAATTTACACATATTATATTGTATAATTTTGAAAACAAAAACTATTGTTTTTCTTTTGTGATATTAGGGATCAACCAAAGTGTCGTATTTCTGAGCATATTCTCAATTCTGTTTTAAATTTTATTTTCAGATGAGGTTTGCTCAATTTCTTCAGTTGGCCTTAAATTTTCAACTTCATTTCTTAGACTCCAGAATAGAAGATATTTCAGGTGTGCACCACCATATGCACCCTATCTTTTGTATGGAAACTTCTGAGCTTTGTACTTTCTTATATATTTCAGTACTATTTATTAATAACTTATATTCAGAATTTAAAGTCAAAATATGTTGTAATATTTAATGAGTGAAGGCATAAAATAGCATTTTATTATCACACTGTTTTTCCCAATATGCGAGCATCGTTCTTTGAAATGAATACCATTTTTTTCTCTTCCCTGCACTGTAATCTTCATTATGTATCACTGCCTAAATAACAAGAGACTTATAAAGAGTTTTGTTGTTCTGGTTTTCTGTAGTTCCACCATTTATTTTATTAGGAGGTTTACTCTGATTGATTTAATTTTATAACATCAATCATGTGGCATCATGGTAGTTTGGTCAGGAGGAGACTTTATCTACAACAGTGGATATACCAAATATCTTAGCCATGTACTAGTCTATACCATCTAGATTCTTGTCATTACACTCAGAGAATTGGAAAATTGCAGAAGATTCTTAGGAGAAATTTTCCAGAGTGTGTTTCCATCAAGTGAGAAATTAGTATATAGGCATATTTTTGCAATTATAAACTGTATAATTGATATAATTTTTATTTGTTGAATTTTCAAATTTGCTAGTGCTTTTTAAATTGTATCTGCTTTTTATTTATTTGTACTGAAGATTGAACTCAGAAGTGCTTAACCATGAAGCCACATCCTCAGTCCTTTTTTTATATTTTATTTAGAGACAGAGTCTTGCTGAGTTGCTAAGTGCTCACTAAGTTGCTCAATACTATATATATATATAATATTGTCTTAGAACTTATGATCTTTTTTTATCCTCCTCAGTCACTGGAACTAAAATTATCTATCACTAGACCTGGCTCATTTGCTTTTTAAAAGCACCAACATGGATATTGCTAACTCTCTCTCTGCTATGTTCATCTTTAATAGCTTCTAATTTTGCTCGTTTTTTTAAGATTTTCTTACTTTTAGTTTATAAAATTTACTTTTTATTGGGATGGATGATTTGATAATAAATTCTAGTCATTTTACGGCTTAATATTTTTGTATGTTTTATTTCAAACTCAGGTTTAGATGAATTTCATTTTTTTAGCTGTATGGAGGTCTAAGTGAAACATAATAACCTGTATGGATATTGTTAAATAAATGGAACCACAATTTTGCCCATTTTTTGACTGTACAGTATATACCCAAAGAACATAAAATCAGCATACTACATTGAAACTGTCACATTAATATTTATAGCAGCACAATTCACAATAGCTAAGCTATAAAGCCAACCATTCCATGATAAATGGGTCCATTCAGTGATGACAGGATAAAAAATTGTTGCTTTATGCTATGTACACAATAAACTATGAATCAGCCATAAAGAAGAATGACTTTATGACATTTGTCAGTAAATGGATGAATCTGGAGATTTTATTGCTAAGTAAAACAAACCATTTCTTTAAAACCAAAGGTTGAAAGTTTTTGCTGATATGTGAAATCTAAAGCTCATAAAGCGGAAAAGGGTAAGAAAAAAAATCAGTAGATTTCACAATGGTAAACAATGAATTAACAAATAAAAGGGAAGGGGATGAAAATATTAAAGTGGCTACCATGATAGCCACTAACAAGAACAGGATTTTATTTAGGATAAGATATATCCTATGCTTGCATAATGTCATAAAAATTGATTTTACAATCAGGTAGAAATAGAAAGAACCAATAAAATAAAAAACAAATTATATTTGTTTGAAAAGCTATATGTATGTTCTATTATAAAAATCATACATTATATACATCAAACAAAGATTTTATGCATATGTATATATTATTTTGTATGTTATAAATTGTTAAAATTATAAAAAGGAAAATCCAAACAGGATTGCTTTTGCTATTTTTTATATTAATAACATACATAAGTTCCATAAAATGTTTGAACTTAAATTCACTGTTAAATATTTCCATTAAGTGGTCTGTCTACCTTGTTAAATTTCAAAATTTCTCTTATACCATTGTTAGAGTTCTAACTACATATTCAGAAGAGCCAGCTCCATCAGAGAAATTACAAATAAGATTCTACACTTTAGTAAATCTCTGATTAGTGGTTGTACAATTAAAATTTGAGGATTCCCTTTTTTAATTACCATAATTTTCTCATCTGAAAAATATGTATATTTTAGATCATAATATTTAAAAATTACAAAATATGTATTTTTGTAGTAATGTCTGAGTTTCATATTGTGTTTCATAAATGCGGATTATATATATTTTTTTGAACTTAAATCACTTTATCTGCAGAAGTAGATAATAGTATCATTGTGTTCCAAAACCACCTACATGATAGTCTACTAACTCTCATTTCAACTTCGATTACCTTACAGACAGTGCAAAAATTCATGTGGTCAATGTGTTATTTATTTACATATTCTTATTTCAGGTACCGTTAAAATTCAGGGATATAGCCATTGATTTTACTGAAGAGGAGTGGGAATGCCTTCAGCCTGCTCAGATAAACTTATATAATGATGTGATGTTAAAGAACTATAGAAACTTTGCTTTCCTTGGTAAGTTTAATTTTCCTTTAAAATTTTTAATTAATAATTATTATTTAATTTACTTATCTTGTATCTTCTGGGAACTTCTCAATAAGAATGAGTTTCAGATTTGTGTTTCAAAGAAAAAGGGCATTTTTATATAGATATTTTACTCTATAATATATATTATTTTGCACGTTAATCTTTCTCTTTCTCAGTGTGTTATACATCCTTCACTTTAGATAAATAGTACCTAGCATGATTTAGTGATGTAAACTATTGTAGCCTACACATAGCAGGGGACAGAGTTGAGAAGTTCAAATGGAGAAAACCAAACTAAAAAATGTTGAAAGACTAGTTATTCAGCAGAAAACAATTTTCAGAAGCTTAGCTTTATTTCTTTTGATTTTAATCATTGAACACATACTGCCCTACATTTATTACATTTTCAAATTCTTTGTACTCTTTGGTTTTCTTCTTTACTGATGTCCCAGTTTATTCAGATTAACCATCAAAACTTACCTTTTGTTGTGAGGGCCAGCATAATCAGTTACAAATCTTGTGAGGAAACCTGTAAAGAAGCTAACAGAAAAGAGAGACACACTCACAGTGAAAAGAAATAAGAAAAAAAATACTGGACACTCCTCTTCATGGCTGCACATAGTATACTCCAGAATTACATAGCTTCTGTTACCATGACTACATTCTAACCTAGTGTTATTTTAACCCCAAGTGCTAGCTAACCATGATAAGGTACAGTTACTACAAACATAGAGCCCTTTCTCCCTAACGACATTACCAGAGAAACTAGATAGTGCACCTGTAGAGTTGTCTCAATAGCTTCAAGGAGAAACTGCTAGGCATTACTAATTGTGGATATCACGGTGCCAGTTATCATCACCCCCACACTTTCCTGTCTATTTCCAAGGTCAGAATACCTACAGTCTTCCCTCCTTTTTAAAGGCCTTTTGAATAAATAATATTACTTATCTTCTTAATGCTGGTGGGTGCAAAAATAAGGCAGCTATAGACAATAGCAAGTGCCAACATCAGTAAATATCCACCTATGAATATTTTTTGAAACAGATTAAATTGAATAAACATGAAATTATCCAATCCATCGAGTCTAAACATCAATCATCTTGTTGGACCTTATTAATGATATCTTTAAGGTAATTGAACCCTTTTCAAATAAAATTACTATTATCACTTAAATTGAAGGAACACATGTTATTAAACTTTGAATATCCATTATGGTGTAACAATACCAGACAATCAATTGCAGCATGAATGTCAAGTATGGCTTGACAAGGTTGTTTTTGTTCTTTATTAAGCATATTAACGACCATGGAGGCATGGCTAATACTTTTTATGATAGCATAAGTGAGTTTCATAATAGTTTTCTAAGCCCATAGAGCTAGTCCAAGGAAACCCTATAAAGAGAATGCAAAACATCAAATTTTGCCTTAGAGAGAAGGTTTACTGAATTATCACAGTTTTTATCAGGAGGAATAGCTCTTTTATAAACAAATTTCACGGGATGGTGACCTATTAAATACTATGATAAGGAAACAGTTATTCTGCTAAGACAACAAAGAATACCATGAGATATTTTTTCAGGTATATAACAATTCCATTCAAGTGAGACAAGATATTCTACTGGGTTATAGAAGTCCAGGATCTGTCAGTACTGAATTTCCCATAGCTGGTGTAAAAAAACAGAGCAATATTATTATTAAGACCAAAACATTTACAGAGTTTTGTGTGAGTTTAGCAACCAAAGCAGTAACTAATTTATCCAAAGTACATTCTAACCTATTTGAACCAACATCTTTTGAGCTGAGGCTGGTAATGGTTTTATATCTCCCTAAGTACCTGGAATTAATTATAGTATCATGGGTTCCTCTTATAATGTTTCTCCTCATTTGAGGAGAATGATTATTCTCTTCTTTGAAGGGACTCTTCTCTTCCAGGGTTAAATAAAACTTATGAATCAGCTTAGAAGTCCTTGATTTACATTTATAATTGCTATATTTCATACATCAAGCTAGAGTCCAAACAGGACATGTTGACATAAGTGTGGAAGTCTATGCTTTTTCCCAGGTGATCAAAGGCATAGGATCTTGTCATGCTGGTCAGGTGGAATCTTATATATTGCATACTTTATTTTGGCAATGACTTTTTCAGAATAGAATGTCTATTCAATGCAGATGATGAACTTTGAGTATAAACTTTATGTTGTATATTGAGCATAGTAACAGTAAATAAAACAATATTTAATGCATATTAAAATGAGAGAGGCTATATCTTTGTTTGTATGTCTCTGTTTTAAAAGGCAAGTATTAGGATACAATTTGCTCACTCAAAAAAGCTTGTCCAAAAAGATTGTGAGAAATTTTATTATTTAAAACTATATCTCATTGATTAAAAATTGTGCAAAATGATGAGATGCAAAGGCAGGGTCATTACTCATCTTTAAACAAATAGGGCTTCAAGGAGCAGATCATGCTTGGTTTCTCTCCATGCTCTCTGTTGGAATTGACTTGGCAGATTTTATTTTTTAGATTCAATTCTATTAGTCAATTTTTTTCTTTTGTTTTGTGGCTTGCAATAATGCATTAATAATCATAAATATTTTGAAGTGAATACCTCATTATACTTTTACTTTGTAAGCTGTTTTCTATATTTCTTATTTTTTAATTTTTATTAGTGATTTAATTTCTGGATCATGCTGGGATTCTTTTCACACTTCTCTTTACATAGATAGATAGATATAGATATAGATAAAGATATCTTCCCTTTATATATCCTACAGGTTTTTAATTTTTACAGTATTTCACAAGTTGCTTAGACTTGTCTTAACCTTGGTCGTGTTTGATAAGCCTCTCCCATATTGGAGAATTTCAGCTTTGCACACTAGGAATCCCCCTCTCATTTATTCTTAAGGAATTATTCACATACACAATTTGTGCCTAATTATATTAATATTTTTTGTCTCAATTTTACTCTCTAAACTTTCTTTAAATAGTAATTTAGAGTTTATTGAGTAATTAATAACTGTCAATATCGTAATATTGAGTTCTTAAAGTTTTTTTTTCTTCTTTTGTTAATTGAATTAAGCCATGCTTCTCTTTCTTTATATTGCTGTACTATTTTTTATTTGTTCATTAAAGGAGTCAGCAGTAGATTATATAGTTCATTTTGGGGAAAAAATATAAAAAATATTTAAATAAATAAAAATACACAAGAACAGTGCTGTATCCTTGTAATATGTGAGAATTGAGAGGCCATCCAAAATTACTTCATTTTTGAGGGAAGTCGCAGAAATTTAGAGACAGCATGACTCAAACAAATTTTAAAAAATTGTGTTGTAGTTCAGGGATATAGAATTTGGGGGGTTAATCTCAAGCACCACACATGAAAAATTAACAATTGGATGACCTAAAGATTCAGAAATGCCAGTACTAAATATGTATCTATGAACAATTAAATTAGCAAATTGAAGTGATACCTCTGCTTTTGTGATTAGTGCAAACATTGTTCTAAGTATTAAAGCTAGGGACTCAATGTGTGTGCCCATCAATGATCAGATGAGTAAAAATATTGCACTTATATACTATTATTATTTAGTTATGAAAATATTTTTTTCTCATAAAGTTTTTTAAGAAATACATGCAGGACTTTGCATTAAGTGAAATGTGACAGGCAGGGATTAAGTTGCAGGAACATTTGATTTGCATGTGGAAGTCAAAATTTAAGTGAGAAAAATTGTGCTCACCAGGTACTGGGTTTTTTGTATGGTTGATATTATAGTCAAAGTCTCCGTGTTTTAATTTTATTGAGCATAAGAGGGTCAAGAGTTTTTTTTTTTTTTTTACCAAATGTCGAGTGTATTATGTTCTTCATTAATACTACTAGTAGAAGGAATAAAATACCTTGTAAGACAAAACTGATATTTATATTAAATAATAATCTTGTTAATCAGTTCTGTTTAGTCATTTTACCTTTTATATATAGTATGAAATACCATGATACATTTAGAAAATAAAGTAGTATTTGTCAGTGAAAGAAATCATCATATCAAATGAATTTAAAAATATGAAAATCAATTTATTATACTTGATTGTCAACTGTTGACTTCAGCCAAGTATTATGGAATAGGCTATGCAAGGTTTTTATAGTCTTTTAAAATGTTTTTATGGAAAATTTTAGAGACATATATGTATATATTTCTTAGTAAATTTTTTGTTCATATTTCTTGTTAAGAGTCCATAGCCTCTTTACCCTTGTTGACTATTTGTGGCATTATCACACAAAATCTGAAGTTATTTTCACATCTCTATGTCATGGTAGAAAAAAACCAGGTTTTGGACACTCTTTGAAAAAGTCACAAATGTTTGTATATGTTTTACATTTCTCTTATTCTACTGAGAGTAAAGGTAGCTGGTAGATATTTCCTAAATATGTAATGCTATATTATGAAGAACAAAAAGCTGTGGATGATAAGAGTAACATACTTTCCTTGTCTTTATTATAATACTCTTCTTAATGATGTACTCCTCTTGGATACTGTGGTCTCTAAAAGAATTTTGGTAATATTCTCAAATTAATTGTGTCTGTACATTTTTAATGAACTGATATATTTTTGAGTTTATGATGACTTTGAATGTACTAATCTGTTACACTCCTGATGTACTTATTTTACCTTAATTTCAAGTTATGTATGCAAAGTATATTCATCCTACTCTAATAGGTATTGTTATTTTTATTTTTTGTTTATTTCAGCCATGACTCCTTAAGATATTCAAGAATATTCAACAGAAAAGGGCATAAAACATATGTTTCACAGTGTGATAAGTGGAAAATATAGAAGTTGTAATCTAGACTGTTTACAACAAGAGAAAATATGGAAAACTACTAGTGAGAGTGAACACCAGAAATCATATAAAAATTCAGACCTTGTTCACTACCAGAGAATTTATACTGGAGAGAAGCCCTACAAATATAAACAATGTGGCAAAAATTTAGTAAAATATAGGTCTTATTTACCACAGAAAAACCCACATTAGAGAGATGCCCTACAAAGGTAAAGAGTGTGAAAAAGCTTTCAGTCAAAAAGTAGGCCTTACTTGCCACAGAAGAACTCACAATAGAGAGAAGCCCTACAAATGTAAAGAATGTGGCACAGCTTACAGTAAAAATCACACCTTATTCGCCAGAGCAGATCACATACTGGAGAGAAGCCCTACAAATGTGAAGATTGTGGCAAAGCTTTCAGTCAAAAAACAAACCTTATTGGCCATAGCAGACTCACACTGGAGAGAAGCCCTACAAATGTAAAGAATGTGGCAAAGCTTTCAGTCGAAAATCACACCTTATTTGCCACAGGAGAACACACACTGGAGAGAAGCCCTACAAATGTAAAGAATGTGGCAAAGCTTTTAGTCAAAAACCAGACCTTTTTAGGCACAGCAGAACTCACACTGGAGAGAAGCCCTACACATGTGATGAATGTGGAAAAGCTTACAGTCAAAAATCACATCTTATTTGCCACAACTGAACTCACACTGGAGTGAAGCCTAACAAATGCAAAGTATGTAACAAAGTTTTTACTCAAATATCAACCCTTATTTGCCAGAACAGAATTCACACTGGAGAATAGCCCTACGAATGTGAATGAGTGGCAAAACTTTTAATAAAAAATAAAAATTTATTCACCACAGCAGAAGACACCCTGGTGAATGTGAAATGTAAATAAAGTGATAATACTTTTAAAGAAAAACTAAACTTCTTTAACAACAGAATTTATACAGAAAAGAACCCCTACAAATGAAAACAAATTAGCAAACTTTTTAATAAGAAATCAATTCATTTTCACCACTAAACTCTGGAAAGAAGACATAAATGTAGATAATATAAAAATATTTTAAATTATATATCATATATTATTAGACATCAGAGAAAACACACTGGAGAGAAGCTTTACAAAATGAGACCATCGTACCATTTCTCTAAGAAAGAGTCAACATTTAATCCTCACCACAACAACCATAGAAGAGACAAAGTTGTGAAATGTGAAAATTGACAATTGACAATGCTTCCAAAATTTATTCACCAATACTCAGCACCTGTGGATACATATTAGTTAGAGAGAATACAAATGGAAAAAAACATTTCATAACCACATGTTTCTTTAACACTACTTATTTTTGGAGGATTCATTGTGCCCAGAAACCCTAAAAAGTTAAATAATATTTTGAAAACTTATTCAAATTTTAAATTCATTGAACATCTGAAAACTCATACCAGTAGTGAACATTGAACAGATTTTGTCCAAAATGTATACCTTATATAAAAATGAATCATTTATAATAAACACTTTGACAAATATGAGAGTATAGTAAAGTCATTATCTCTACATTACACCTTGATGTATATGAAGATCAGTAAAAGACATTACCTATTTAAATATAGAAAATAAGTAGGTGTCTTTAACTTTTGCTTAAATTTTTTAAGCATTATCAAGTTATTTGGTAGAAATATCAGTCATAAATATCATACATGCCTAATACAGAAACCTCATCTTTGAAAGCATATAGATTTTGTTTTCTAAATAAAAAATTACTATTTTCAGTTTTGAATACTGGAGAAAAGAATTATATGAAATCTTTTTTTATTAGTTTTAACACGAAATTGTAGCATTTTAAACTGTATTACTTTTTTGTATTTCAGTTTATATTTAGGGATTTTTAAACACTGAGCCACATTCCTAAGCCCTCTGCCCACTTTTTCAAATTTTAAGACTGTCTTGCTAAGTTGCTTGAAACCACACTAAGTTGCTGAGGCTGAATTTAAACTTCTGAAAGTACTCAGTTTCCCAATTTTCTTGGATTACAAGCATAGACCATCCTGCCCAACTTATAGTGCATTTTTTACCTATATGACTTGGGTGAATACATGAGGCTTAAAATGCAGCTACATGAGTTTGAGTCGTTTCACTGGTTAAAAAAATACTATAATTTGTACTGTAATAGGAGACTCAAAATGGTACTAGACAAACCTATTTTTTAAATTTTCCTCTTTATTCATGGTATTCTAATGATTTTAATCTAGTCAGTTCACACCATTTCTGATTAATGAGTATCATCAAGATGGACCCATGTATTCAAATTCCCTCTATGATCAATAGCAATTCTTCCCATTAAAACTCAAAACATTTTCATAGAGTCTTTGTTATATTTTAAGGAGCCACTCTTGCTTTGTTTAGCAAAACAGAATCAATTCCACACTGTTGAGTCCCAAAGTAAATGGCAATACATTAACCTAAGCACCGTGAGGAATATAAGAAATAGAAGATATCACCTTTGAAATATAAAAAAAAAAAAATAAGAATCTTAAGTGCTCAGCCATTACCATCTAAACTATACCAGGGCTTATAAAATGTAATCTTGGATGTTCTACTCACTCTTATAGTAAGAAGCCTTAGACTCAAAGTCATTTTTCTGTTGTTATAGTCTATTTTATAATGCTATAGAAAAATACCACAAACAGGCCAATGTATAAAAAGAGATATAAATGCATAAAAATATTTTCTGAGGGGCTGGTGTTTCGGCTCAGTGGTAGAGTGCTTACCTAGAACATGCAAGAATCTGGGTTCAATCCTCAGCACCACATAAAAATAAATAAATAAATAAAATAAAGGTATTCTGTCCAACTACAACAAATAAATAGATAAATATATAAATAAATAAATATTATTTGAGTACATACTTCTGAAGATTTAAGTGCTCTGTACCAGAATCTTCGCAGCTCCTGTTACAGCCCCTTTACCAGCATTACACATGAGATGGAATTATGGTTAGGGCTTATTTGAGAGGTAGAGAGAACATAAGGACACAGGAAGTCAGAGAAATCCAGTAAGAAGACTTGCTCTTTTTGTAACAATCTGCTTTAATAGGAACTATCTTGTGTCCCATGAAAATTTCATTAACTCTTTCAAGGGCATCTCCCCCAATGATCTAACCACAATCTACTAGATCTCACTTTTTACACATTCTACTATTTTCCAACTCTCTCCCCTTGGAAACCAAGTTCCCAACACATGAGTACTTGAGGGACATACTCAATTCATAATGAAAGTTATATGAGAAAGACAATGGTAAAAATGAGACATAGAATGTCATTTCTTTGTACTTATAAAGATTCTATATACTACAATAAAATGCTTTAAAATATATAAATTATTTTAGGTGGAGAATTTATTTTAAAGACAATAGGGAATTCAATTAAACTACTTCTTGAAGAATGAATAAATTTAAATATGACAAGACTAATGGGCTAGGTATATTAAAAGAAGGGAAAAGCCTGTGCAAAAACTCAGTGGATGTATAGTAAACCATGCCTAGGTTTATAAAGAAAATGGTGGGCTTTCTGAATATGCTATATCAAGCCAAATGTGTACTGGCTAGATGTGGTGGCCCTCAAAACCAGAGCAAATATTCATAAGAAAGATGCAGTGGACATCAGTCTCAAGAGCTTCCTATTAAAATATCTGCTTCCAAAGACTATATGATTATTAGTAAATCTTGGGAGTATTATCTTTCTTTCAGTTTTAATTTTAAGCTTTCTATATAGTTGCTGCACCATCTCTTGACCAGACCAATATTTTCTTGAACATCTTCATATATTAATCTACACACTGTCTCACATGTTTGTTTCAAAGTTGTCATGGATCCCTCCTAGTAAATTCTGAGATATATGAGAGGTTTAACAAGTATAGAAATTTGCTTATGAAAAATAAGCCATGTTGTAGGTGGGAAGTAAAAGGAGAAAAGATGCAAAAGTCCTCATCCAAACTTGTATATGCTGATACTACACAAGGTTATTTCAATGATGTCTGGTTTGTGGTAGAGAAGCATCTTTTCTTATACACTATGCCACAAATTTCATCAAATATGGTTGTTATAGATGTTGAGAACACCCAGAGTAATCTTAGTAATTTCTACATTGAAAAACTACTGTTACATTTAAGCAAAACTATTCATTGCAATAAATCTGAAATAGTTCTTTAATATTGCAGAACAGAAAATTGGTGGCATTATTCACTAAATGCCAATATTTTCCAATAACACCTATAGGGGTACTTAACAAAATGGATCGATAATTAAAGTAAAGAGTGAAATGAGACCCAGAAACAACTAATTATGGTAAAAATTATTATTACCTTATTTCAAATTCTAGTGCACACTTTTGCTTTTTTTCCAAAAGTTAATTTTTTTAACATTTTGGTATGATATTTCACTTCATTTATGTAACATGATAAATACTATGGTTTTTTCATATGCACTCTCTGATGCATCTCAAATATATTTGCATACCCCAAGACCTTAACAGATTTCTATACACATTATTCACTAGAGAAACAGTAGTTACTTCTGAAATCTATATTGCCCTTTGTAAATGAGGTCTTGCATTTTTTTCAAATATCTGAAATAATTAGGATGATCTTAGTTCTAATTATCATATAGTTAATTCCTGATAAATATTTGTGAAAAGGATGAAGAAATAATAAGAGCATTTATATAATCTGTACAATAGGTTATGTGGTATTTCATGTTTTTAGCTACAACTTATTGAATATTATAGCAATCTTACTATGTGGGTAAGATATGGGTATGATGAACCAATAATAAATAAAAATTGCATGCTGCATTGTTAGTAATTTACCAAGAAATTTTTTTTTCAAAAAAAGACACTCTGATGTGTGGTATTTATCAACTATGATATTATGAATGAATGAAGTAAAGCAAATGAATAATTGGAACTACATACTTGCTTAGGTTGCCTATAATTCATTGTTAAAAAACCTTTAGCTATGTAAGATTTTAATACTGTATCTCAAATTGTGACTTAATGGAATTTTGATAAAATGTGCATTAATAATGCTGAAGTCTTTCATTGAATCTTATATCAGTTTATGAAATAAATATGCTATAAGTGATTTCCTCAATTCTAAGTGTCTTATGTTTTAAGAAACTGTATGGACAATTCAAATTAAAGTTAACATAACTAATATCAAGAGCAGAAGCACCACAGGAAAAATGAAAACAAAGAAATGGGAGATTCCACCATTATAGATGTAATTTTCTCAACATCTTTTCAATGTACCTAAGCCAGGTTGATACCAAAATTAATGAGCAACCTCTTCTCATGCTGGGTGTGCATGATGCTGTTATATAAAATGAAAATAACTGCAGATGTTTCAGAGCTACATCTTACAACAGTATCTCACTGTGTTTGACCGCAGCAAATAGCTTCTCAGTGTTCAAATGGGTAAAAAAAATTTTTTTCAAGTAAAATCCATGTTAAACAATAACAACTGTTTTTTCATAAGAAAACTGTCAATGATTTTTTTTTTGAAACAACATGACAATAAACTGTGTCCTACCACATAAAGGAAAGCAACAATTCTTCATTTTATTCTTTGAATATGCCAAATATTCTTTGGCAAAATGTCATGTTTTAATTTCACAGGTGTGAATTATATCTGTTTTTCTTTAAATTGCTACTTATTTAATATAAATTTGTTAAAAATTTATTTCTGCATGTGCTAATTAGTGAAATATAGTGAGGAATGAAAGTCATTTAAAGCTCTATGAATTGCAATCTCAGAATGGTAGGAGGAAGCTGTATATAATCATCAGAAACACATTGAGTACTATTAATTTGTTCCAGATATTTATTTCCCTTAGTATCCAGATTTCACATAAACTAGTTCTTTTAAATTGAGCTGACTACTATATATCATAGGAAAAGCCATCAGAGCAATCAGAATAAGAAATTTAAAAGGGAAACAATCAAATCATAAACATCTGGTTGAAACAACTAGCCAACTGTTGGATCTTACCTTTTGACTTTACTAAATTCCCTTCTTTTTTTTTTTTGATAATGACTAAGAGTAAGGTACTTCTATTAAGAGCATAACCAGGACAATTTATGGCAATTTGTTTTTCTGAAACATATAAAATTGACTTGCTAACTCAGAATACAATCTATTGAGTATACCTTTTGGGGTAAAAAAAATGTACAACTACACAACATGAATATTGTCCTTTTGAAAAAAAAAGAATGTGATGGTGAAAACCAATTTGGAAAGTTAGTATTGAATATTTTATATCAAAGAAAAATCAGAAATATTTAAAATACTTTTGATTATTAGATTCGTGTAACAAAATAAAAGGAAGTGTCCAGGTTGATGTGGTGGTACATACCTGTAATCTCAAAAATCATAGATTATGAGGCTGAATGATCACAACTTCAAGGCCAGGCTTGGTAACAGAGACCAGGTCTCAAAATAAAATATTGAAGAATTGTGAATATATATGAGTAATAAAGCACCCCTGGGTTCAAACCCCAGGACTATATAAAACTGTAGTTTCCAAAATTTACACCCAAATCAGCAGCCTCCACTCTATCTGCAACTATGTAAATTTCTAAAAGGAAACTAAATTTAGCCATACCTACTATTAGTTGTCTGATAGTGACCATAATTTTGAAATAAATACATGGAAGACCCTTCACAAAGTATTAGGGGTTCCCATTATTTTTTGAATGGCAATGAGAGAGGGAAGAAAACCAATTTGGCTTATAGGGCCACTTCTTTCTCTTAAGGCCAATGAGTCAAATATTAAAAGGCTTTAGTGTTTAGTTGATTATCATTTATGTAATCATTATTATGTGATTTTCTGCTTAATCTGCATTGGGCACTTTATTATTTCTGAGTATGAGCATCTGTACAGACCACTACACCCCAGTCTATTATTTAATAGTTACAAGTCCTTGTGTTCATTCATCATCAGTTAGTTATTCTATTTTAAAAATAATTATGTGTTGCATTCTTTGTCTACAGAAAATTTATGGAGGTTAAAAACCAGTAATCATTTTCACAAATTTGATTCTAAACTAGTTTTCATCGCAAAACACACACCAGAAGTAAGAATGATTTCTTTCTCTAATTTATTAGCCTCTGACATGCAATATCAGGACATGAATGCTGCTCATGGAGGGATGTTCTTACCATCAAGAACAATCAATACTACTTTCTTCTATCGCATCAAATGCTACAAAAAGTGCACATTTTACTGTGTTTCATACGAAAAACTTGACTTTCTATTATTTGTGTTTAGTGGGTTTTTACTTTCTTTTTCATCCCTTTGTTTTTCTCTATATTTTGTAATATTCAATTTTTTTGTGTGTGTGTGGTGAAGAAAATAGACCACTGGAATCTTCTAACTTTTGCTACATTCAATCACTTGACTACTCACTAGCTAATATAAGCATCATTTTAAAGGTAAGACTGAGGTATGCTAACAAAACTATTTTCAAGGTCTACTGCAGAATCAGCATAACTTTCTTCAGCTCTGTAGTTAGAGCCACTGTTTCATCCACAAACTCTGCTTCTTTTGTTTGATTTTTCTTCTATATTGAGTAACTCTCTTTGAAATGAGGCACAGAATACAGCTTTTTAGAATTTTATCATTAATGAAAATCTATTATTATTTATCATTAATGGACAGTCTGCTTCAGTTAAGAATACCAGGTTGAATACTAGTTTTCCTTTAAATCTTGAGGTTATTCTGTATTTATCATCTATAATCCATCATTAGTGATAATTATTTGGGGTCTATTCATGCTTTCTTGAAGCTGACCATGGTTTTTCTTTTCAGGATATTTTCTTTGTTTTAAGCATAGCTACTTGAGAAATTCGGGAGATATATTTAGCATATTTAAATTTTATTTTCTTGATTATAGCATTCAATCAAAATGGAATATTTCCAGACCAGATTTTCTTTCCAGTATATACATGTAGGAAACTGGGTAAAATATTGAAAATACAATGTTGGTTTTTTAGACACCAAAAACAGGCATAGCAGATGAGTGAAACCATAAGCAATAAGTGCAGACTGGTGAAGTGAACTATAACTATATTTTAAAAATTGTTCTTAATAAGTGCAGTTTGATAAAGTGCTGTTACCATAAGTTTTAACTTATGGGTAAAGGGAAAGTAAGAATAATCAAAGTATACCAGTGAAAGAAAAACTTGAAGTCTGGCACCTGGGAGCAGACTGTGTGGGAAACTTCATGTTATGATACGAAAGAATCCCCCACTTTCCCTTCTCCCTCTCACCCACTTAACCTCACAAGAAACCACAAAGACGCTTAGAATAAAATGTTTCAATTCAATAGTCACACTCTATACAAATACAAAAAGAAGTTAAAATTCAACTGAACACAGAATCTTGTGTGCAAAGTTACGGGGATCTGAAACATCATATAAAATGTTAGGTTAAAGATGATTCTGTGTTTTATTTTTTTTTTTTGTGTGTGTGTGTTCTGTTTTTTTCTTGGGGTGTGGCTATTCCTTGGTCACCTGAACTCAGCAAAGAAACTGTTTTTTTGATGAAGTATCAGTGGCTGACCTACATTAAATACAGACAAATATTAAAAAAATTAAAACGCCTAATTATGAAAAAATATATTGCTGCTTTCTCCCTGCACATTTTTCTTTTTGAAGTATTTTTTAAAGTTTTTGATTTTTTTTAATCTTGAAAAATAGTGAAAAATTTTGGCAGAATTTACAACCAACTGCATAAGGGTTTGGGAAGCTGACAGGCTGGATCAGGGCTGGGAGGAGCAGACAGAAAGGGATCTTCCCCTTTGTTACTGGAGGCCAACTATAACTAAAAAGAGGCAAATATCAATAAGTGTGTGTAAACCAGGAATTGATACAGATTATCAAGTTAGTATCAGTTATAAAAAATTTATATAATCAAGAAAATAGAGAAATCATAAACAGGATTAGAAAAAAATAGGTGTAAATTTTATTTTTAGAAATTTATTGATGATACATAAAAAATAAAGATGAATTTTATAATTTCACTTTAAATGAATGGCAGAGAGATATGTAAGTCATATAGTAGTTCAAAAACCCTACTTAAGTTACAAAAGCATAATCAATTTATAGCTTCTACTTATTTTACTCTCTATCTTCTTTGGCATTTTCCCTGACGTCACACTTGTAGAGTGTGACCAATCACTAAGCAAAAAACTAACCAAGAAGTTAGTCACTGAACCTACACTATTTCTCAGAAGACCCCAATCAATTTCAGAGCAAAGGTGTGATACAACACCGTTTCATTTCCTTCTTTGGGAAAAGGTCCCTGTTGCAAATCAGATAGAAAAGTAAATTGGCCAACATCTATCAAAATATTACTAGAAATAAATATGAGTTATCTTCATTTAGAAGTAAACTGAAATAAAATAACACCATTGTACAGCATCTTTCAGGGTTAGCCTTTAAAAAAATGGAAAAAAAAACACTTCTTTCCAAAGAACAGAATACTTGGCAGCACACTTTGTCCACACTTTCATGTAGAAAAAGAAGTTACCTCAGGTAAGAAGGTACATAAACTAATAGAAAGAAATCAAGACTTGGTCAAGGGTCTAGAAAGAACTTTTGATGACTATAAAATTTGGGGGGTAAAGTAATAAGGATGCATCTCTGAGAGAGTCAATGCAGTGTAAATATCATGGAATTTCATGCTATCACATACCAAAGCACAAACATCATGGACAATGTACAAGACAACCAAGTTGACAACTGGACTTGGCTAGTTGTTTTTATCCAGCCTCAGATGCTGCACAGGATGAATGAGGACTGAGTACCATAATGGTTTCCATCACCACATTTTATCTATCAAATTCCTCTTCCAAATATCCACCAGCTAGGAGGAAAGGTCTATCTCTAGGTTCTTGTTAGAGCATAATTCTTTTCATCATTCTCTCATAATAAATTAACAAGTGGACACCAGAAAACCCCAAGCATTTTTTTTTTTTACATTTTGCTTTTACAGATAATAAATGCTAAGCAAGCATCACTAATAAAGTATCAATAGATCATGCCTAAAATTGAATAAGACCACATTTAACAAAAATAAAGATATTACTATTGTCTATGACCATGGTATCCACTGTATTGTCATCTACAAAAGAAACAAAAAGCTACTGGCATGGTAGGATATTGGAAAATGTGATGGTGTTGCTAACACTTGTTAAATTTCACATCATTATATCAGATTGTGCTACCAAGAAATAGACTACATAGATCCAGGAATCAGTGTGTCAAAGTTGAAGAGTCTTCACTCATGATCACTTTGATAAATTGACAATTATATTTTCTTACACCATTCCTCTGCATCCTGCAGTTTTAGAAATTCTAATTATTTAAGAGGACACTTTTCCAACAGGATGTTGAACAAGATTCCAAATAAAATTTAAACTGCACCTGAGAACTTTAAATTCTATGTACTTAGAAAACACAAAGGAACAGAAATTACAATCCTAGCTAGGTCACTTCACTCTCCTTACCAGAAGGAAATTTATTCCATGTTGCAATAAAGACAAAAATCAGATGATTCAATCTGAAAACAGATGATCCTATTTTCTACTTTTTAGTACTCACTTGCCCTACAGGAATGGTTAAAAAAAACAGTGTTGTAGTAGTTTCTTGAGAAAATTATGGTGAGCAGGCTCAAATGATTTGGGGAAGAGTATGAGTTTCACTCACTCAGCTAAGTTATAAAGATCAAAAGAAGTATTTTTAAGGGATTTAAAATGAACAGCAGAAAAGACATAAGATGACCATTAATTTGATATTCAGTTTACACAGGTGTCAAAACTGTAATTAATTGCACTGTCTTCCCTTTTAATAAGGAATACATTCTCACTAGTACCATAAACTACGTACAGAACTTAGACTGAAAAGTAAATTTTTGTGGTGTCACTATAGGGAACTGTTTTTTTATGGCACCATTAGGACTGAAGAATTCATTTCCCAGACAATTTTTGAAAGTGGTCTTTTCAAAATACTTTCATCAGTAGAAGAGAGTTTTTCTGGCGATGACCATTCAAGGCTTTCTACACTAAAGACTGTTTGAGACTCATGTAAATCACAGTCCATGTCTCATGTAGAAATAAAAATGAGAGTGCAAGACAGCCCCAAAATTTCACTTTGAGTAAGCAGAAGCCTCCTTTGAGATAAGAGTGCAAACCCAGATTCTGTGATGCTTCCTTCTCTTTATTTCCATTGTGCTGATCTGAAGCACACTCACTTATGGACTTCCAAGATGCCTAGTCATGGTCTTAATCTCCCTCCTGGGGAGACCTAATTAGAACTCAAATGCATCCTTCATCTGCTTCCAGACTTTCTGTTTTCCAAAAGTTCTTTGAAGTCTTTTGTCACTGGAGATCACCTCCTCTGTTGATGTGGTGTTTATCTCATTTTATGTTTCTCTTTGACTGTTACTTTAATTCATTGTGGGTAAAATAGACTTGTATATTTGAAAATCCAGATCTCTAGGTAAAATAGTTAGCTGAGTTTATAGGCTTATAGTCAAAAATATTTAATACATTTTATTATGAATTTAAATCCATGATTAAAATTGGAGGAAATAAAATACTTTATAAGGATGTAATTCTGCACTACAAAGTTATCATTGTTTTTCACAAAGAATAAGAATTTTGGAAGATAACATAGCACCAAGAAAGAGAATCACTATTTTTTATATATAGTTGTGCTTGAAAGAGAATAATAATGTCACCATAAATTGATTATATAATATAAAAGAAAAACCTTTATGACCAATTCTGTTTATTTTTGACAAAATATATTTGAAGCAAAAATTCAAAATCCATGAATCTCCTCAAAATACTATAAAGATACAGTTAGTAGCATTTCTTCACAAATCATGTAATTTTTGGGATATTATCTAAATTTTCTAGACATAGATATAGAAGCTAAATACATTAATATTCTTTCTCAAGGCACATTTATTTTGAAGCATATTTCCTTAAATCTACAAATACAATTAAATTTTATTCATCATACACAGATCAGTACATCAAAAATGACCAAATACCTGGAAAGAATTCCATTGGCATATTTCTATCTTTTAAACAATAAGGTCTAATATATCTTCTACGTTTTCAGTGACACATAATTTGTAAATTTTAAGTAAACTTCTCCTTTAGGATCAAAATGCACATTCGGCATCCTGTAGGCTTCTAGGATTTGGGATTCTGTTTCATTCTTCAAGTCTGGGAAGTTTTCTCGTATTATTTCATTGAATAGATTGCTCATTCCTTTGGTTTGGAGCTCTATACCTTCCTGTATCCCAATGACTCTTAAGTTTGGTCTCTTAATGTTATCCCATATTTCTTGGATGTTCTGCTCATGGTTTCTTAACAGTCTTGCTGAGCTATCTATGTTCTTTTCGAGGTGAAATACTTTGTCTTCATTGTCTGATGTTCTATCTTCTAAGTGTTCTACTCTGCTGGTAGTATTCTCAATTGAGTTTTTAAGTTGGTTTATTGCTTCCTGCATTTCTAGGATTCCTGTTTGTTTGTTTTTTATAACCTCTATCTCCCTGTATAGTTGATCTTTTGCTGCCTGGATTTGTTTGTGTAATTCATTGTGGAAGTAATCTTTCATTGTCTGATTTTGCTGTCTAATGTCTTCCTTGAGACTCCAGATCATCTGAAGCATGTATATCCTGAATTCTTTATCTGACATTCCATCTGCTGCAGCTGTTACCTCTTCTAAAGTTGAGTTGACCTGCATTGCTTGTGGTCCTTTCTTTCCTTGTCTTTTCATATTGCTTGCGTTTCTTTCTGCTTGGTGAAACTGTTGAGTTTTTGAAAAATTTTTCCCCCTATGTATTTATATTGCTCTTATATAGTTGAAAAGTCTCCCTTGCAGGGTTGGGTGGAGGTCTGCCTACCTTGCAGGCGTGGGCGGTGCCTCTGCTCTGCCCATACTCCAATTGGGTTGATGTGACTACCGCTCCGGCGGGCCGCTGGGCCTGTCTCGGGCGCGGGCGAAAGGTCTGCTCTGCCCCTACTCCAATTGGGGTGATGTGTCTATCATGCCAGCAGGCCACTGGGCCTGTTCCACTGGTAGGTTGCAGGTCTGCTTACCTTTTGGGCGTGGGTGGCGGCTCTGCTCTACCCCTACTCCAATTGGGGTGACGTGTGTTCCACTCCAGCAGGCCGTTGGGCCTGATCCGCCGGTCTGTCGCAGGTCTGCCTACCTTGCAGGCATAGGCGGCAGCTCTGCCCTGCCCCTCGTACCACACCCGAGGACCGCTGGGCCTTTTCTGCCGGTCGGTTGCAGGTCTGCCTACCTTGCAGGTGTGGATGGCGGCTCTGCTCTGCCCCTACTCCAATTGGGATTACGTGACTACCACACCACCGGGCAGCTGGGCCTGATCCGGGCGTGGCCCAAGTCTCTGCTCTACCCCTACTCCAGTTGGGGTGACGTGTGTACCATGCTGGCAGGTCGCTGGGCCTGATCTGGCGGTCTGTCGCAGACCTGCCTACCTTGCAAGTGCGGGTGGCGGCTCTGCCCTGCCACTCCTACCACGCCCGCGACCACTGGTCCTGTTTTGCCAGACGATCGCAGGTCTGCCTACCTTGCGGGGGTGGGTGGCGGCTCTGCTCTGCCCCTCCTCCAATTGGTGTGACTTGTCTACCACACCCACAGACCCCTGGGCCTGTTCCAGGCCCGGGCAAAGGCTCTGCTCTGCTCCTACTCCAATTGGGGTGACGTGCCAACCACCCCGGCCGGCCGCTGGGCCTGTTCCACCGGTCAGTCGCAGGCCTGCCTACCTTGCGGGAATGGGCAGTGGCTCTGCTCTGCCCCTACTCCAAGTGGGGTGACGTGTCTGTCTGTCATGCCGGCAGGCCACTGGACCTGTTCCTCTGGTCGGTCGCTAGTCTGCCTACTTTTGGGCCCGGGAGGCGGCTCTGCTCTGCCCCTACTCCAATTGGGATGTTGTGAATACCACGCCGGCAGGTCACTGGGCCTGTTCCGAGTGTGGGCAGTGGCTCTGCTCTGCCCCTACTCCAATTGGGGTGACGTGTGTACCACACTGGCAGGCCGCTGGGCCTGATCTGCCCATCTGTCGCAGGTCTGCCTACCTTGTGGGCACGTGTGGTGGCTCTGCTCTGACCCTACTCCAATTGGGGTTACGTGACTACCACACCAGCGGGCCGCTGGGCCTGATCTGGGCACGAAGGCTCTGCTCTACCCCTACTCCAGTTGGGGTGACGTGTGTACCATGCTGGCAGGTCTCTGGGCCTGATCCACTGGTCTGTCGCAGGCCTGCCTACTTTGCGGGCACCGGTGGTGGCTCTGCTCTGTCCCTACTCCATTTGGGGTCATGCCAGTGGGCCACTGGGCCTGTTCCAGGAGCGGGCAGCAGCTCTGCTCTGCCCCTCTGGCTTGATGACAAAGTGAGAGAGACTCGGGTGTTTGTGACTCACTTTCTTTACCAGGAGACCAACTGTTTGTGTCGCCGCTGGTATTGATGAAGTTCTCTCCTCCGCCGCTTTCTGATGACATCAGATCTCTGCCGTGTAGGTATCCCACACGAATGGCAGCATTTCGTCTCCTTTGCCGGCTGACCAAAGCAACGGGTGAGTCCTGACCCGTCCTCACAAGCCCCGTCTTCTGCGATGTAAATCCTTCCTCTAGCTTTTGGAGCACCCCGATTTTGCTGGAAATTCCTAACAAGATAGCTTTTAGCCTTTCTAACTCGTCATTCTCCCGGCACAAAGATGAGGTACACGGGGGTAATGCACTCCCTTCGCCACCATCTTCTATTCTGTCAAGTATTGATATTGTGATATCTCCTGTAGTTTTATTGCATGGAGTAGCTGATTTTTTCTTAACGGGATCTGTAGTTCTTTGTATGTATTTTTAATATGATTTTTAAAAAGTGGTTTATAGACTTGTGTACATGTTCTAAGTAATATCACCCTTCTTTCTCAATTATTTTTGCATGGATCAGGAATCAATAAGTCCTTACTGTTCTAGTTTTATCTTCTTGACAAAATACGAATGCGCTTATAGGAAATGTTTCTCTTGAAACTGAAATAGCAATCAATTCATCACCTCTTCATGTGTTCCAAATGGTAACAAGATATCTGCATTGGTAGCAAATCATAATTGATTATATAAATTTAATTTAGAGTAACATGTTTACATAAACTTTGTGAGAATAGCCAAGCTTTCTGTGTTTATTAATTTCTCCTACAATAACAGTAAGGGTGGTGATTATTGCATAGGAAGAAAAACTCTGATATTCAATCATTCTTTTGGGTGATAACATACAACTGAATTTTTAACATGTTGTAATTTCCTCACAGGATAACAAAGAAGAAATAAATTTAAAACCTGCACTTTATTGAAGGTAAAGCTTTTCTACAAGGGGGGAAACATTTCATTTTGTTTTTATTTACTTAAAATGGCATAGACTAATTCTGAGAAAGTAATTAAGCACTTTATTTATTTATGTATATATTTGGATGTTGATGGGTCTTTATTTTGTTTATTTTGTTTATAGGCAGTGCTTTGATGAAACCCTGTGCCTCAAACATGCTAAGCAAGTGTTCTACCATTGAGTCACAATCCCAGATCCAGGCACAGACACAGGTCTTTCAGCTCTTTCTTGATGTGTAGAATTTCTCACCCATGCCTCTGCTATCTTGATCTAAGTATCCATACATTTACTTCACACTGATACAGTGATTTGATGCACATACAGAATACCATTTACTGCAACAAAAGAGCATGGTTTACAACTTAAATCAATTTTAAGCATTTAAGCTAATTAGAGTCATAAAGCTGTAAGAATAGGGCCTTTTAATCCACTGGTATATTAAACTATTTAAAATGATTGGGCTTTTTATACAAAAAATCCTGAAGTAGTCCTGAAGAATATTTGGATTGAAACAGGTGAAAAATAATGGTTGAGGCCCACTGCTCTTTTGTGTTTCACTAATATTAATTCAGAGACCATTAGGAGCAGCACACTAGCTGAGCTGATTAAAGATGGCCAATTTCAAAGAAAATCATATTTTATATAATACAGGACCTTTTAGATCACATCAGGTTGACTCTTTTGGAAAGCAAATGTGTAAGCCATGCAGTTCACAAGACATGATATGGATCATCCAAATTCCACATGGCTTGTGAGGCCTCTGTTTGGCAGCAGAAGACCCTCAACACTGGCTCCCACAAAAGAGATTCCTGCAGTCCAATATTGGGATTAGAAAATTGTAGTAAACTATGGTGAAAGTAATTTTGAAGACAGATGCATTCTGTTTGTTTCCAGAAAAAAAGAATAAGAAAAATATGAGTTAAAAACTCCTTTTCCATGAAATCCTATTTGTTTTGCTTTGTGAGCATACCCTGTAGAAGAAAATAGAATTCTGACTTTGAGGGGAAATCTGGACCTCCAGTGATTGTTATAGAAGAATAGGAAATGTTGATACCGAGGGTATGCTATCAAATACTTTGCATAGGACTGCCTACTTCTTTGAGAGAAGGCTCTGTGGTAAATAGAAAATGCTGATAAAATCTTTTCTTTTGGTTTCATTAAGCCAAAAGTTTTATTTGATGTTTGAGATCCATTGTGCTTTGAAATATAATCTTCTTAGCATCCCTGCCATAGGTTTTTATGAAAGATGATTTAATGTACTGTGGTGGGCTAACATCCATTTCTTCTTTTTATGGGAAACATTTTCTACTTAAAAAAAATGATAATGGCCAATACTCTTTAATAGGGAATTTTATTCATCATTGAGTGGAGGCTTTCTTAAAATATTTTTATTCAAACACATTTTTTTTGAGAGAGAGAGAGAGAGAGAGAGAGAGAGAGAGAGAGAGAGAGAGAGATTTTTAATATTTATTTTTTTAGTTTTTGGCGGATACAACATCTTTATTTGTATGTGGTGCTGAGGATCGAACTCAGAGGCGTGCACATGCCAGATGAGCACACTACTGCTTGAGACATATCCCCAGCCTCCTCAAACACACCTTTTATTTAAAATATAGAAATGATTGGCTTTACAAAGCCAGTTATGTAAAAAAAATTCAGACACTTTAAAATAAACAAATCACTCACATTATATTTTCTACAAAAATATTTTATTTACCATTATATTTAGAAAAATATAAAAGAATCAAATTATTTCACATACATATAAAAGTTAACCTCAGATAAAAAATATATACATTTATACATAGTGTTCTAGAGTGCACATGCAAATACATATTCTAAAATATATATAAGATTTCATCGACTTGGAGAAAAATTTCAGGAAGTATCTAGTATTGATATTATTTAATACACTTTCATGTATAAGTAATTACAAAATCGTGTCTAAACTTGTGAGAAATAGTTTCATATGTTATCTTTATCCAAAAAAAAATAAGTATTCATATATTTATCAGAGGATACATAATCTGTCATTCCTCACTGTCTTATCATGCATTCACTTCTTTTCTTATTTTTAGCATGGATTCTCTAGTACATTAAGACTTCTTTCTTCATTTGTATATTTAGTTGTTCACTTTTACCTATTTTGTTTTACTTTCTTAATCACTCTTTGTATTCTGTCTTTCTGCATCTCACCCAAAGAATAGATTTAAATGAGACAATATATTATTTTTTAATAAATGAATATATTTTAGTTGCTTCAAAAGTATTTGCTTTTTTTCATAATATCTTATAATTATTCTTCAGTATTACCAACTCCACAATGGAATATATACAACATTTCAACATATATAAACATGCTTTTTTATTTTTGTATTTAAATATTTGATTTCCTCTGAATTTGCTCACAATCTTTTATGACATAATTTTTAGATTTTATTCTAATTTATTATAAAAGACAGTTGAATGCATTGTAATTCATATTACCCAAATAGAGTACAATTTTTCATATCTCTTGTACACAACAGAGTCACACAATTCATGTCTTCATACATGTACTTAGGATAATGACATACATCTCATTTCATCACTTTCCTATCCCCATGCTCCCTTTCTTTCCCTTCCTCCACGCTGCCTTATCTATAGTTTTTTCTGTTCCTCCCATGCTTCTCACTCCTTTCCATTATGTATCAGAAATTTTATGTCAGAGAAAACATTCAGCATTTGGTTTGGGAGATTGGCTTACTTCACTTAGCATAATATTCTTCAGCTCCATCCATTTACTTGCATATGCCATGATTTCATTCTCTTAAATGATGAGCATTATTCAATTTTGTATAAAAAGAATATTTTCTTTATCAATTCATATACTGAAGGGCATCACAGCACACTACATTAATGCAGCTACAACAATGTTTATACTACCACAATTTTAATAAATGATTTTAACTATCAGATTATAAATGCTTTTTCTAAAAATCTGATATAAAGGTATGAAAACTCTACATGGTTTCTATTGAACATTGTAGATGTTGAAGGTTTTCAATATTTTCTTATATATGTATCATCAGAAATACTATGATTTCTACTAATAAAATATTTCTAAAATAAAAATATTAAATGGAGAAGCCAATAAATTAATAGCCTTGATACATAATGTATTAGGTGTAAGACTTTGTGAATATTATAGTATTTTTTAGATGTAAAACATTAACTAGATTTCATTAGAATCTTAGCTTTTCTCATTTAGTAACTTTATAAACTATGATATATCACTTAACTCGGGGATTCTCAGATTGCTTATCTGTCAATCATTAATAATTGCTCTCAGATTTTTCTGGAAAATTTGAACATGCCCAACATTGTTTTCTTTTTCTTTTTTAAGAATATTTATTTATTTATTTATTTTTTAAAGAGAGAAAGAGAGAGAATTTTAATTTATATATATATATATATATATATATATATATATATATATATATATATATATTTTTTTTTTTTTAGTTTTTGGCGGACACAACATCTTTGTTTGTATGTGGTGCTGAGGATCAAACCCAGGCCACACACACTCCAGGCAAGCTCACTACCTCTTGAGCCACATCCCCAGCCCTGTTTTCTTTACTTATATGTTATAAAAGAAATTTTCAGAGTTCTCTAAAGTAGCCCTGAAAAAAAGCAAGTGCTCTATACAATGTAGACATGCAGTGGTCATAACTTTTGAGATCAGAACTACATGAACCTTGGTTTCGTATACCCCATGAATTCAAGTTTTGTAAACAAGGGATAAGACAATGTTTTTGTACCATGAAGAAGACCTCATAGCAGGACAGGTAGACACTGCAGTCACGTATCCCCATGAAGTCCCAATATCACATCCACTTATCACTTGCACCATATTTTCAAAAAACATCTCATTACATCAAAACTGGTATATGAGATGTAACCTCACTAAAAGTCTCACCAAGCTCAAAAAAATTTGAACAGCATACATCCGAGGGAGGAAGCCAGGACCAGATCAAACAGAAACTGCTTGCATTAAGACCTGTAGCCACCTTGGTGATGTAGCTGAACACAAAGAAAAATGAAGGCATGAGTTTTGGTTTTTAGAGATAAGTGTGCAAAAGGCATATTTGTTCTAGGACAAGGAAGCAATGTAAACCATAATTGTAACTATACACTTATAAATCACAATTTTAAACAAAAGGACAGAAAACAGGCAGAAGTATCAAATTAAAGAACAGGATAGAGTTTTTAACTCATAAAAGAAGACTTGACAATACTTACCAAAGGGGTGAAGATGTCCAGAAATTTTCCTTTATGAAGGTCATTTGTGGAAGGAGTGAGTTTTTCATTTCTGAAGAAAATTTTGGCAGAAAGTATAGAATAATAGAAGGAATAGCAAAAACACAAAAGTCACAGAAGGAAGCTAGATTCTACTAAGATGTTCAGTTATAGGGTTGGGGATATAACTCAATTGGTAGAGTGCTGGCCTCACATTCACAAGGCCCTGGGTTTAATCCTCAGTACCACCAAAAAAAAGTTCAGTTACAAATTTTTATTGTGTTTATCATGATGTCATTTAGAACTATTATTAGTATTATTATTTAAATCAGGATTTGAACCCACAGGTGATTAACTACTGAGCCAAACCTCTGCTCTTTCTTTTCTTTTTTCTTTCTTTCTTTTTTTGTTTTTGAGACTTAATCTTGCAGAATTTCTGAGACTGGCTTTGAGCTTGAATTTGCAGCTAGAAAACCAGCTCTTCAAAACATCCTCGGCAAAATATTACAGGAAGAGGAAATGGAAAATATCAATGAAAACCAACAGCGGGAGGTAGTACAGTAAAGGTGGGGGGGAATAATCAAAGAGGAAAACAAACCATGTTTAGTAACATAAATAAACAAATATGGCTGGAAGAACAAACCATATCTCAATAATAACTCTAAATGTTAATGGCTTAAACTCACCAATTAAGAGACACAGGCTAGCAGAATGGATCACTAAACAAGACCCAACAATATGCTGCCTTCAGGAGACACATCTGATAGGAAAAGACATACATAGACTGAAGGTGAAAGGTTGGGAAAAATCATATCACTCATATGGACTTCGCAAACAAGCAGGAGTGTCCATACTCATTTCAAATAAAATAGATTTCAAGCCAAAGTTAATCAAAAGGGATGAAGAGGGACACTACATACTTCTCAAGGGAACCATACACCAACAAGACATAACAATCATAAATATATATGCCCCAAACAATGGAGCAGCTATGTTCATCAAACAAACTCTTCTCAAGTTCAAGAGTCTAATAGACCACCATACAATAATCATGGGAGACTTCAACACACCTCTCTCACCACTGGACAGATCTTCCAAACAAAAGTTGAATAAGGAAACTATAGAGCTCAATAACACAATTAAGAACCTAGACTTAATTGACATATATAGAATATACCACCCAACATCAAGCAGTTACACTTTTTTCTCAGCAGCACATGGATCCTTCTCAAAAATAGATCATATATTATGTCACAGGGCAACTATTAGACAATATAAAGGAGTAGAGATAATACCATGCATATTATCTGATCATAATGGAATGAAATTGAAAATCAACAATAAAAGAAGTAAGGAAAAATCATGCATCACTTGGAGAATGAACAATAGGTTACTGAATGATCAATGGGTTATAGAAGACATCAAGGAGGAAATTAAAAAATTCTTAGAGATAAATGAAAACACAGACACAACATATCGGAATCTATGGGACACATTGAAAGCAGTTCTAAGAGGAAAATTTATTGCTTGGAGTTCATTCCTTAAAAAAAGAAAAAACCAACAAATAAATGATCTAATACTTCAACTCAAAATCCTAGAAAAAGAAGAGCAAAACAACAGCAAAAGAAGTAGAAGACAAGAAATAATTAAAATCAGAGCTGAAATTAATGAAATCGAAACGAAAGAAACAATTGAAAAAATTGACAAAACTAAAAGTTGGTTCTTTGAAAAAATAAATAAAATCGACAGACCCTTAGCCACGCTAACAAAGAGAAGAAGAGAGAGAACTCAAATTACCAGCATACGGGATGAAAAAGGCAATATCACAACAGACACTTCAGAAATACAGAAGATTATCAGAAATTATTTTGAATCCTTATACTCCAATAAAATAGAAGATAGTGAAGGCATCGATAAATTTCTTAAGTCATATGATTTGCCCAGATTGAGCCAAGAGGATATTGACAACCTAAACAGACCAATATCAATTGAGGAAATAGAAGATACCATCAAAAAACTACCAACTAAGAAAAGCCCAGGACCGGATGGGTATACAGCAGAGTTTTTCAAAACCTTTAAAGAGGAATTAACACCAATACTTTTCAAGCTATTTAAGGAAATAGAAAAAGAGGGAGAACTTCCAAATTCATTCTATGAGGCCAACATCACCCTGATTCCTAAACCAGACAAAGACACTTCAAAGAAAGAAAACTACAGACCAATATCTCTAATGAACCTAGATGCAAAAATCCTCAATAAACTTCTGGCGAACCGGATACAAAAACATATCAAAAAAATTGTGCACCATGATCAGGTAGGATTTATCCCTGGGATGCAAGGTTGGTTCAATATACGGAAATCAATAAATGTTATTCACCACATCAACAGGCTTAAAAATAAGAACCATATGGTCATCTCGATAGATGCAGAAAAAGCATTCGACAAAGTACAGCATCCCTTTATGTTCAAAACTCTAGAAAAACTAGGGATAACAGGAACATACCTCAACATTGTAAAAGCAATCTATGCTAAGCCTCAGGCTAGCATCATTCTGAATGGAGAAAAACTGAAGGCGTTCCCTCTAAAATCTGGAACAAGACAGGGATGCCCTCTCTCACCACTTCTGTTCAACATAGTTCTCGAATCACTGGCCAGAGCAATTAGACAGACGAAAGAAATTAAAGGCATAAAAATAGGAAAAGAAGAACTCAAATTATCACTATTTGCAGATGACATGATTCTATACCTAGCAGACCCAAAAGGGTCTACAAAGAAACTATTAGAGCTAATAAATGAATTCAGCAAAGTGGCAGGCTATAAGATCAACACGCATAAATCAAAGGCATTCCTGTATATCAGCAACAAATCCTCTGAAATGGAAATGAGGACAACCACCCCATTCACAATATCCTCAAAGAAAATAAAATACTTGGGAATCAACCTAACAAAAGAGGTGAAAGACTTATACAATGAAAACTACAGAACCCTAAAGAGAGAAATAGAAGAAGATCTTAGAAGATGGAAAAATATACCCTGTTCATGGATAGGTAGAAGTAACATCATCAAAATGGCGATATTACCAAAAGTTCTCTATAGGTTTAATGCAATGCCAATCAAAATCCCAACGGCATTTCTTGTAGAAATAGAGAAAGCAATCATGAAATTCATATGGAAAAATAAAAGACCCAGAATAGCAAAAACAATTCTAAGCAGGAAATGTGAATCAGGCGGCATAGCTATACCAGACTTCAAACTATACTACAGAGCAATAGTAACAAAAACAGCATGGTACTGGTACCAAAACAGGCAGGTGGACCAATGGTACAGAATAGAGGACACAGAAACCAATCCACAAAACTACAACTATCTTATATTTGATAAAGGGGCTAAAAGCATGAAATGGAAGAAGGATAGCATCTTCAACAAATGGTGTTGGGAAAACTGGAAATCCATATGCAACAAAATGAAACTGAATCCCTTTCTCTCGCCATGCACAAAAGTTAACTCAAAGTGGATCATGGAACTTGATATCAAATCAGAGACATGGCGTCTGGTAGAAGAAAAAGTTGGCTATGATCTACATACTGTGGGGTCGGGCTCCAAATTCCTCAATAGGACACCCATAGCACAACAGTTAATAACTAGAATCAACAAATGGGACTTACTAAAACTAAAAAGTTTTTTCTCAGCAAAAGAAACAATAAGAGAGGTGAATAGGGAGCCTACGTCCTGGGAACAAATCTTTACTCCTCACACTTCAGACAGAGCCCTAATATCCAGAATATACAAAGAACTAAAAAAATTAGACAATGAGATAACGAATAACCCAATCAACAAATGGGCCAAGGACCTGAACAGAAATTTCTCAGAGGAGGACATACAATCAATCAACAAGTATATGAAAAAATGCTCACCATCTCTAGCAGTCAGAGAAATGCAAATCAAAACCACCCTAAGATACCATCTCACTCCAGTAAGATTGGCAGCCATTAGGAAGTCAAACAGCAACAAGTGCTGGCGAGGATGTGGAGAAAAGGGTACTCTTGTACATTGCTGGTGGGACTGCAAATTGGTGAGGCCAATTTGGAAAGCAGTATGGAGACTTCTTGGAAAGCTCGGAATGGAACCACCATTTGATCCAGCTATTCCACTACTCGGTCTATTCCCTAAAGACCTAAAAAGAGCACACTATAGGGACACTGCTACATCCATGTTCATAGCAGCACAATTCACAATAGCAAGACTGTGGAACCAACCTAGATGCCCTTCAATAGACGAATGGATAAAAAAATGTGGCATTTATACACAATGGAGTATTACTCTGCATTAAGAAATGACAAAATCATAGAATTTGGAGGGAAATGGATGGCATTAGAGCAGATTATGCTAAGTGAAGCTAGCCAATCCCTTAAAAACAAATGCCAAATGTCTTCTTGGATATAAGAAGAGTTACTAAGAACAGAGTAGGGAAGAGGAGCATGAGAAGAAGATTAACATTAAACAGGGATGAGAGGTGGGAGGGAAAGGGAGAGAGAAGGGAAATTTCATGTAAATGGAAGGAGACCCTCAGGGGTATACAAAATTACATACAAGAGGAAGTGAGGGGAAAGGAGGGAAAATATAAGGGGGAGAATTGAATTACAGTAGAGGGGGTAGAGAGAGAAGAGGGGAGGGGAGGGGGGAGGGGGGATAGCGGAGGATGGGAAAGGCAGCAGAATACAACAGACTCCAGAATGGCAATATGTAAATCAATGTGCAACTGATGTGATTCTGCAATCTGTATATGGGGTAAAAATGGGAGTTCATATCCCACTTGAATCAAAGTGTGAATTATGATATATCAAAAACTATGTAATGTTTTGAACAACCTACAATAAAAATTAATTAAAAAAAAAAAACAAAAAAAAAACAATTAACCTACTAGCTTAAAAGAGTATAAGGAGGAGCTCAGCTCATAGGGTAACTAAAGTTTCCCGAGTTTTAATTGAGCAATGTAGAAGTGACTTCTTTTAGAGAAGTTTCTTTCATGGCCCTAAATAAAAGTCAACTGCAAACAAAAAAAAAAAAAAAAAAAAGATTACAGGCATTCGCCACCATGCCCAGCTTGGAATTTTTTTAAGTTATTTTATTTTTATATATCAGGACTTCATCTGACAATGATTGTATTTTTTGCTAATGTTTTGAATAGAATCTGTGCCTTATACCACAAATAACCTAAAAACTCACTCTTTATGTAAATATGATATCATCTTGGCGTGAGTGGAATGACTCTACAGTTCTTTAAGTGACTCCCTAAGTATCATCAAGCAAAATGTCAAATCTTTGATATTGTTCCATAAGAAATTTGGAAAAGAATGTGGCACATTAAATGTATATTCTAATAAAATTAAAAAGCCTTGAAAAATATGTCCCAGATTCTTGTGCTTTAATCTATTAGGACTAATGTTTTAGACTGTATAGCTGAGAAAATAAATGTTGTTTAGAACCCCACATCTCAGTGATTTAGTTAATCAATGTTTATTTTCCACTCTAAAAGGTCTAAGGTGAACAAAATCTAATGGTCAGGAAGGTATACTGTGTGGCTTACATCTGAGATAGTTTTCAGAACTCTGGGGTTCCTGCATTTCATGGGTTTTATCAATCATTTTTTCTCTGCAATTTGTTAGTATCACAAGAGTATGTGTTTCCATCAAATATATCCACCTTAGTCTCCCAGACTTTAGAAATCTTCACTTTGTGATGGTGTGCTGTGGGATAGGCATTAGCTTTCAGAATCAGTTTCAGCCTTCAGCACACTTCTTTGTGCTACTTGCCATCTTGAAGTATTTTTTTCCAGCAAAAAGTATGCTTAGAGAGTTATTTTGTGTATGGAGATAAACTTGAATTTTTATTTAACTTGCCTCTTGGCTGACTCATGTCTCTTAACCAGTGATGAATTACTATTAATAATTTTACATGAATAATAAATGAAAAGGCATATTTAATAGAATAAAATTATAAGTAAAAATAGAATGAGACATTACGCCTTCATTAGGATTGCCAAATGAGAAAGAAATTTAATGTAGTTAAAATATTTGTAATTTAAAATTATTGTACTTAAAATATTATAGCAAATACGGTAACTTTAAAACTGTTTCTTTATCTTAAAATATATAATTGAAACTTTATAACTTAAAGATTATTTTTTCAAACCTGAACTCAATGAATCACACCTCACCAGGTGCAAAACTCAAAAATGAAGGCAGAGAATTTGTATATTAAGAACAAGTTTAAATTAAAAAAAAAAAATAGATGGCTATTACAAAACCTGAAAGATAATGTTGAAAAGATCCTTCAGAATGAAAACAGAAGATTAGACAAGGACATTAAATTTTCCTAACCTGATTCTAAAATGAGAGAAACTAGATATGGAAAAGGGGAGATAGAACATGAAAAAATAAATTTTGGTTTAATACTAAACACACAAGCCAGTTAAGCTTTCTTTAAACTAGGAGCTAAACATAAAGACCATGGTGTCTACACAGACTTTATATCCTGTGATATTACTGTGTCTGTGTTTTAAACAATTTCATCTGTTGCTTTATGAATTTTTTAAAATGACTGAATTCTGTAATGGAGTCCTTTATAAATTACCTAATAAATGTTGAATAAGAAAAAGTTATCTACCATATCTAGAAAGGCATTAAAATTAATTAATCTATAGAACTAGAAGTAAAAGTGTCCCAGAAATGAATGTAAATTTGCTAGTTTACATTTAACTTCTGGATTCTTACCATGTATCCATGAAATTATAAGATTTGAAGAAAAATATTTTAAGACAGTTTGTACTAGTTATTTGTCTTGGCTAAGGGAAGTCAGACCTCTTAAGACCAACTCCATTCCTCTTTGATATACCCCTAAATGCTGTGTGGTCCTGCACTGGCTTTGGCCTTGTTTTTCAGTTCCTACTCGTCTGTAGCACTTTTTGTTCTGACATTATTTAAATAGTGCTCTCATTCTGGGTGGTTCTACACATTCTGTATTATCAGCAACAAGCACAGGGTAATCATTAATTATTGAAGAAATACGAAGGCAAATTACTTTTAAAAATAGATAAAGAGAGCTAATTATTTTCTTTAACTTTTTTAAGACCTAAATATAATTACTCAAAAACTTGTTCTTCATTTTTTTTGGATGTCACACTGGAAAGACATGAGAGAGACACATGGACAGACACAGGGGATGTATAAAATTTTCTGAGGTTAAACCTTGTTGTGCACACCCATTTCTCATTTATTTGCTTAAAATTCTGACTTCTTTTCTCTAATATATAAAATCATTAAGATTTGGTAAATTAGAATGCTTATTAGTTTTGACTTTACATCAAAATTGATTGATATTTTCTACCAAGAATTTATTTATTTCATGATCCTCAGATTTTTGAGGCTTACTTAATATTCTTATCATCTTTCTCTTATGCTTGCATTACTCAGAGACAGAATTGCTGTATTCTTTCATATGTATTTCTTAAGAGCAAAAACTTCAGAGTATTTGTTTGGGTATCAAAGGTATTTTAAATTAATCTCATGGTAAAACAACTCTAAATACTCCTTTCTATGTTTTTACATTTTCAAATTGAGGTTTTCTTCAGAGCATATTTTATTGAATATTTGTGTTTCACAATAACAGACTCAGAAATTTCAGTCACTAAACGCCATTTATTTACTGATATATGTACAATTTGGATTTTTAATTTTGTGCAGGTACAACAATATTTGATAATATTTATGATGCTTTCATGAACAAAAGTATATTACAAAAATAGATGTATTTCACTATACCTTAATAAAAATGGACATGTATATGTATCATTATTTAAATGTTTATTTTCACCTCTGGGTATATTTTACCAATATTATTATAAAATAAATCATATACCATTTATTAATTTATGTTTATTTGTTTGTACCAGATTTATTTATTATGTATTGTTGTATACTTATTGCTGGTTAATACATTCTGTTTTTTTTAAAGAGAGAGAGAGAGAATTTTAATATTTATTTTTTAGTTTTTGGCAGACACAGTATCTTTGTTTGTATGTGGTGCTGAGGATCGAACCTGGGCTGCATGCATGCCAGGCAAGTGCGCTACTGCTTGAGCCACATCCCCAGCCCCAGGTTAATACCTTCTTAAAAAGAAAATGCTATTTAATAACCATAGCAATGGTATATTAAAGAGCTTTTTAAACTACTCTTTTAATACATATTTTCTTTTATCTTTCTAAAATCTTCTAGAATGTATAAATTTATAAATATACACATTGAGAAACAATAGATCCTATGGCAATAAGTAATATATCAAAGTGTCAAAACCTGATAAATTCAGTGCTAGAATTAACAGTTTTCCTGAACTGCAGGTCAACGATGTCTCTAATGCAGACAGTAAGCAAAATATTAAAATAACTAAATAACTGTAATTGAAATGATTCAGCAAACTATTTGGCATGGCCATATGAGTCATCAATTTTAATCAAATATATATTAGATTTATTTATAATATATAGGTTAATTTATTCCTTTATGATCACTATCTCTTCTTTGAGAAATGACCTCTAGTAAACAGCCTCATTTGGCCTCAGGATGTGTGTACAGTAAGAAAAAATGTCTCAAGAGTTCTATTATATTCATAATATACTCACATTTTCCCAAGACCTTTCACATACTGGTCAGTCACACACAGCAAGCAATTTGAAAGTTCATGAAGTTTTGCAATATAACATTGTTATCCTTCCAAGCCATTTCTAAGAATTCTGTGTGATTTATTGAAAACATCAAGGAAAATGAATATGTCTTTTTAAACCCAGAACTTGAAATGACACTGGACTCAAGAGATCAAGTTTATGAAGACAGGAGTTATGTGTTATGGCTTCTGTTTATCTGCAGAAGAGCTGTCAAGGTGAAAGGGGTTGTGTGATAATGGCCTTAGGCCTGAACCTAAGCAACTCCTGTAATGCCAGATTCATGAGACCCCAATATACCTCCAGGAGCTGAATCTGATGCAGTCACACAAGAGTGTTTATTGTAAGCTCAAGCCTAGACTCACAACCATTTCAGATTTAGTGGTCTTAAAGAGTGAGTCTTGACCCTTAATTCATTGAGGATTAATAGATTTTGTGGGATATTGTATGCATCACAACATCACACAGCCAATCATTTCACATCACAGAAAAGTCAAACAACAACTCTTAACATTGATTAGCACATTCATTGGCAGGAACAAGTTGTGTAAGGGTGATTGGTTAGTTCAAGTTGTGGATACTTTTGAACCGATTGGTTTAGGCATGAGAGGTTGCAAGAGTGTATATGATAAACTTGCCTAATCATGTTACCAATCAACAAAACTACTGGGAAGGTCACCTGGTGTTTCAGGTATTTTCTGTGTCTCATGATTTTTGTGGTAGCTAGGGGGTTGCTGTGGGTCCTAACCTAGTGTAACTGAGTCAGGATTACTTGGCATGGAAGATCTCTCCAGTTATTTACAGACAAACAACTCAGCAGGGTTGGTATATGCCTAGGAGCACTCTGAGTTTTTCCATGGACAAGGGCAACTCCCCCTTTTGGACAGGCTTTGCTCTGAAGTGGCTGGTTTCTCAAAAATGGAGTCACATCAGTTTCTCACTCCATTTAAAAAACTCCAGAGGCTTTCCTCTCCTGATAAGAGTGAAAGGTGAGAATATCAGGATGGAGACCACCAGACCAGATATTTCTGACCTCAGGGTAAATGAGAAATCTGGTGGCACCTGATAATTACAAGGTGTGGTAAAAAATAAAAAATAAAAACAAAATTTAGTTTAAAAAATAGAGCTAAAAACAGGGATTTAGCCAGCCTAAACGAGTATGTACTTCAGCTGGAGAGCCTGATGAGGACCTACACTGACATCCCATCACTTGCCATCATTTTCCTATTCTCTGTGTGATCCTCACTGCTCTCAAACTCTACCGCCTTGTCTGGACTTTTGGGAGAGCTGCAACTTCTCCCTGTGACCCTCTCCTCAACTGGTCATCCACTCCCCACCAGAAAAAGCCTGTTTTGGTTTGGGACCTGATTACTGCTGTCTGAGTGAGTGTGCATCTGCAGGACATAAAGCCTAAGGTTTGAGAGTTTTGAACTTAGCATTCAGAGGAAATGTCTGTCACAAGCCTGTCATGATTAAATCTGTTTTGCAATGTTCAGAATTAATCTAAAATTGTTTTCTGGGAATTAATTAATCTAGAATTGCTTGGTGTTATTTGATTATCTCCACTGCAGAGCCTATCATTAAGGATTGTTTTTTCCTTCATTAGGAACCTATAGAGTAAAGTTGTATTAAGAATTTGAGTGATTAAAGAATTGAAAGGGGCAGAAATGCATGGATATTCTTTATTTCTCCCCTTGACTGCAATGTCACAAATTTGCTCCCTGGAAACATGTTGTCATTATTTTTAAAGTATTAAATTAAGGAATTCTTATCACTAAAGAGTATTATTATCTTCAATTCTAAATGTTGAATTTACTTTTGGCATTATCTCTGTCCTTTGACTGTTATTGTTATGGCTATTTACTGGTAATGAGGCCTTGCTTTTCCAATGCTGAAGTATAACACCAGAGAAGCACATCAAGACAAGTTTAGAGTGGAAAGTTGAAGCTTTATTAAAGGACAGCAGAAAAGACTTCTCCCTGGAGGAAGAGGGGGACCCAATGAAGTGGTACCCCCTTTCTCCACAGAAAAGTCCACTTCACCATGGCTGATTTGGGGACTGTCAGCCAAAGATTCTCTGCAAAATAGTTCAATGTAGATAAACTTTCTATTTTTGTGTTGCCCTGTTTACTTGGCCATTGGCCAAGGTGCTGGACACCCCCTTACTATTTTCACAAATATATCCAGTATATATTCACAAATATATCCAGTATAGTACTATGAAGAAATTGCAAACAAGGCCTCTGGCCTTGAGCTAGGCTTCACAGAGATGTCTACATTTTTAAGATAAGTTACAAATTGGCTCCATGGTAACAGCTGGCAGAGGGAGGAAGAAAGGATAGAAGAAGTTCTCCTCTTCTCAAGTGTTGTCCTTGAAGGGTTAACTTGCCCAGACAGTGAAAGAAAAAGCTGCTTTTATGTGAACTTCTGCAGGCTGTAAACTTCTGAGCCCCTCTACTTACATGCTGGGTATAAAACTCTGAAATTCCCTGAACTTGGCGGGATTGATTAATAACAGCAAAAGCTGTGCTCTCTGAACCTGGATGTAGACAAATGAAACTGTTTCTTTCTATCTTCAGTGCCTTGCTTCATTTGTCCCTACAACAAACTGGGAAACAGCACTGGAGGGAGTACTGTCACATGTGATGAGTCAGGTTTTGCAAGAGAAAACACCAACTGGGCTGCTATCCCATACATCTTTCCTACTTAGAGTATCAATCTGACTCTGATTATCACCCCCAAACATCTCCCCACAACAAGAGGCCTTTACATATAAGTGTCTGCTGACTGTCCCATGTCAGTCACATGTTATTTGGAAGCCAATGACAGATCCACATGGCTCCACCACAGATGTTTTATCAGACTCCTGCACTCCACTGCTCCAAGGCCAGTTCCCAGCAGGCTCCAACTCAATGGCATGTCTGTTCTACACCATTTTTATGAATTACAGTCAATAAAGGAACTATCTTGTTCAGTAATGATGAGCAACAGGAGATCGGATGGATCTCCAGTTCAGAAATTCCTGGTCATGAGAATTTCAAATATTTCACTGTATTGGTCTAGACATCATTCAAGGATGAAGTAGGTGGCACTTTGGGTCTTGATTCATTCAGGAACTATTAAGGGGTGAGAAAACTCCATTCAAAGAATAATATATATGAGAGAAAGAGAGAGAGAGAGAGAGAGAGAGAGAGAGAGACAGAGAGAGACAGAGAAATATATATATATATATATATATATATATATATATATTAAAATCATGTAAAAGTAGCAATAGATATGCAAATCCAAATTCTAAAAAGAACATATATCATTCAAACATCACAAAAATATTCATTTGACTCATACAAAATAGGGGTAGGAATGTGGATCAGTGTTACAGTGCCCCTGACTTCAATCCCTGGTCTCTCCCCCGCCAAAAAAAATTGGACTGAGTAAATAGCTCAGCATGTAGAGTGCTTGCCTTCTAAGTATGAGGCCCTGGAGTCAATCCTCAGTACAGAGATTGAGAGAGAGGGGGGGGGAGAGGGAGAGAGAGATTGAACTTGCATGTAATTTAAATTCAAGTTAGTCCCACTTCTATTTCTTCCTGCCACACCAGAATAAGAGTTTCCTGAAATGTTTGGAATGTTTCTGTGGTTATTTATTAATTTATTAATTTATTTATTATTTACTTATTTTTATTTGGTGCTGAGGATCGAACCCATGACCTTGCATGTGATATGTGAGTGCTCTACACTGAGCCAAAACCCCAGCCCCTTCTGTGGGTTATTTTAATGAAATGGTCTGACCATAAATAAGTAAATAAATAAATTAATTAATAAATAAATACACCCTCAATTGATGACCCATTACAGTTTTTAAAAAAATTTTTAAATGGGACAATAGACCTCATTTAGGAGAGATTCATTCTTTTTAATGTCACCTAATATTATTCTGCTTTTTTCTCATGTGAAAAATCTCAGAATTATAAATTAAAATAATTTAAAAATGCCCTCCAGTTCTTGAAGAAAAACATTATAAATGATGCATACATTTGAAATAAAACATGGGGAAATAATGATTAATAATGCTGAAAGTGGAGTTTTTAGATGAACCAAAATTTCTCAGTTTTCCATGAATCTGGGTGCTTGTTTCATAAATTTTGAAGAAAAAAAATTATTTAAGCAAGAAGAAATGGAATGGCCACCATGTTGTATGAGGATTGATATCAGAAAAAAAAATCATTTTTGTGTGCCATCTTAGAAGTTTACTGATGGTTTTGGGCAGAACATGGAGCATAATGCATTTAAAATAGGCTTTGGAAAAGGCATCCTGACTACCATATGGGTTCACTTTTATTCTTTCTGTGACCCATCCTTTTTCCTTCAAATTCAATAAGGAATCACTCCTGGGACAAAGGACTTTGTAGAAGGTGTTCCCACAAGTGGGATTCAAGGTCTTTTACTTTTGAAATAGGCCTTAATGGTGCTCATTAACATCTTTCAGTTAGCCACCAGGTGTCTTTGAGTGAGGCCCATTATCTGCATTACATGGTCATTATTAAACTTATTCTCTGTGAACAGAGAACCCTAGTTTTGGATATGTGAACAGAGAGTTAGAAAACTAGGGGTTTATTCTGAGACCTATGAGAGATAAGCTGAAGTTCTGGATTTCAGGTTTTTGTTCTGGATTTGAGATACTGCTTCTGCTACATTTAAAAATCTCAGGACTCATGAAGAGAATGAGTTAAAAGCCAGCATCATCAAATGTGTGAGGCCCTAAGAACTTCAAAGTGACCCTGTTTCTAAATAAAAATATTAAAAAAGGATGGGAATGTGAATCAGTGGATGAACACCTCTGGGTTGAATTTCTGGTACCAAAAAGAAAACAACAAACAAACACGCACACACACAAAAAAAATAATAATAAACAAACAAACAAACAAACCCTCATGAGTAACAAGCCCTAAAATCAGCAGCCTCTCTCATGCTTGAATACAACAAATGTAGTTGTGGTTCTCTCCTGGTAATTATCTCAGTCTTCATTATGCATTCTGGAGCCATGCTGGAATCATGGGACATGGAAGCCCACAAAGGGCTTTAGAAAAATGCTGGAAACACCTTACATTTATGGAACAAAATGCCCATGTTTTCAACTGTTGATCTAAGCCTCACTAGACTAGTCAGAGGGAGGTGATCGCTAAGATACCACAGAGAGACGCTCTGGCCACAAGACTCTGGAGAGGTCCATGAGGACTCCCTAGCCATGACTACAAGTTTCCACCATTGCTACTTCTGTCAGCTTTAAGCCACCTTCCTACCCAGTCTCAAGATAACAAGGCACACTTACCATTTCCTGGCTCTCAGGGTTCTCAGTGTTCTCCCTGTGATTTGTTTTCAGTTTCTGCATAGCACAGACACCTGCGCTTGGATCCAGGACAGAAGCCAACAAAAAGACTGAAAAAATGGTGGGCTCCAGACATCAAGGGAACAGAAGATTGTGGACACCCTCCCCATCATCACTGGCTGCATGAGGGTTGGACAGTTCTCACCTAAGAGACTGATTGGTCAAGGCTTCATGCCCTGCCTCCAACCTGAGCCAAGTGGGTGCAGAATCAAAGGCTGAATGACAGGCTGCTCCATTGTCACTGTTAAAAGACTATAGATCAGGGCTGAGGATATAGCTTAGTCAGTAGAGTGCTTGTTTTGCTGATTAAGGCCATGGATTCAATCCCTTGCACTACACACACACACTCTACTCCCCCCAAAAAAAATAAGTAAAGGAATTTGGGGAATAGGGTTACGGATAAGAGGTAAAGCACTTCTCTAGCATGCGTGAGGTACTGGGTTGAACACCCAGCACTGTATTAAAAAGCCACCCAAGAGAGGATGTGGCTCAAATGATACAGCACTCCCTGGCATGTGGGGGGCCCAGTTTTGATCATCAGCACCCCATGTTGTGTCCGCCAAAAACTAAAAGTAAATATTAAAAAAAAGCCAACAAACAAACTACTAATGACATTTGCCAAAAATGAATGAGAACCAAATCTAGATGAATACTCTGACCTCCGTCTTTATATTCATGTGTCAATAAGCAAGAAGGTAAACTTCTCTGTGTCTAATCACTAAAATAAGGGGATAGTGATCGTTTTCTTCAGTGGGAAGTGATAAAAATCATTATTATGTATAAAGTACTTTAAATGTGAAAAATCTATTTTGGACATGTATAATGATATTGGACATGTATAAAAATATTGTATAACTAACCATAATTTGTAATTTTATTATATAGTAGTTAATAAGGACCACAGAGATGCTATACCTATAAAGAACAGTCATTCTTTTCTTTTAATGAAAAAAACATCACCATAGTTTGAACTTATAGTTATTATGAAGCTAGTCATACTTAAAATTCTTTCTCCATTCAGTATTACTATTTCAACAATGTTTGTTAGATTATTTTCACCACATTATGGTGTTTCTTTTTTTTTCTTTCTTTTTTTTCTCTTTTTTATTGGTTGTTCAAAACAATAAAAAGTTCTTGACATATCATATTTCATTCATTAGATTCAAGTGGGTTATGAACTCCCATTTTTAGCCCAAATACAGATTGCAGAATCACATCGGTTACACATCCACATTTTTACATAATGCCATTAGTAACTGTTGTATTCTGCTACCTTTCCTATCCTCTACTATCCCCCCTCCCCTCTTCTCTCTCTACCTCAGCTACTGTAATTCATTTCTCTCCTTGTTTTTCTCCCATTCCCCTCACAACCTCTTATATGTAATTTTGTTAAACAATGAGGGTCTCCTTCCATTTGCATGCAATTTCCCTTTTCTCTCCCTTTCTCTCCCACCTCATGTCTCTGTTTAATATTAATCTTTTCCTCCTTCTCTTCCTCCCTGCTCTGTTCTTAGTAGCTCTCATTATATCAAAGAAGACATTTGCATTTGATTTTTAGGGATTGGCTAGCTTCACTTAGCATAATCTTCTCTAATGCCATCCATTTCCCTGCAAATTCCATGATTTTGTCACTTTTTAGTGCTAGTAATACTCCACTGTGTATTAATGCCATATTTATTTATCCATTCATCTATTAAAGGGCATTTGGGTTGGTTCCACTGTCCAGGTATTGTGAATTGTGATGCTATGAATATTGATGTGGCAATATCCCTGTAGTACGCTCTTTTAAGGTCTTCAGGGAATAGTCCAAGAAGGGCAATAGCTGGGTGAAATGGTGATTTGACCCAGATTTTTTCAATCAAAAATTCTAAAGTATAAATCATCTACTATGACTGTTTAGCCTAAAGCAAGATACTCATTGAATACAGTATAAGAAGAAAGCCATAATTTTGTCAGAAAGATAACACTTGTAAATTCAGGTACTATCTATAGTTATTGGCTTGGTTAGGTATCTAAATGTTACTATCTATATAAACCAATCAATTGAACAAAAGTTTTAGGGAATTAATACCTGAGTAAAATAGTGCTTTTGTTTATGTAGTAATACTAAGTTTATATATCTTTCTTTTCTAACAAGCTGAACATAGCATCAAAACCCCAATGCCTCAATATACAGGAATTTAACCAAGACTTTTTACTTAACAACCAATTTATTCAGTTAAGTGAGTTTAGTGATTGCTGTCTGAGCCAAAATGTTTTTTCTCTGCATGCAAATCTGGGTCAGCTTCATGTAACATAAGGTCAAATGATTATAGGAATCCTCAAAGTTCAGCACTGCAGAGAAACAGCATGAATAATTTTCTTTCAAAAATGTTAAAAACTGATGTTACCAATCTACCATTGCATTTATTGAAAATCACAATGTTTTACCCAGGAGACATCTAATTTTCTGCACCACAACTCACTTTAAAAGGCTCCAGTGTAAATTCATTGCAGAATGTATTTCTAGGTAAATAAATAATTTGACCCATGTATGGAATTTTTGAATAGATGCCAATTAAACAGGAGAGAAGAGCTGAAAAAATAAATTGTCATTTTAATTTTAAAGTAGTTGATCTTGAGCTATTACCATTGACAGTAGTTATAGAGTCGGGCCATTTCTCTATTGAGGGCTCTTAATTTGTGAAAATAGTATCATACTATCAGCACAGTAGAAAACACATCTTTTGAATTCTCTAAGGCAAAAAAATGTATTATTTTCTCAAGTTTCTTTGAGGGAATAATTGTCTCAAAAAAAATTTCTACCCTAAAATAGTGCTATTATATAGTCTTGCTCAATCCACTGTTTTCTCAATAGACTGAAAACCATTACACATTGTTAGCAGTCTTACTTCAAAATTCCTTTGGTGGTATTCCTGAAAAATATGAATATTGAGACATTTTACTTCCTACAGGGAAATCCTCTTCCATCATCTTATAATCCTAATAAAGAGTGGAAAGAAGTATCTTGTTTTTCAAGTTTTTATACCTATATATGTTTGTATACAATTATATATAAAATTCTTTAAAGTAATTTATATATACCCCCACACATTGCGTACATAAAAATTACTTTAAGGATAATATGTTTAATATACCTGAAGAATTTAACTGCAATGTGGTCTCTTGTACATGAATTCATGTAGCTGGTTTCAGTGGTACACGCCAGAGTCTTGGGATGCTGAGGCAGGATGATTGTGAGTTCAAAGCCAGCCTCAGCAATTTAGCGAGTTCCTCACCAACTCAACTCAGTAAGATCCTGTTTCTAAATAAAATACAAAAAAAGGGCTGAGTATGTGGATCAGTGGTTAAGCATCACTGGGTCCAATCCTTGGTACCAAAATAAATAAATAAATAAATAAATAAATAAATAAATAAATAAGGAATGCATTCCTGCAATCATGTAGGCATGCATAATGCATAAGTACATGGATTCAAGTTTAAACAAAAATAAACATGGTAATATTTTACTAAACTCCAATAGTTGGTAAAAAAAATTAAAGAAACTAAGTGTTAAAATACATACATATTTACTGGAATACCATGAACTATTATCAATTATGTTGTAAACATTGACAACATGAACATTTAATAAACTATAATGTTATCAGAAAAAAAATATTTTTTAAACATTACACTTAACATTGTCACTTGCTATATAATAACAGGGAGGCATCATTTAATCTTAATGCCTTCACATTTTAGGGTCTAAGTTTTAGATAGAAGAAGACCATCACTAGTATTTGGCTATGTGGGCCTACAGATACCTAATGTTAAAAAATCTACAGAATTTCCAGTTTTTGAATGAATTAATTAGGGAGTATTATGACTATGGGTAATTAATTTTTTCTTTGATTTACCTTTTTTTATAGACTTCACAGGATGTTCTACTTTTGTAATAAGAATATTCCCTTTCAGAAAATTTTTAATACAATTAAAACTAAATTGAGACTTGGAGTAGATTTAGTTTTTAGTAATCAAAAAAACAACAACAACAAAAAAAAACTTCGGGGCTCAGAAGGAAATATAGTACATGGGTTGAAAGTTTGCATTTTAGAGTTATGCTTTTCTGAGTCTGAATTCTATCTCTGCCTGTCCTACTTAACAAGGAACACAGCTCTCTAGACAATGGTGTTGTAAACCTCAAATACAATAGTGCTTGCAAGGTACTTGGCACTCATAGTTAGTTTCAAAGGATAGTTGCTTTTATTATTACCTTAAAATCTAATTTTAATAAAATGAACAACCTACAAACTATTAGACATTTCACACTTTGTACTCTTTTTGAAAATAAAATATTTCTAAACCTTTAACTCATACTTGGACTTGGGCAAATACTCACTCAATTTATATTGTATTTTCCACTTAACATATTATTCTAGGGTAGTGAAAAAGGCAACCAGTTCTCATGGCAATGACAAACATGTCTACCTGGAAGTCATCTTTGATACTGGAAACTTGAAACTACTCATTCCTTTAAATAAGAAACACAACCCTTCATTTGAAATACAAGTTATATTATACTCACAAACATATGGACAAAAGTGTTAGGGAATAATTGGTTGTGGTTGTTTTTTCTTTTCTGTGAAGGTGAGGATTAAACCCAAGGCCTTACAATTGCTAGGCAAGTGCTCTACCACTGAGGTATACTCCCAGTCCCAAATATATGTATTGCATACAATCTCTTTAAAAAATCTGTTATGTGCGTCATTAGTAACAAAATATGCTTATTACAAGATGAATTTTTTTTTTCAGAGTAGAAATTAGAAATTTATTAAAGGACAGCAGAAAAGACTTCTCCCGGAAAAAGAAGGGGACCCAAAAGGTGGGAATCCGTGGAAGGGCTGTTCTTTCCCCTTTTTATAGTTTTGGTGATGGAATATAGGTTGAAGGGGTTAGGACACAGGTGGACCCAATTATCACTTTTTTGGATGGGCTTATCATTTCTCTAGGATGGGCTATCTCCAAATCTGTTGGGGGCTGTTTCCTGAGCTCCATTTACATTTCTTTGAGGTGGACTTTGGCCTAGGGCCTTTTCAGGACTTCATTAACATTCCATGAATTGTCCTGCGTTTTCCCTGAGTCATTCCCAGCATGGCCTCCATTTTAGATTTCACTCGATATTAGACCCGATTTACCTAAATACACTGACTACCAAACTTTAAATCTGGCTTCATTCTCCCCTCTAATTTGTGAACTCCTTACTGCTGTAAGCAAGGGGGGCGAAGAAAATCTTTCTGGCTTCTTCAGGCTGAAAAGGGACGGTGTGGGGCAAGCAGTTTGGAATCTCCGTTTAAAAATCGGGTCTATCCAGTGGGTCCAGGATAGAAGTCTGATTGAGAAGTAATAGACTGGAAGGCCATTTGAGTGATGGGTGGTCTATAAGAGAAACAAGAATTCATTAGTACTGGAACCAGATTGATGCAGCAATAAATCCCATAGCACAGGAATATGCCAATGAGTATGATGGCAGAGACAAAGACTAACAATGTTTTCCACCAGGAAGTACCAAGAACCAGGAGCTAAGATATTGTTTCCATGACAAATTTGCTGAGGACATGGCTTCTATCTGAGCATGTAAATCTTTAATGATATTCGGCACATTGCCAGAATTGTCATGGGTGTAAACACAACATTTAACTTTTAGGGTTACAGATGTCCTTTTCCTTAAGATACAGTTTAATAACTTAATGTCATCTGAGCTTGCAAAATCCCTTTACTAGTATGACCTCTGTGTCTAATAGAGAAATATTTAATTCTGTTACTTAGGGCTGGATAACCATACTAGCAAACATTAAGCCTACCTGCGTAGGTTAGAAATAAAGGCCTTGAACTAAAAACTACTCTGGCAGTTTCATTTGATAGTAATCAGGCATTCCTGTCTGAGAATCTCTTTTGAAGCCTCCTGTTTACTTATTTATGGAAGTTACATTTAACTATTATTTTATTTAAAATGCCCAGGAATAGCTGTGTTTTGGCTTTGACTGTCTTTGCTAAGTGTTTAAGATGAAGCAAGTCAAACTGACTTTTGTTTCTATCTATTGTTAACAGTCAGCTGAGTTTCCTTGGGAGTCCTCAGGAACTTGCAGCAGCTTCTCAGATCTGCCAGTGCCATTTGTGCTAGTATGGGTCCAGGCCTTGCTTGACCATGTGGCTTCCCTCGGAAGCATCAGGGATGTCTCCATTTTCTGATGACCCTCCTCTTCACAGCAAATGCACTGATTGGCTTTCTGTCCTCCACTGGTCTCATTAATCTCCCTGATCGGGAGGTTATGTGGCCTAGAGTTGCAAAGCTCTTTGGAAAAGTCCCCTATCCCCTGACTCAGACTGACTCAGAGGGCAAGAGCCAAATTTTTAATTTTAAAACTTAATCTTTTCTTAGTTTAATATTTATTTCCAGATAATCATATGAATAAATAAATCATGTATACTAATTTTACGATATGCAATGTAAATAAATTGAATCATCTTCCAGAGTAATTAAGATAAAATCCCTTTGCATAATAGCAATTTTTACCATCCAAATATCTAAAATAATAGCTTTCTTCATTTTCATACCTCTTAGTTAATAAGTAAGCTCATGTGTTTTAAAATAATACTTAACCTTACTGATTGAATATAAGTCAAGGAAAAGTAGGATCTTTTAATTTGGCAATAGAAAGGAAACATTTAAAATTTAAAGGAAATTAAGCTTTTTAAAGTATTTCTTCAAAATTTCCCAAAATCAATATTACATAAGGTAAAATTTTTATCTTTCTGTTCTCCAAAAAAATACCAGTTCATCCTTAGTTACATTATACCCTAAAACAAAATCCTGATTCAATGAAATATGTATTTTTATCTTTAAGGGTTCTAAAATGGTAAGATATTTTTTACTGTTCATATAACTGGAAATATAATAATTATGCTTAAACATTTTCACTTTAGATTCTAGATTATAATATCTTGTATTTTCAAAAACTCTCCTAGTAATTGAATTTCTACCTTTATCTCAGTTTTTAAATACACATATTAATTAGTAATTCATACTTTAATATGTAGCATGTTATAATGAATTAAATGCTTAAAAATTACAAGACAATGATAGCGAGGGTATTTTAAATGTTCTAAAGATTAGTATCTCCCATTTATATTGCTTTGCTACATCATTTTAAAAATGGAATTGGAGACTCAATATAGCAGAGTGAATCTGTGCTACCTCATCATGCACAGATTTTTCTAGCTTCATAAATGACATTATGATCTTGGATTTGGATTTCACCTTTCTGTGTGCTAAAGAACTACATCTTGGGTTAACTGAATCTATTTCACAAGACTGTTGGAAAAAAAAATTTCAAAGTGGCTTTATAGAAATATACTAGCCAAATTTAAGATATAATCCATTAGAACTTAATTTTCTTTATTTCACAATGTTACATTACTGAAACTCATATGCCAAAATGCCCCAAGACAATTGATACAAAATTGATACAAATCCACTGAGAATATCACATTCAGAGAACTGTAATTACTGGTTAGTAATTCAATTTTCCTAAGAGGCAAATACTGGATCACTTGCTCTCCCAGAAAAAGAAAAAGGAAAAAAAAAAAGTTTTAAATGAAACTTGAATATGTAACTTGGACATTTTACAAAGTAGTTCATATTTTTTAGTTGTAATTTCTTCATGGATATGAACTTGATCTTCAGAGATAATATCCCTTATAAGCTCATCACATTTATTTCTTGCCTAAAACATACAAAAACAGAATCACTTAAGTATTTAAATTCTTAATCTTTTTTTACTATTAGAAATATGTCACTACAAAGAAACACATATTAAGCTGCATACTCTTAAGTACATATTATATCATTATGAAAAAGCATTTATTTTTCTCTTGCAAATTTATTATGTAAAGCCTAAAACAAAACAGCATTAAAATATTTTTTTACAATAACTCAGGACCTTTTCTTAAGTGTATTCTTAAGTTCTTAAAAATTTCTTAAATCATTATTTATCTTTAAAGATTTGTGAATATATTTAGCTATAATTAGAGAAGAATTTAATTTTGCTTTATAAAGTTTATGGAAATAATATCATCTCATGGGAAGGCTGGAATATTTTAATATCTGTCTGACTTTTGTTGTGTGTTTTCTGCATCTGCAAAGGTAAATGTAACTCAATAGTTTTTGTTTTATAAGCTAGCAATGAATTTGTAAAATTGGAGAGACCATTAAGTGTATTTCATACAAAAAAATAGTTTTAGATCCCTACATATTCTGGACCCTTTATCATGTAGTTTTTGTACTTTGGACTTTTCAGATATTTTCTATTCCATATGATGGTTCAGTCAAATGTGAAACTTCTTTGAAATTCAAGGTATTACATGATTTCTTCTATATAAAATATTTTCTTTAGAAAATTTTACATACCCTTATCAAGTCTGAAACCAAGGTTGTAATTTTAAAATAGGAATGAATACTTTATGTTGAATTTATTATCCCACAAAAATAATAATGCATAAATATCATGTTTAAACAATCATGGATAAACCTTCTATAAAGGCAAATCTTAATGTGTCTACTCATTGGGAGCACACTCTCTTATAAGAAATAATAGAGCAAATGCAGAGATTTGCCTATAGAAATCCAGACATGCCTGATTGAACTGTGAGAAAGTCTCAGGAGATGTTTTCCTAAAATATCATCTGTCAAGAAACGTTAGCTTTAAAGACTGAAATTGAAGGATCTCAGGCCCACCCGTGAGGAACTCATGTTTGCATAGGTCTGTGCCTGACAGTTGGCTGGGTGAAAGAGCCAGAATTCAAGATAGGCCCAAAGAGGAGCAGATTCATATTTCTGAAATCTCCTCTCTCCTTGACAGAAAAATATTTATATGTAACTTGATATTGTCTATAATGTCATTTCCATATACCTTTTGAAAAAGATACCACCAGGAAACAACTAAACATTCTATAATACATTTCTCTGTTTTTTTGCAAAAAGGTGAATTCACCTTCCCATGGCTTTCTCAAGATCATAAATAAAAAGCACTGCATGAGAATACACAAAGAAAGCAAAGTAAACTAAGGACAAGATGAATTTCCTGTCTATATTCTTCATGGTGGTAATTTCTTAAAATATAATGATGGAATTGTTTAGTTTCATCTTTAAGTATTGAAATTGATGAAAAGAATTTGACAACACATAAAAATATGTAAGCTAGTATGTGACTAGAGATTGCCATGTAAACTAAATGAAATGATTAAATGTAAAAATGAAAATGTAACAGGACTTATGTAGTCTTTGTGTTTTAACAAATTACAATTTTCATTTTGGGTATATGTGGATATTATTGTACGTGTACCTTAAAAACATTAATTTTCTGATGGCAGACCATTAATTGGGTCCAATTCACTCTTAACATGAATTGTAAACTCTCTATTATCCAATCTTCCCTCAATCTGATAGCTGTGAACTCCCAGGTTATCGTGAGTATGGCTAAGATGCACTGTGCAGTGCTCATTCAACAATTTGCTGCTGTGGTGCTTGAGTTCCTGTGGTTCTTGATGCCTGAGGTAGTTTTTATTCTTTTGCCCAGCTTGCATTCCAAACTTTCATCAAAGTTTTAGACATGTGTCTCAATGCCATCTAGAAAATATCTATTTTCTTAGTAATGGACCCCAACAACACATTGCAGTAATACGTTAAATTTATAAATCCTTCAAAGCCTATAGTAAGTCTTTCTAAGAAGGACTGGAGATTTGTAAACTCACAGAAATGCAATAATGTATTATTGATATTTGTTAATGATATGCTCATACTGATTACAAATTTCATAGTGTTATAATTGTATATGACATGTAGTAACAATACAGTTACATAGAAAATGACAAGTAAATCAGTACTATGTATAACTATTTCTAATTTACATGGCAAGTTTGAGGCTAAATTAATTTAAATTTCCATTTGTCGAGCCAATAGATAACCAAATTATTTTTTCAAGCTTTGTGTGTATGTGTGATGTGTGTATGTGTGTGTGAGTGTGTGTGTGTGTATATATATATATATATATATATATATATATATATATATATATATATAAATTCAAAATATTTCTATATACTTTCACACTCTAAATAATATTACATAATATTATTGTGGTAATATTGGCTTACTAATGAATAATTAACAACACATATGATTAATATCAGAATATATTCTTGAAAATGTTCTGTAAAATAATTTAGCTGGATAATTTAAAAGTGTATAAGCAAAGCTGAAATTTAAAATTTAAATTCCAGGTAAGATTATCATACAGTAATTAAAAAAAATACTATGTTAACAAAAAATATAAAATGGCCCAGGAATTTTTAATGATTTGTGTGCAGACCTTTGTAGTTAACCTCAAAAACACAAATCTGAGCTTGATTTTTTTAAATAGCAGATGATTATTAACCAACTTAAAAGTCTAATGGAAATTTGTTCATAATTGTCTATTATTTAAAAGCAGTGCTCTTTATAGTTTGAATCTGGTGCTACCAGAATCATTGCACTAGGAAAAATACTAACAAGCATAAGCTTCTTCTAACCTATAGATATTTTCTGACATGTTGCTCACCATCTCTAGCAGTCAGAGAAATGCAAATCAAAACCACCCTAAGATTGGCAGCCATTAGGAAGTCAAACAACAACAGGTGCTGGCGAGGATGTGGGGAAAAGGGTACTCTTGTACATTGCTGGTGGGACTGCAAATTGGTGCCGCCAATTTGGAAAGCAGTATGGAGATTCCTGGGAAAGCTGGGAATGGAATCATCATTTGACCCAGCTATTGCCCTTCTCAGACTATTCCCTGAAGACCTTAAAAGAGCGTACTACAGGGATACTGCCACATCGATGTTCATAGCAGCACAATTCACAATAGCTAGACTGTGGAACCAACCCAGATGCCCTTCAATAGTTGAATGGATAAAAAAAATGTGGCATTTATGCACAATGGAGTATTATGCAGCACTAAAAAATGACAAAATCATGGAATTTGCAGGGAAATGGATGGCATTAGAGCAGATTATGCTAAGTGAAGCTAGCCAATCCCTAAAAAAAAAATGCCAAATGTCTTCTTTGATATAATGAGAACAACTAAGAACAGAGCAGGGAGGAAGAGCAGGAGGAAAAGAATAACATTAAACAGAGACATGAGGTGGGAGGGAAAGGGAGAGAAAAGGGAAATTGCATGCAAATGCAAGGAGACCCTCATTGTTATACAAAATTACATATAAGAGGTTGTGAGAAAAATGGGAAAAAAATTATTCTAACCTATAGATATTTTATGACATGTTGCTAGTATAAACATGGTGGTTACTTTTTGCATGAGGATCAGAAAATATTGGCAAGCACTTTACATTAACAGTTATTATTATTTGCAAAAAGTCAAATACAAATGTCAATACACACACATATATTCTGTAATAAAATTTCTTTGATCTTACATTTATTTTTATTTTCTTTATAATGACATTTTTTTAACATCTTCTATAAATCAGGCAATTGTAAGAACCACTTACCCCTCGCACGTATGAAAACACTTGCCTGTTAACTGCTAAATACCTGGCAGTTAGAATGTACCTCATTCATTTAATGAGCTCAAAAATAACCTTTGCAAGAAATAACTGGTGGGGCTGTGGTATTCAGTGATAGGGTTTTAATCCTCAGCACCACATTAAAAGAAATAAATAAAAGAAAGTTATTGTGCACATCTATATCTAAATGTATTTTTAAAAACTAACTGATGATTACATTATAACACTACTTTTCAACTTTATTTTGTTCAACAACCTGAGTTAGCATGCCCTTATCAACCTTCCTGCCTATATCAATATAGTGTTTCACAGATAAACTTTCACTTCTCACATGAAGTTCCCTTTCAGAAGGAAAATGCATCCTATTCCCTGTTTCCTACACTCATTGACTTTTTTTTTCTTCACTAAATCTAAAATTACTGCCAATATAAGTTTTAGAAAGCCACATGAACCCTGAGAACTGAAATTGTAGCAGTCTTGAACTCAGACAGTTAGCAGGAAAACCAAAGAAGGCACTGACCTCCTGGTGGACTCCCCAGAAGCACCCAGTTAGGAAAAATGAGCTCTGCTTGACATCACTGCCCATCCAGTGTTCCTAGCTAAGTTCTTGAAACCTTCTACTCAATGCCTTTTCCTTCAGTTCTAAAGCAAACATTCAAAACTTGAATAAACTAAAATTTACCTCAGCAAAATGATTCAATAACTTCCATGATATAAAATGTTTTCTTCTTTAACTAAAGTGATCAATATTAGAAAATGGGAGGGAGAGTATAGTGTGCATAACAGAATGAAGACAAATAGAACGAATGTGTTCTCTCTATATTATATTTGATTTTTTTTTTAAAAATGGTTCTATCAATTCTCAGATCTGTCCTGAAGGTTTGCAAGCCCACTTTGCAACCGAGATAGCCCTAGTCCACAGAGAAGAAAAACTGTCTAATAATTTAAGGTGAATGTCAGAGATGCAGTATAAATCATACCATCATTTTCATTTTAATTCAGGACAAAAGTAATATTTATTTTCTCTGTGTCCCATAGATGCAATACTCTTGCAATTATTAAGTTCCTTAGATGATTATATAATTCCTCAGAGTCTTATTCCTACATGGGAAAACTAATTATTGCATAAATGTCAATTATTTGAGAATTAATGTATAAGAGTTGTGCAAGATTGGAGAATATAACAATTGAGATTTTTTAGGTTTTATTTTATTTCTGATTGATATAATAGGATGTTTAAACACTTGTATACATTGTATAATCATAGATTCACGGTAAACAACAAATCCTTCTTAAATATTTATCATTTCTTAAAGTAAGAACCTTCAGAATTCTCCCTTCAATTCTTTATACATTATTGCTAAGTCACTCTACTTTACAATAAAACTCCAGAAATTATTCCTTCTAACTATAAAACTATTCCCATTGACAACTTCCCTACCCCTTCTAAATCTTGCCTAACCACTATTCTACTCTCAACTTTTAGGAGATCGATCAACAGGTTTAGAGTTTATTGTTTTTCACTGAGTCTTTTTACTGAAAGTAATGCTTTTACATTTTATTTGAAATAGAGATAATAGATAATAAATCTTGAGAGCTTCTGAATTAGATCATTTAAATAAACAACTCATTTTAAAAACCTAAAAAATGGGTAACAAACAAATAATCTTAGAGAAGATATTACTTTAGATGTGGATACAAATGTGCATGTCCAAGTGTGTACACATGTTCATGTACACAGTAAAAAAAAGAATTGCAGGGGCTGGGGTTGTGGCCAGTGGTAGTATGCTTGCCTAGCACATATGAGGCACTGGGTTCAGACCTCAGCACCACATAAAAATACATAAAACAAAGGCATTTTGTCCAACTACAACTAAAAAATATTTAAAATAAATACATGAATAAATACATAAATAAACAAAGAGAATTGCAATTCAATACAAATAAGAGGATTTTTCAATGAACAAATTTGCTTCTTTTGAAAATCAAATTGGATCTTGATAACATACCATAATTAATCCCAGATGGATTCAACATTTTTGGGGGGTCACTCCACCAGCTGCGATTACAGGTGTGTGTCACTGCATCCGGAAGACTCAACACTTAGATGACAAAATTAGAATGAAAGAAGTGAATTCAAACAAAAAGATGTGAATAACTAACATTGGAATAACTAATTTTGCAATTGAGAAAAAGGTTGTAAGACTAGGAATAGAGGAGAAATTCACAAGTTTATTATATTTTGCAATATAAATAATACAACATTAGAATCACTGAACAGACTCATATGGAATAAAAGAAATAAAAAAATAAATAATATCATATATATATATATATATGATATTATCTATAACTTTTCCATATATACAACCTATAAATAAATAAATATTTTATATAAATTTATATTTGCATGTGTATGTGTGTGTATATATATATATATCTTACTATTTTAAATTTATATATGTATGCGTGTATATATATATATATATATATATATATATATATATATATATATATATATATCTTACTAATTTGCTTAGGGCCTTACTAAGTCTCTAAGCCTGGCTTTGAACTTGTGATAATCCTGCTTCACCCTCCTGAGCCACTGAGTAAAACAAGTTAAACTGATATAAGAATTTTCACTTCATAAACTTTCTGAAGAAAAATTTGCCAAAATTTTGGAGTATGTGTGTACTTTTATTAATCTGTATACTTTTGATCAAGTAATTCCAATTTCAATCATTCTTGATATTCAGGTTAAATATTTATATAAAAATGTGTTCTATAATTTAACTTGTATGAATTATAAATAATAATCTATTGTTTAATATCTTACACCTTATTACTATGATAATATACGGCAAAATAGTTTCAAAATATTTTTGAAGATTATTGATCTGGAGAGACATTTGATTACAAATGCTCAAGTTAAAAAAATATAAAATATGTTCATTGGGTGTTTGGTCATATATAGACACATAAGCATATAAGTTTAAATTTACACTATTTTAGTATTTAAAAAGGAGTCTTCATAAACACACCTTACATACAGATGTATGATAAAACACTAAAATACAAGCCATGTTAAACTTAAAATACAGGTGAATTTATTATCATATTTATGTTTTTTGTTTTTCAAAATGCTAATTGAAGGATATTTAAAAACTTCTCCACTTTTAATAAAAGCATTGTTGGAAGACTGTATGACAGAGGTTGTCTAAGTAATTCTTTCATGATGAATTGAATATACGTTGGAGGCTATGTATGAAAATGGGTTGTCTCTCTGAACTCATGAAGGAATTTAATTACAAAAATCTTATGTAAATGATATTAAAGAAGGTAGAAACTAATTAGACTGTGGTGTTTAGTGGTAGGGCCCTTGAAAAATGTTTAGGTTTGATTACTTCATTAGGATGGAGCCCCTTTGATGGAGTTCTTGTGGTTTTATAAGGAGAAAGAACTAAGATATAGATTTGAGAGATACACAACATGGCGCCTACCATGTTGTGATGCATCCAAGAGGGACTCCTCTCAGAGCCTTAAACCTGTAAAGATCTGAAACATCTGAAAGATGGGATAAATGGCCATGACCAGAATGCTGATAGAAATACAGACAGTAAGGACCATGCTGATGAGAACTCAGATGCAAATGAAGACTATTCTACTGGAAACTGGAATCAACAATTGTCACACCTCTGCTGTGAATGTGGCTGAACTGTGTCCATGCTCTGAAGCTTATGAAGGGACAAATCTAGAAGTGATGGACTATAATATCTAATGGAGAAAATATGTAGTCAAAACAGCATTAAGTCTCCTTCCTGGTTAATTTAAATTGTATTCTATAGAACTTGGAACCAATGGTATAATCTAAAGCTGAAATGTATAATTTAAAAGAAAATTATGGAGAATTCACAGCCTGTTTAGGGAAGGAGTGAGAAAAAGCACATTTGTGACAGAAGGGTAGAGTGGAAAAACGACTTTCTAAAAGCCATGTGCTCATTAGTAAGACAATTGGGGAAAAGCCTAATTTCTTGACCACTGAGCCACATCTGCAGCCTTATTTTGTATTTTATTTAAAGACAAGGTCTCACTGAGTTGCTTAGCACCTTTTTTAAAAAAAATATATATTCTTTAGTTTTAGGTGGACATAATATCTTTATTTTTTTATGGTGATGAGGATGGAATCCTGTTCCTCACATGTGCTAGGTGAGTGCTCTGTTACTTGAGCCACAACCCCAACCCTTAGCTCCTAGCTTTTGCAGAGGCCAATTTTGAACTCAAAATACTTCTGCCTCAGCCTCCCAAGCAGCTGGGATTTCAGGTGGGCATCACCGTGCCTGGCTTTATCTTATGTTTGAGGCAAGGTCTTGCTTATGTTGACCAGGTTGGCTTCCAACTCCTGGGCTCCAGTGATTCTCATTGTCACAGCATCCTGTACAGCGGGGACAGAGGGGACTACAAGGTCATGCCACCATGACTGGCTTCTTATTTTTTAAACAAGGCTGTTCTGGAGCTGGGTCTGGGGCTCAGTGGTAGAGCTGCTTGCTTAGCTTGCATGAGGCACTGGGTTCGATCCTCAGCAGCACATAAAAAAAAGTAAAATAAACATTAAAAAAATACAACAACATGATTTAAAATAGACAAACAAGCAAGATTGTTCTGATGTCCCAATTTAACAGATGAAGCTGTGGAGGCTGGGGCTGGGTAACTTGCTGTAGCAGACGCTGTGGGTGCTCCACCCATGACCTCCACCTATCCTGCTCAAGGCTCTGACGGTGCAGGGGGGATAGAGAGCCTAGCCATGTTATTGGTAGAGGCTGGGACACATACACTGGCAGAGGCTAAGCCACTTTCCTAAGTTCCCCCACTTGTCCTGGGGAATCTGTGTCTTGCAGCATGACAGATGAGCCATGTCTTGCAGGCATGGTGGACTGTGTGTGGACAGTCAAGGGGGTGGGACTGGAATGAGGGTGAGCAGGAGAAAATAAGGTCCCTGTGGCCCCCAGTTTTTCCACTGTCATTACTGGGTTTGAGAAGCCTAAGCCCTCATGTGTCACAGAATCAGAGCCCCAGGCCTAGCACCCCACTTGCCATCCCAAGCAATCCTCCCTGGGAAATTTCTTGTGGGGTGTGCTGGCTGGGTTTTTTTGTTTTGTTTTGTTTTGGTTTGGGGTTTGGTTTGGTTTTTCAAACACAAAGCAACTAAAAGAAACATATAGCAATTAAAACCTCCAAGTGAGGGCAGCCACTGTCCTCGGGCAGAGGGTGGAGCACAGTCGGCCCCTGGGAAGCTTGACCTGTTGTTCCTCATTGGAACATGCTGGTGGCCAGTGGACTTGTCTGTGTTTTGAGTGTCAACAAAAAGAAGTTGACTTACAAAGTACTAAAGTCCCAGATGTGGTGTCACACACCCACAATCCCAGTGACTTGGAAGGCTGAAACTGGGGGATTGCAAGTTCCACGCTGGCCTGGACAACTCAGTGAGGCCCTGTCTCAAAAACAGTAGGGGCCACACACGTGTGGGAGGCTGAGATGGGAGGATTCCAAGTTCAAAACCAGCCTCAGCCTCGGGAAGGTGCTAAGCAGTCAGTGAGTCTCTGTCTCTAAATAAAATACAAAATAGGGCTGGGGAGGTGGCTCAGTGGTGGAGTCCCCCTGAGTTCAATCCCCTCCCAAAATAACAGAAGGGGCTGAGGGTGTAGCTATGTGGTCAAGTGCTTCTCAAGCAGGTGTGGCCCTGGGTTCACATCCAGTACCAAAAAAGAAAGAGGGAAGAGAGAAAGAGAAAGGAAGGAAGGAGGCAGAGAGGAAGGGAGGGAAAGAGAAAGTCCTGAAGTGGTGCTGAATGAACGGGTTTGAAATTGTTACCAACACAGACCACAGTGCGGTGCAGTGACAGGAGGAAGATGTCTGTGTCTGTCACACATGTGGTGGAACACGCAATTGCCTATTACCAGGCATCAGAAACTAGAATGGCGGTGGCCTCTGGGAAAGGCAGGAGGGTGGCTGACTGTTGTTTTTAATTTTATCCCGTAAGCATTCATGAGCAGTCAGTGTTTTTAAAAGTGTTTGTGTGTACTCATTACAACCCTCTGCCCCATCCCCACGGTGCCCATATTCCCTTGGGGACAGGGTATTGTGGTGCTCCACCTCGACCCCCTCTCTCCAACCTGTCCCTGCTGGTTGGTGGGGCCCTGGACTCTTGGCCTCTCTGGACTCCAATTTCCCTGTGGTACAAGGTGAGACTAACCAGGTTTCCCCCAAGAACCCTCCCATCCCAATGTCCCATGTGCTATGACTTGGTAAACCTAATCACGGGCCCAAAGCTGGTCTGATGTGCAAAAAACCTCTCCACCTAGCCCACCCCACGACCCCGACCTAGGCCACTGAAGCCTCCCAAGATGTTGGGACAGCACACCCAAACAGCAGCAGTGCTTGGGCAGGTGTCCCCGCCTCCAGGCAGCCTCTGCCCCGCCTCTGCTGCCAACACCCTGACTGTGCCCTAAGACCCAACTATTCCCTGTGCGGACCTTGAGGGATCTCCCTTTTAACGCAGGATAGTGCATATGCTTCCCCAAGCCCTTGTTCTGCAGCCCAGGGACACAGCGACACCAGGACAAGGGCCTCTCCCCACGATGGGGTTCCCTGGAGGGTGGTCCATTCTTTGGTCCCCTAGGGTCTGGAGCCACCCAAGCCCTAGTCCTCCTCCCATTCATCCCAGCAGCTCTCCCCGGCCAGGAAATCCCTCTTGGGCCTATGTTGTCACCTCTGTCATGTGCACCCTGAACCCTTATGAACAGGAGAGCGCCCGGTTACTAAGACAGCGGCTAAGACCAAGCACATCTCCACACACATCCCACCCAGGAGCCACCTGGGAAGGGTGATCTCAGCAGGCCCGAGAGCCTACAGCCCTCCACTCTGCCCTGGAGAGTCAGGCCCAGGCCCCACCTGGTGGAAGAAAGCAATCTCTTCCTTCCTGGAGGGCTGTGGGGCTCACTGAGAACCCACTTTTTTTCCCTGGAGCCCAGAGCACTCAGGAAGCAGCGAGCACAGGAAGGGCAACCTGCGCCCTAGGACTGGCTAGAGGCTGCCAGGAGTTCCTGGCTGGTTCCAGGCTCCCCCAGCCATTGGGAACCCAGGCCTGGAATGGATGAGGCTTTTGAAAAAGTCACAAGCTGTCCTCAGCAGCTGAGGACATTGGCCAGAGCCTATAACATTAACCTTTACAGATATCACCTGTAAATGGGAGGATTCAGCCCCTTTCCTGAGAGGAGCTGCAGAAGGGATGAGCTGCAGGGGGAGCCTGGCAGAGGAGGTTACACTTGCCCTTTCCATCAAAGGGACACAGGCTGGGAGTGGGAATCGACAGGGGTTCTCCTTTCTCAGATGGAAGAACCAAGACTCAGACAGAACACGCTGGGTCCTGAGAACTACAAGAACCCCCATTCTTCAGGTTTCTCGTAACAACTATAGCACTTGTCTGGACTGCAAAATGTGGCTTGTGGAGCTCGGTGAGCAATTGTTACACCTGCAAAGAACCACAAGGGTCTTTTGACTCGATGGGCCTCGCGTGCATCTCCCTATCCCATCCAAGGGCAGCGCACAGCACCACTGACCCTTGCTGTGCAAGAACTCAGTCCAGTTCTGCCAGATCTCCTGATCACCTGGAGCCTGGGAGCCCAGCCCGGGTCAGCCCTGGGGGAGGGAAGACTGGTCCTGAGCACAGAGCCTGAGGGGGACTCCCCTGTGTGTGCCGATGGCCTTCAAGGAGGGCTAGTGCAAGAGGTGGCAGGGTTTCCCAGGGCACTGGCCTCCCCATTGCTGCAGGACACCTCTCTACACCCACCTCCTCCCAAGCCACCTAAGGGACAGAAAAAGTAGTTAGGGCCTCACTGTCTGCAATGACACAAACATGGGCTCTTGGCCACTTGTAGCTGTGTGACCTCTGGCTAGTTACTCAGCCTCTCAAAACTTCACTTTCTTCATCTGTAAAACAGGGGAAGAGAGCCTCTCTTTGTAGGAGAATAATGCTGCTCATCAAATTCCATCATTCCTATCTATAAACACATTATGGTTCCAGAAGCCTTGGCGTATGCCTGTAATCCCAGCAGCTCAGGAAACTGAGGCAGGAAGATCACCAGGTTGAGGCCAGCCTCAGCAACTTAGAAGACCTTGTCTCAAAAATAAAGGAGGTGGAGGCTGTGGATAGAATTCAGCAGTAAAGCACCCTGTGTTCAATCCCCACTACCACCAAAGAAATAAAAATAAAAAAGGTATTGTCTCTTTTCTGTTGTAATACACCTCAAGGCCCTGGGTATGGGGTTAACACAAGTAGTTACCTGGGAGTTTTCCAACCCTGGATAAACAGGGAGTCACCTAAGCAAAATCTGATGACCAGGCCTAATTCAGAAAGGAGAGAAGGGAGACAAGGCAGCCCACCTCTCAGCCTTGCCTTGGCTTAAAGTGGGAAACCACTGATGTAGTCTATTGGCCTCCAGACAGATAGGGAAACTGAAGCACAGAGAGGTGGTGAAACTGGAGCAAAGTCACACAGCAAGCAGGAAGCAGGGCTGGACCAGAAGTTCCATGCTGACTCCTGCCTGCTGCCCCAGCTCATCTAACCCTTAGTGTGTTAGCAACACTCAAGGCCTCCAGGGCCAGACACAAAAGGGGCAAAGAGGACTCGGCTGCACTCCGGAGTCATGGAAACTGGCAGGACAGTGCCAGCAATCCTTGCTGTGTAAGAACTCAGTCTGGGGCTGCCAGATCTCCTGGTGACTTTGAAGGACAGTTAGAAAGCTGAGTTTTTGTGCAAACTTTCCTGAATCTTAAGAATTACGTTCTAGGGCTGGCGTCATGGCTGAGTGGTAGAGGGCTCACCTAGTATGTGTGAGGCACTGGGTTCGATCCTCAGCACCACATAAATATAAAATAAAGATATTGTGTCCACCTAAAACTAAAAAATAAATATAAAAAAAGAATTGCGTTAAAATTCCAAGCAAATTTTTTAAATATTTATTTTTTAGTGGTAGTTGGACACAATACCTTTATCTTATTTATTTATTTATTTATTTATTTATTTTTAATGTGGTGCTGAAGATCAATCCCAGAGCCTTGTACGTGCTAGGCGATCGCTCTACCGCGGAGCCACAGCCCCAGACCCCAAGCAAATTTTAAACCTGAACAACCAACCAACAATAACCTGGAGCTAGGTGCTCTTCTCTGGTTACCAGTTTGGGACCTCAGTTCAGGATTTCATGGTAGGACCTGGGGATAATTTTTTGGCACCGAGTCAGGATAACATGAGAGGTTCTTGGAAAGTATCTTTCTCTATAAATCAGTGTCTGGTCCCGGTGGCTCATATTCTGCAGTTGCCTATTTGCTCCTGTGAGCCAAACAGTGCTCTCCCCGGATATTCTTGCCAAAAGGTTTTGAAGAGTTTATTACAAATATCGTTGTCTAGAGAACAGATTTAGGTACTGTCCTGGACCTTGAAGAACAGAAAAAAATTAATGGAAAGTGCACTGCATCCCATGAGAGGGAGGAACAAAAAAGGCTGTGCTGTGGCATCTTCAGCCTCCCTCCATTGCTTCAGTGTGTAAGAGGGTAAACTGAGGCCCCTTGTGGAGCAGACCCTGAGGTCACATATCTATCTCAGAGCCCTAAGACCCTTCTTCCCCACTGGGTCAACAGTGACTCTGACAGAATTACTGGATGCCTCTCCTGACTCTCTTTGCTTCCTGTGCATGCACCCACCATGCCCTCTGCTCCTTCATCACTGCATCTCCTGGTTCCTAATCTGTGCTCACCTAAAGGGTCCAGGGTGGGATGCTGCTTCTAACGTGCTTCCCCTGTCTTCTCCCCTTCCACTGTTCTTATGGGTTGGGATCCACTCACTCAGCCTGACTCTGCCTCACCAGCCCTGCCAAACAACTAAGCCCCACTATGTCCTCTCCACTTTTTTTTCATAGGCTCCACCCAGCATCTGGCCTCTTACCTGCACTGTTCTGCAGAGCCATGCCCACTCCACCCATTTGATCTTCTACATTGTGTCGATGTGGCTCATCTTCCACAGACATATTTAACACTCTGGGATTGCAGGATTTTCTCTCTAGCTCTGGAACCTTTGTAGTATGGCTTGTTTGATATAAGAATACCTCAATATTGTGATTAACAATGTTTCTCAAAAGTTAAAAAATAACATTAAAAAAATCTGAGGATGAGGCTCAGTCGTTATGTTCCCCTAGTTTGAAACCCTTGTACAAAAAAAGAAAGAAATAAAGAAAGAAAAAGGAAAAAAGAAAAAAAAAATAAGAAAAAGAAAAAAAGAATAAAGAAAGAAAAATAGGCAAGTACGAAAAAAAATGTGGTTCCTTTTTTCTTATGTTATGTGTTACAAATTTAGCATTCATGTTTACCTGTTGTGGAGGCTGTGAAAAGTCAGTCTTTCATACATTCTTCCATACCCACACGTGACCTTTTGCTGTAAGGCTATTGCTTTATGTCAAGGTCTATAATTTAACTGCCACCTCACTTAAATTGGAATTTTTTTTCAAATCCTAGGTTTCTCTGGTAGCACGGTTCTTCTTCAGTCCTTGGAACCTGACTTCTTCCTTCAGTGCTCATTTAGTTTCAAGTTTTTTTTTTTTTTTGAGAAGATACACTTGTAAATTGGGGACAGTAAAGCTTGCTTAAACTCAATTTCCCAATGGCCCATCAGTGCAGAAATGGAGATTGGGACCAATGTCAGCCTGTTGTGGAATAGTTCTCAGGAGAACCATGGGAGATTTTGGACTTGAGTGTTGGTATCAAGAGAAAAGATACTCACTCTCTGTGAACATTCTGCAGCAGATGAGGGACCCTGGAGATGACTCAGGCCTAACTCTGTCCCAATGGCTCATATTAGGTACTATAGAGGTTCTGTGTTGTACTTTCCTTCCATCCTCAGAGACCTGAAAAACAATTGGTGACAAAGATGGCTGGTTTTCTTGACCTACATTGTTCCTGAACCTGAAGACAATGAACAGAAAGTAGAACAAGGAGGAAAATCAATGCATCTGTCCTTCCAATACTAGAAAGGTAAACCAATCAAATACTGAAAAATATTTCCTTTTACTTGAAAATCAAAAAGCCCAGTGATTGGTAGTCTGGGCTGCTATGGCTATCCAGCTATTCCATCATGCCCCAGGGTCCTTCCTGTTTTTCATTGTGCCATCCATTTAATACAGCAATCAGGGGAAAAAGAAAAAGGAAAAATAAAACAAAGAGCTAGAGTCCCAGTTGCTTCCAATGTTATCTCATTGGCCAGCACAAAATCACAGAGACCCCTACCTGCAAAGGATATTGGGGAATACAGTTGTTTTTCACTTTTACTTTGGGTTTGTTTTTGTATTTGGTTGTGGGGACTGAATCTATGATTGCTTAATCACTGAATAACCATCCCTAAACCTTTTTAAATTTTAGAGACAGATTTTTAGGGCTTTACTAGATTGCTGAAACTGTCCTTAGACTTGTGAGCCTCCTGCCTCAGCCTCTATAGTCACTGGGATTATAGGCATGTGCCATTAGGCCTGCCTGTGTTTTTTTAGGTGCTGGAGTTGGAACACAGAGACAGGCACATGTGAAATTTGTTTACTACTGAGCTGTAATTTCAGCCATAAACTTGTCATTTTGAATTATTGGCAACCCATTTTAAAAAAATATAAGGTCCCAGTGGAATGAATGAGGGATACCTGCCACCTGGACCTTAGCCACCAGTTGTGCTGGTGTGCCTTAGTGCAGGCCCAATGCATACTCACAGGGCGGCATAAAAAGATGGGCATCAAGTGAGGAATGGGTTCGGATGGGCTGTGAAAGGAGAACTGCTGGGTAGGTGGCAGAATGAGATACTGTTCTTTCATGTGTTGTGATGGGCATCTCAGGTGGAGAAGGGGTAGAGCGTGAGTGCATTTTGGTGGTTACACACTGAGATACATCCCCATTTTTTAAAATATTTTTTTCTTAAAATATTTTTTCCACTGGGATGTCAGGCCTGCACCACTGAGCCAACTCTTATACAATTTTTAAAGTTATTTATTCAATGGTAATATTGATCTATTGAAACTTACAATATAAAAACATACTTATAAAATATTCACTTATTATAAATAAAGTTATAAGAATTAGAATATGTCATTTTTATAAAAATAGATGTCACAACACTTGTTCCCAGTGACCAAATATGACCCATAAAATGTTAAACACATATGGACATTTGATTTATATATTTTATTCTTTTTTCCATATTTATTATTGTAGACAAGTTCTAAACACTGAATGAGTGAATACAGAGGTTTATGCTAATATCCATAATTATTAATTGAGAATAATATTTTATTTTTCCTAGTAGTGGCATTTATTTTTCCACAAATACTGCATGTGGCATTTATGTGTTGAAGCTGAAAAGTAAATCACACAGAAACTGAGAACAGAAACACTTCCCGGATTTATGATAAGAATGAGAAACTGACTGATTGTGTGTAGGGAGTGCAAAAAAAAATTAAGTCCAGAAAGTAACTCTTAGGTTTTAGAGGACAATAAGGTGATTACATTATATAATAACTACTTAAATAAATCAAAATAGCCAGAACTTAAAAAGTTTCAAACACAGAATAATAATTTTAATGAGATGAAAATTACCCTGATCTGATAATTACACACTATGTACACATGCTGAGTTATAATAATGGGTCTCATATCCAAGTACAAAGAGTAGATTCCAGGTAAAAATAAAAATAAATAGAAGTAAATTCTTTGATGTTTTAGCCAAATATCTACATTACCTCAGATTTTTAAATGGTATCCTATGTTCATGAATGTTTCACTGTTTTGGTTTCCCTTACTGTCATGTCTTTTAGATCTGCAAGGTCTAAAGAGTCATGGAATGATTTAGACTTATTTACATGGATTTCTCATGACTGTTATTAATTTTCAAAACTTGTTTACACTTTATTTTATTATTTTATTTTTATGTGGTGTTGAGGATTGAAAACAGTTCATCACATGTGCTAGGCAAGCATTCTACCACTGAACCACAATCTTAGCCCTGATGACTGGTATTTTTTAATATGTGGCTGGAAAAAAGCTAAAATACATACCTACTATTTCAGGTACTTGACTTAAAATCCAACATGCCTTGTATAAAAAAAAATATTCCATCAGATTAACATCATTTTTTTTGTATCAATTTTATGCATGGTTTCTTTACTGGAGAAATGCATCGCTTACTTCAAGCAGATGAATATTGGGACTCTTATGGAAGTTTGTCTTGTAGGCTTGGGTCAAACTCTTGTCCTTTAATTTAGAAACCTTACAATTGAATGACTTTGAGTCTATCTGAACTGTGACTTTAATTACACCTTTATTCCAGATGACTAAGGAGAAAACAATAATAATATATTTCTACTGATATTCAATAGCTGGACTTTGGTCACTTAAGATAGTTTTTCTGGTCCTGATAATAGCATATATGCAAGGTGGATAGCTACATTGGGGATTCAAAGACAGGCCTTAAATACTGTCAAAGAGCTTTCTAAACATATTGCTAGAAAATTTCAATATCATGAAAATAATTTGAATCCACAACATATGTAGCCATTATGAAAAGAAAAGTTTTAAATCTATTAAATCACATAGATGATGAAGTACATAATTAAAAGATAATGGCCAGCATTTCTACTGAGTACTTTTTATTTCAGAAACACATCCATATTTGATCCTTGTTCTTCTTTCATACACAATAGCTCTAGAATATATGTAATAAGACTCCATATATGTAATACAAGATGATCAGATTTAGCACCAACATAACACTTGACTCAATAAAAGACTACAAATACAAATTTAAAAATCATCTTAGAGGATATGCTTCTCAGTGCCATCTTAGATGATATATTAAAGGCATTAAGTCTGATAATAAATGGTCAAAAGATAGATCTAAAAAATACATCTATGTGCACACCTACTACATTGAGATTCATTTTTTGAGAAGGTAGCTATTCTTTACTTTTGTACAATCATTCCATTTCAATTCATTGAAAATTGTAGAGTTTTCAATATATTCCTACTGCTTAATCAAGAAGAGAAAGATGAGATCAACTTAACACTCTACCTCAGAAAATCTCAAAAGAAGATAATATCAAGAAATATTTTGAGAATATATGGTAATTCTGAATCTATAAGAAAGGCTATGTACAGTGGGAGCACAGCTACTATTACACAATCCAGACATGATTTGGTAATAATATTCGAATGGCACCTGGAGAATATTAGAGAGAGTTGATAATTGAAGTGGGAAAAATGTGTGTTGGGTGAATCCACATATATCCCTAGTAATAGGATAGGCTGAGATTGATAAAGATGACACAATTTGAAATAAGGGCTTCCGCTTCATTTTCTCTTAAGATATATACTATTAATATGGAATTTGAAAATAAAGATCAACAAAATATATTATTTTATTAGTATAAGAAACACTTCCTCTGAAGTTCATCTTGAGATCTCAGCTAACACCATAATTTTCTTCTGCAACTTCACTTGCCTTTTCTAGCACAAGTTCTAACCCAAGAACTTTACCATTGGTATCTTGGCTGTAACATATCTAGGGATGCTGATAATTATGGGGTTTATAGTTACAGATGTTTTTGTCTCAGAATTTTGGAGATGACATCAAATATAAATTAATAATCTACTTTCACAGGTTTGGAGAGGGCGCTTCTCCATTTTTACCATCTGCCTCCTGAGTGTTCTCTATGACATACACCTCAGCCCCAGAAGCTCTTGCTTGGCAACGTTCAACCATATATTCTCACATCAGAGCCTGTGGTTCCTTGTTTCTTTTGGGTATTCTGCATGTATGTGACCTGATGTGATCTTATATTTATTACTGTATGCTGAATAATTATACAGATGCATTACTTTCTAAGGCATTTATTTTAAATATTTGGGATGTTCCAGGAATTCTTTTATAGGGTTCATGTCCTCAGGTCTTTCTAAAATTCAATAAATAGATAAACCTCTAACTAAAAAATAAATGATGTTATCACTATTAAAACGTGAAGATTAATATAAATAAACAATATTTAAATCTCTCAGCCCATAGGTATAAGGACTTAGATTACAAAGATCAATTTTTTGGGAGACACAAACTACCAAAATGCATTCTGTCCTTGGTGATCATTGTACTGGGAAGAAACTATTGGTTTCAGCATTGGACTCTCACCAAGCCATGCATTTATTAAGGGTAGGACACTGATGTTTTCTTCTGTAACCATGACATGGTATCAATCATATGTAAAAAGAAAAATAAATTACAGAAAGAGAAAATGGTTCCCACAGAAAAAGAAGGCATTACCAGCATTCTATAATAGTGCAAAGAATATCCAAAATGTGGCCTCTGTCTACTGGGGCATCTACAGAAAGCCTGAACTTGTATACTTTCTGGCAGAAAAAAAAATGTTCTAACCTTCCAAAGAATTGGGCTTTATTACTTGAAATTATAAAAAGTAGCTATTGATAAAGCAATATTTCTTGCAGGACTGAACATTCAATGTACATTTGCAAGAATATAAAATAGATTCCCAGAGCTATTCAATACAGAAATATTGTTAATACATAAAGCTCAGGAATAGCCCAAATGTCCATCATTTGTTTAGTTCCAACTTTGGTCTATCTACACCATGGAAAGGTAAGATTTTTGCATATATGGGGTGTTTTCCAGGTTGTTTCATTGAGTAATAAATAAGGGGCAGACAGGATATACAGGAGCACTCCCATTTGTGTAAGAAAGAAATTTACCTAATAACTTATTATTGTTATTGACTCCTACCAGAACAAGAAACAGTAAGAATATATACTAAAAACAATTAAAACAGATGTTCATGAAGGGCAATGGGAAAAGGTTAGTGGGGATGGAATAGAGTTGAGTCTTTAATATTTGAACCACATAACAACAACCATGTTGAAAACATAGAATTAAATCAATAACAAAAATCAAGCCCAACAGGTAAGAGTCTGACAACCCAATCATGAACCACACTATTCGGTGACTAATATCTTTTTGTTTTTCTTTTTTTTAAGAGAGAGAGAGAGAGAGAGAGAGAGAGAAAGAGAGAGAGAGAGAGAGAGAGAGAACTTTGAAAAAATATATATATATATATATTGTTTTCAGGGGACACAACATCTTTATTTTATTTTTACGTGGTTCTGAGGATAGAACCCAGTGTCCCGCGCTTGCCAGATGAACATGATACCACTTGAGCCAGATCCCCAGCCCCTAATTAGTTTCCAAAGCTTGCCTGATTTCCAGGATCTTTTTCTCCAATGTGAACAATATTTTACCTAAATTTTTTACCACATGCTTGTTGCAATGTAATATTTACTGATCAGTAATTAGCCATAAAGGATCCAAGGATTCATATGCAATATTTAGTGTCAGTGCAGCAAGGGACAACATGGGTTTTATGCTTTCTCCATTAGACTGGAGTTTACAATGGAAGGGGCCACTTCTTATCTTGAGTATGCAGCCTGGTGAATACACAGATACGACTATTAATATGCACTGAAGAATTCTTTGAAAGTTTATTGCCAGGAACACATAGAGGACTTGACAGTTACTTCCAGGTCCAGATTTCAGAAGCTTGGCTATACACACTTGGGGCAAAATGACCAGTCCTAGACCCTGTGTGAATATGTATTGTAATATTGTGGTAGTTTATCATAAGCCTAGGCAGAAAAAGGTTGGGTCTTGAAGGTTATTCAGTCATGTGGGTAGAGCTATGGAATGGGATTAATGTCCTTTATTAAAAGAGAGCTGCAAAGAAACTTCTCAATTTATCCTGTGAGGACACACATGGTGCACTTCGTTACTCTCATCAAGCTGCTATAATAATTTATGGTAGACTGGGTGGTTCATAAGCCACAGACACTCATTTTTCACATTGTATAAGATCAAGGCACAAGGCTAATCAATGCTTGTTGAGAAAATTTATAATGGGTAGAAGCTCCTGGCTGTGTCATAATGTGGTGGAAGAAGCCAGCTAGCCTGTATCACCTGTTCATTAGAGCATTAATTCCACTGATGAGGTCTTCAGCCTCAGAAACTCAACACCTCTCCAAAGACTCACCTTCTAATACCATCACCTTAATGGAGAGAAGTTCAACCAAGATACTCAAAGGGACACAAACATTCATATTACAGCTTTTTATAAAAAAGCAGGATCTCAATAGTCAATAAATCTGTTGGAAAGTTGATCTTAGAAATCTGAGCTTTCGGAAATCCACAAATAAAATTTGTTTTTGCTTGTAAAGTATGTCGTTTCTAGAACTCCCTTAGAGCAGTCCAATCTGACTAAAGTATATTTCAAATGATGATATTGTCTTTTCAATTGTTCCTCCATTATGAACAGTTCTCTGATTTTTACACAGGTTATCAACTCTCTGGGCATCTCTCTCTCTGTATGTGCCTATGTACATGCACATACAACAGAAAGGAGTTTGGGGCTTTCTGTCAAGCCCAATCCTCATATTCTGCTTTTCTGCATGTCAAATTTGAAAACCATCCACTTGGCCCCAACCCTGCAAGGCAGGCCCAGGCCTCCTGTGGTGTTACTCTCTGAGCTACCTCTTTATGGTTGGAGTGAAGCCTGCTTCTACCCTGTACTCTGGACTCTGCTCTCTCCTCCTCAGTCCTTGCCTATACCGTGGTTAGAGCCAGTCCTTCCATTGCACTGTACCTCCTTTTACTGCTCTATAACCTGATCATTATGTGCCAATGCTTTAGCATGATCATTTGTGCATTTCTTCCCCTCTGTTCCCACAGCTACAATGAAGCTGCCATTTGCTAGCTGTGTGACCTAAATCAAGTTAACTTGACACAGCTGAGCATCTTTGTCCTGCAACATGAGTGTAAACATGGCTTCTGCTCATGGAGTTCTTATTGCCAGTGAAGAGGGCAGGGATAAAAGTCTCAAAAACAATAGTCCAGTGCATGGTCATCAAGGGCTCCTGATGTCATTAAATGTTACCACTACTAGCTGTCAATCTCATTTCACAACTTGGGGACATGAATCCCTGAAAAGTGAAAAAAATAATAATTATAATTAACTTCACCTGGCCAGTGGGACCAGGTCTGCTCTGACTCTAGATTCTCTGTCCCAACCAGAGCTCAGGGCCAAAATGAATACAAAGGTGCCACATTAATAGAGGACTAATGTAAACCTGGTAGAAGCAGTTTCATGAATGGACAAAAGGGAAAGAATTGTGGGAAGGAACCATATCCTATATCTGACACCTGGAGAATCAGGAGATTTTACCTTCACATTGATTCCCTTCTCTTGAGAACAAAACTGTACTGAAAACAGACCCCTGAAACAGGTTAGTCATCAATGCAGACAATAAAGGACACTCTGGAAGTTACCAGGCTGTTTGGTGCATGTACAAGCATTAAGAGCCACAGATAGGAAGACCTCAAATGGTTCACGTGAGACCTCATTATTCCTGCATCTTCATTCCCTGGCTCACACAATGGCAGGCTGAGCTTGGAAACTCAAGGTTCTGTGTGCTGGCAGGTGACATACCCAAAAAATAGCATCTACACATCTTTTCACAAGTTTACTCATTCCACTCAGTCATAAACAAGAGAGGAATTACATCATTTGTGGAAGATGGAGGAACCTGGAGCACATCAAATTAAATTAAATAAATCAGATGCAGAAAGTCAATTTTCAAGTGCATTCTCTGATATGTGAAAGGTGAAAAGAAAAATGGAGTGAAAAAAGAAGTGGATCTCGAAAAAATTGGAGAGAGAATAGTTGAGTTTAGATTGATGGAAGAGAGGATAAGAGAGATGATTCAGGAACTGAGAAATGAGATTGATCAATGATCTTATGCCCATACATGTATATGTTACAAATGAATATACTAATAAATTAATATAATGTCCTAATATAAATGACATTTTTGGCACCTGTGACTGAAATTCAGCATGCTTCACAATTGAGCAACATTTCTTCACCACTCCTTTTATGTATTTTTTTTGAAATAGGTTTCTGCTAAGTTGTTCAAGGCTTTGCCAACAGACAAAAAGCTGGGTGACCACTTTTTGTCTTTGTAAAAATACAAAGGTCTGTCATCCCCCTGGCTTATGGAGCACTCACTAGGCAACAAGTGCCAACTATTTATGACTTCATTTAATTCTCATCACAGTCTTGAGAAGCAAGTGGCATCATCTCCATTTTTAACATAAATAAATAAAAGTTGGGAGAAATTAAAGATCTATTCAGGCTGAGTGAGGTGGCACATGTCTGTAATACCAGCAGATTAGGAGGCTGAGGCAGAAAGATTGTGAGTTCAAAGCCAACCCCAGCAAAACTGAGGTGCTATGCAACTCAGTGAGACACTGTCTGTAAATAAAATACAAAATAGGACTGGGGATGTGACTCAGTGGTTATGAGCCCCTGAATTCAATCCCAAGTACCAAAGGAAAAGAAATCTATTCAAGCCTTAAAAATATATAAAAGCCAGAATACAAATATACGATATGTACTCAAGACCTTGGTCCATTAACATTTATTTTATACTAATCATAACATCTAGGAACCTCCCTGAAAGCTTAATAAATCCAATGCTTGAGAGTACTCCCCAGAGATTTTTGTTTCACTGATTGGAGCTAAAGTCCAGGTATCAGGATAATTGACTCTAATGCTCACAATTAGGAATGGAATCAATTTTCTATTAAAAATCAGGGAAGCACAGACAAAGAGATTGGATTCACCTGCGCAATGTTGTGTGTCAAGTCCACAGGAAAACCAGGGTATGTGTATGTACTTCTGTAGCTCTCCAAAGAGCTCTCTCTGGCTCCAAACAAAAGAAGACTCCACAAAGCTGGAGGTGGAACACAAGCCAAACCCTCTGCCAAAACTCACCCCACAATACTCCAATTCTCCTAGACAATAAGTGTGCATATAGGAGACAATTCCAGATGGTACCTTGGTGATCAATGGGCGACATGCAAAGAAATAGGGCACAACCAACTTTAGAAAAGGCAGAGGTGTGGCTGGGCCAGGGTGGGTACTAGTCTAGAGGATAAACTTTTCCAGGGCACATGAAGTCCAGGGCTTCCTCCTCCCCAAATGAGCCTTGCCTTATCCAACATATGCTTGTTCAACTATTTATGCCCTTCTCCTATTTTATATTTCTCTTGCACATAGCTTTGGAGGTCTTGTGCTTTGGCACTTCTTATATTTTTTAATGCATCTTTCAAACTATCACAAAATCAATCATGAGGAATATTACCTGTATAGGTTACAGTTTTATTTTATTACCACTTAGCTCAAGTTTCCAAATCTCTCTGAAATACACTTTTTTTAGTTTTTATAATTTTATTATCCCTTTACATATTGACAATGGTTGTGATAAAGCAGTATTCTCTGATTTCAACACTTGGAATGTCAGTGACCTGCTTAAACTGATTGCACTTTCTTTTGATTCTCCATCATAAGCCTCCTTTTTATTTTTTTACAGTATATATAACTTTATATATAGTACAGAAAAGCCCAAGCTAATATTACATGGTTTCTCTCAGAGAAAGGGCAGGTACCTCCATTAGTGAGTATGAGGGCTCATCACAGCTTCCTTAGTTTGGGCTTCCACCATGGGCTCTGACTCAGCTCAATGTTCAATCTTCCTGTGATCTCCTCAGCCTGTGGCCTTCAGCTCATCTTCTTCTTTTAAAATTTTACATTAATTTTAATATTTTACACAGACCCTGAATCACAAAAATGCCAGTTTGAACATGGTGGCATACATAAACAACACTACCCAGAAATCAGGTGCTTCATGTTGGAACAAGCAAGGGAAGAGGAGCCTATCACACATGATAGAGAGAGGATCCTCAGAGCCATAGTGGAACCATTGGAGGATACAGAAATCCCTCACCTCAAAGTTGAGGCATTGTAAGTTGTTTAATGGGTCTGAACTAATGTTATCATACAATCAGAACTATAGCAACTGTGATTGGTACATGATTACAATTGAGATGCCTTTCCAAATATGTCCAGAAAAATGTTTGGAGACCAGCTATCCCAGGATTGCTGTTATCAACCAAAACAGAAAGTAAAATTAAGAGACAGCTGACATGTTACAGTGGGAAAGCCACAGTTCTGTGTTTTCCAGGGGGATGTTTGTCATCTTTCTATAGACATTAAAATTATAGGCCTGCAGAGAAAGAACTTAAAGATGTCTTTCCTTAAAACATGCAACTCTTGAGGCTATTACCTGCACCACATTCTTCCTGGCCTCATCCATCTGGGTAATTGCCTCTGCATTCTTAGATTCAGAAGTAGTGTGCAGTTGGGTCATGGAAAGGCTGTGGAAGAAGGGAATTTTAGCATATTGCTGAGGTTTCTTGTAGATGAAAAAGAGAGACTTCAGCTCCAACAGTTCAACACAGCCCAGAAAACTTTTTTCCGTATGATACATTGAGGATATTTTCTTCTAACAATGTTTGCTTCTTTAATTCATATCCTCCTAAAATGAGTCATTTTTTAAATAGGGAGTGATGATTAATTTTAGTTTCTCATTTGTTCTAAGTTTAATGAGTTCTACTGATACAACTTACATATAGAATGTCATCTAGAGATTTTAAACATTACTTATTTGTATACATATTATAAAAGAAGACATGAGTTTTAACTTGATATTTTATAAACATTTATTTTATTTACATGTGGATCTGAGGATTGAACCCAGGACCTCACACATGCTAGGCTCACACCACTGAGCCATATCGCCATCTGTAATTTAGCATTTTTATTTATAAACTTGCTTCCTTAATATTAATAAATAAAATAGAACTACTATTGATGTGATTTCTATAATTTGAGTAATTATAAGTTTTTAAGCTTTTAGAAGAAAATGAGATTCTATGTTCAAAACTTCATTTCATAGAGGGCAATATCACAATGCCATAAACTACATATATTTCTTATAAAATCTTTGGATCCAATTAAACTCAAAGAATTAAAAATTTCCTGACCCTGTACTCTCTCAGTTAGGAAATGTCAAATTAGAGGATCATAATAAAAGTGTTTGGAAGCACACTGAAAATTTTTGAAAATCAAATGAACATACTAGTAATTTCCTAATCCTGGATTAAAAATACACAGAAATATAATTTCCAAGTTTAGAGGAGGAATATTGGTGTTGATTAGTTCTTTATGTATTAGTTTTATGTGTATATATATGTGCCTATATACACACATATGTCTTTTCCAATTTCTATTGCAATGGAACTGTCTGACTCAAACTTTTCTTAAAGGAACATTTAGGTCAGTGGAATCTCATCCTACCCTGTCACTGTATTTCAATTTCTGATGTTTTCACAAACTCAGGTTATTTTTTAGTTGTTTTTTTACTTGTTTGCTTGATTCTTTACATGAACAAGTAATTGTGAACCTGTCTCCTTCTCTGGTCACTGAAACACAAAGAACAAGATGACACAGAAAAGCCAAAGTTGTGGGGAAGAAAAGCAGGACTTGAATTTTACATAACTACATCAATCAGAGAGACAGACTGCCCTTTAGGAATCCATGGGTTTCCCAGTAATGAAAGCTTGGCATCTGTGAAGAAGCACTCTCTGGCTTTTTATTTCTTTACTTTAAGATTAAACAGATGTTAACTTTATGAACCATATAAATTTATTGACCATCAACTATGTGAAAAATTTAAGGCTAAACTATTGGATGAAGAGTTCTTTAAGCCACTGTGCATTTTCTAGCTTTCATGGTAATTGCTCTCTAATTTAGAAACTGTGAAGAACAAGAATTTCTAGACAATTCTATAATTAGAAAGAGGCATATAATTTCAAACTACTCATATAAGCATATATTACATTAATACATCTGAATAAATGAAGCATGTGAGATCACAAAACAAAAACATGGGCCTAAAACTCCCCACACACTTATGAAAAGTGCTGTAATGACAAAGCAAAATAATTGTCTTTTGGGTCCAAAGCATGAGGTTTCAAAGTCCTGTAGCTAATAAATGTCTATACCTTCTTTATTTGAAATTTATTGCTGTGCATGCATTATCATAATTTGTTTGAAGGATCATGTGTTGATCTAGTGTTTCATTTCAAACAACTCTCTTAAAAGTACTAAGAATTTTTCTTCTAATTTCCATCAGTAATAGTATTAGTACCATAGTTATATGGTGATTTTTGAGCCTAAAGGAGAAGTTTATTTAAAATTTAAAAATTATGTGTCACTGAAAAGGTAGAAGATATACTATATTAAAGCTGGCTTTATTGTCTAGGAAATAGAAATATCAAAGGAATTATTTCCAGGTATTTGGTCATTTTTGATGTACTGATCTGTGTATAATAAATAAAATTTAATTATATTTGCAGATTTATGGAACTATGCTTCAAATTAAATGTTCCTTGAGAAAGAATATTAGTGTTTTTAGCTTCGACATCTATGTCTAGAAAATTTACACAATATCATTATAATTATATGTTTTCTGTAGAAATGCTATTCACTGTATTGTATTTGGAAAAGATTAATGGATTTGGTATTTTTGCTTCAAATATGTTTTGTCAAAAAAAAACAGAACATGGTTATAAAGCTTTTTTTATATTATATTATCAATTTATGGTGACGGTTTTTATTCTCTTTCAAGCACAACTATATATAAAAATTAGTGATTCTTTTTTTTGGTGTCATGTTATCTTCCAAAATTCTAATCCTTTTTGAAACAAAATGATAATTTTGTAGTGCAGAATTACATCCTTATAAAGCCTATTTTATTTCCTCCAATTCTAATCATGGATCTAAATTCATATTAAAATGTATTGAACATTTTTGACTGTGTATTATAAACCCATAAACTGAGCTAACTATTTTACTTAGAGACGTGGATCTTCAAATATACAATTCTATTTTACCCACAATAAATTAAAGTAACAGTAAAATAGAAGCATAAAATGAGATAAACATTCACAATGAAAAGAGGAGGTGATCTCCAGTGACAAAAGACTTCAAAGAACTTCTGGAAAACTGAAAGTATGGAATCAGATTAAGGATGCATTTGAGTTCTAATTAGGGCTCCCAAGGAGGGAGATTAAGACCATGACTAGGCATCTTGGAAGTCTATAAGGTAGGGTGCTTCAGATCAGCACAATGGAAATAAAGGGAAGAATCTGGGTTTGCAGTCTTATCTCAAAGGAGGCTTCTGCTTACTCCAAGTGAAATTTTGGAGTTGTCTTGCACTCTCATATTGGGTCCTACTTGAGACATAGAGTGTGATTTACATGAGTCTCAAACAGTCTTGAGTGTTGGAAGCCTTGAATGGTCATAGCCAGAAAAACTCTCTTCTACTGATGAAAATATTTTGAAAAGACCACTTTCAGCAATTGTCTGGGAAATGAATCCTTCTGTCCTTATGGTGCCATAAAGCACAGTTCCCTATAGTGACACCACAAAAATTCGCTTTTCAGTCAAAGTTCTGTACTTAGTTTATGGTACTGGTGAGAGTCTGTTCCTGAAAGAAAAAAAAAACTTATAAAAAGGAAAACAGGGCAATTAATTACAGTTTTGACAGCTGTGTAGACTGAATGTCAAATTAATGTCATCTTGTGTTTTTTCTGCTCTTCTTTTTAGATCCCCTAAATGGACTTTTTTTGGTCTCTACAACTTAGCTGATTGAGTGAAACTCATACATATGCCCAAATCATTTGAGCCTCCTCACCATGATTTTCTCAAGACACAACTACTTCACTGGTCTTTTTACAATTCCTGTATGGAAAGTGAGTACTAAAAAGAAGAGAATTGGATCATCTGTTTTCAAATTGAATCATCTGAGTTTTTATCTCCATTGCAACATGGAATCAATGTCCTTCTGATAGGAGAGTGAATTGACCTAGCTAGGATTGTACTTTCCCCTCTTGCTTTCTGTTTTTTTTTTTTTTTTTTTTAGTACATAGAATTTTGAGTCCTCAGGTACAGTTTAAATTTTGGTTCGAATCTTGTTAGACATCCTGGTGGAATAGTGTCCTCTTAAGTAATTAGGATTTCTAAAACTAGAGGATGCGGAAGATGGTGTAAGAAAATGTAATTGCCAAGTGGGTTAATGGGAGTGATAGAGAATGAAGAATCTTCAACTGTGACAGTCTAGCTCCTGGATCTATGTAGTCTATCTCTTGGTAGCACAAACTGATATAATGTTATGTAATTTAAGAAGTATAAGCAACATCATCACCTGTTCTTAAATTCTACCAGGCCAGTACCTTTTTATTTATTTTTTTTGTAGGTGAAAATACAGTGAATAACATGGTCATAGACCCATATAATATCTTTGTTTTTGTTAACTGTGGTCTCATTCACTTTTATGCATGATCCCTTGGCACTTTATTAATGGTGCATGCTTAGGATTTATTGTCCCTAAAAGCAAAATGTAAAAAAAAAAAAAAAAAGTTTGCGTTTTTCTGGTTAAAATTATTTTTTCATTAAAAGAGGTCCACTTGTTAATTTATGATGAGAGAATGATGAAAAAAATGATGCTGTCACAACAACCTAGAAATAGACCTCTCTTCCTAACTGGCTGGATATTTGTAAGAAGTATTTGATAGATAAAATGCAGTGACTGGAAACCACTATGGTACTCAGTCCTCATTCATCCTGTGCATCATCAGAGGCTGGATAAATAAAACTAGCGAAGTCAAGTTGTCAACTTGGTTGTCTTGTACAATGTCCATGATATATTTGCTTTGGTAATTGATAGCATGAAATCTCATGATATTTACACTGCATTATCTCTTTCAGAGATCCATCCCGATTACTGTACCCCCAAAATTTTATAGTCTTCAAAAGTTCCTTCTAGACTCTTGAAAAGTCTTAATCTCTTCCTATAAGTTTATGTACCTTCTTAGCTGAGGTAACATTTTTTACAGTGTATTTAAGGATGAAGTGTGCTGCCAAGTATTCTTCTCTTTAGAAAGAGCTTTTTCCACTTTTCATTTTTCAAGACTAACCCTGAAAGATACTGTACAATGATGCTATTTTATTTCCCTTTACTTCTAAATGAAGCTAACTCATATTTATTTCTAGTAACATTTTGTTAAAAGATGGCCAATTTCTTCTTCTATATGATTTATAAAGGGACCTTTTCCCAAAGAAGGGAATGAATAGGTGTTGTATCAATTCTTTGCTCTGAAATTTATTGGGGTTTTCTGAGAAAAGTGTAACTTCGTGATTATCTTCTTGATTAGTTATTTGCTTAGTTATTGGTCACACTCTACAAGTGTGACCCTAGGTGAAATGCAAAGGATGATAAAGAGTAAAATAAGTAGAAGTTATAAATTTATTATGCTTTTGTAACTGAAGAAAGGTTTGTGAAGTACTTTATGACTTGCATAACTCTCTACCTTCCATTTAAAGTCATAAGATAAAATTCATCTTTATTTTTGTGTTTCACAAATAAACTTCTAAAAATAAAATTTACACCTATTTTTCCTAATCCTGTTCATGATTTTTCCATTTTCTTGATTATATGAAATTTTCATAACTCATACTAACTTGATAATCTGTGTCATTTCCTGGCTTACAAACAATTAATGATTTTTTGTCTCTTTTTATTTATAGTTGGCCTCCAGTGACTAAGAGGAAGACTCCTTCCTGTCTGCTCCTCCCAGCCCTGCTCAAGCCTCTCAGCTTCCCAGACCCTCATGCAATTGGTTGTAAATTCTCCCAGAAGTTGTTTTACTGTCTAATTTTCAGAACTAAAAATAAAAAATAAAATAAAAACTTAAAAAAACGTTAAAATGCAAAATGTGGAGAGAGAAAGCAGCACATATATATATTTTTTTTGTAATTAGGCTTTTTTAAAATTTTGAAAATATTTTTCTTTGTTTAATGTGGGTCAGCCCTGATATTTCATCAAAATATAACAGTTTCTTTGTTGAGTTCAGGTAACCAAGGAATAGCCACACCCTCAGAACAAAATAAAACACACACATACAAAAAAGAAGAAAAAAAACCAGAATCATCTTTAACGTAACGTTTTATAAAATGTCTCAGATCCTCGTAACTTGCACACAAGCTTCTGTGTTCAGTTGAATTGTAACTGCTTTTTGTATTTGGATAGAGTGTTACTACTGAACTTGAAACCTTTTATTCTGAGTGTCTTGGTGGTTTCTGGTGAGATTAAGTAGGTGTAGGTGACAGGGTGAAGAGAAAGTGGGGAGTTCTTCCCTATTATAACATGAATTTTTCTCCACAGTCTACTCTCAGCTGCCAGACCTCAAGTTTTTCTTACACTGGTATACTTTAACTATTCTTACTTCCCCTTTACCAATAATTTTTAACAGCAGTTTATCAAACTACACTTATTAAGAACAATTTTAAAAATAAAGTTATAGTTCACCTAACCAGTCTACACTTATTGCTTATGGTTTCACTCACCTGCTATGCCTGTTTTTAGTGTCTGAAAAACATAGATATTATTTTGCATATTTTATCCAGTTTCTTACATGTATATACTGGAAAGAAAATCTGGTCTGGAAATTTTCCATTTTGATTGAATGCTATATTCAAGAAAATAATATTTAAACATGCTAAACATATCTACAGAATTTCTCAAGAAGCTATGCTTTAACCAAATAGAATATCCTTAAAAGAAAAAAACTATGGTCATCTTCAATAAAGCAAGAATAGAACCCAAGTATTTATCATTAATGATAGATTATAGATGATACATACAGAATAACCACAAGATTTAAAGAAAAAATCGTATTCAACCTGGTATTCTAAACTGAAGCAGACTGTCAATTAATGATAAATAATAATAGATTTTCATTAATGATAAAATTCTAAAAAAGCAATTTTCTGTGCCTCATTTCAAAGAGAGTTACTCAATATAGAAAAAAAATAAAACAAAAACAGCACAGTTTGTGGACAGAAATAGTGGTTCTAACTACAGAGCTCAAGAAAGTTATGCTGATTCTGCAGTAGACCTTGAAAATAGTTTTGTTAGCTTACCTCAGTCCTACCTTTAAAATGATGCTTTAATAGAAATATTAGCTAGTAAGTAATCAAATGATTGAATACAGCAAAAGTTAGAAAATTCTAGTGGTCTATATTTCATACCTCACACACAAAAAAATGAGTATTGGAAAATACAGGAAAAACAAAGTGATAAAAAAGAAAGCAAAAACCCTCTAAACAAATAATGGAAAGTCAAGTTCTGCATATGAAACACAGTAAAATGTGCACTCTTTGTAACATTTGATGAGATAGAAGAAAGTAGTACTGATTGTTCTTGATGGTAAGATCATCCCTCCATGAGCAGCAACCATGTCCTGATATTGGATGTTAGAAAGGCTAATAAATTAGAGAAAGAAAGCATTTTTACTTCTTGTGTGTGTTTTGTGATGAAATCTATTTTAAAGTCAAATTTGTGGAAATGCTTACTGGTTTTTAACCTTCATAAATTTTCTGTAAACAAAGAATGCAACACATAATTATTTTTAAAAGGGAATAACTGACGAAGCATGAACACAGGTACTTGTAACTATTGAAAAATAGAGTGGGGTGTTGTGGTGTGTACAGATGCTGATACTCAGAAAAAATAAAGTTTCCAATGTAGATTAAGCAAGAAATCACAGAATGAATATCATTCTGATTTCATAAATGATAATCAATTAAACACTAAAGCCTTTTAATATTTGATTCATTAGTCCTGAAAAGAAAGAAGTCGCCCCATAAGCTAAATTGGTTTTCTTCGCTCTCTAATTGCTATTGGAAAAAGTAATGGGAACACCTAATACATTGTGAAGGGTCTTCAATGTATATATTTGAAGATTATGGTCAATATCAGACAATAGTAGTATGTATGGCTAAATTTATTGCCTTTTAGAACTTTACATAGTTGCAGATAGAGTGGAGGATGCTGATTTGGGTCTAAATTTTAGAAACTACTGTTTTATATGGTACTGGGGATTGAAACCAGGGGTGCTTTTTCATTCATATATATTCACAATTCTTCAATATTTTATTTTGAGAACTGGTCTCTCTTAGTAACCAAGGGTGGTCTTGAAGTTGTGATCCTTCAAGGCCTCAGCCTCTATGATATTTCAGATTACAGGTATGTACCACCACATCAGGCCAGGACACTACCTATTAATTTTTACATGCATCTAATAATGAAAACTATTTTAAATATTCCTGCCCTTTCTTTTATTTAAAATATTCAATACTAACTTTCTGACATTGCTGGAGAGAATCTGCCCCTTCCCTCCTCCCACACTGCTTAGGGCACACACAGAAAGAAACCAGAAAAACTGGTCTCAAAATATACTGAAATTCACTCTACAGCCATTCATATGTAAACAGAACAAAAAACAAACAAACAATTATACTGAAGCCAGAGACAGTGGCACAGGCCTGTCATCACCAACAGCTCTGGAGGTTGAGGCAGGAGGACTGCAAATTGGAGGCCAGCCTCAGAAACTCAGTGGGAGTCTGTCTCTAAATTAAATATAAAAAAGGCTGGGGATGGGGCTCAGGAGTTCAATGTCCCTGGGTTCCATTCCTGGTACCAAAAACTAAAAAAAAAATGTAGACTTCTTGTGCTCATGCTGGACATACCTGGAAATGGATGATTACAGCAAAGACAAAGATGGAGGCAATGAGATTCCTGAGGTAGAGGAGATTATGGTGCGAGAAAACCTCTCTAAGGGCTTGGACTTTGTCTGTGTTCATGGCCCAGAGATGGAACAGTACAAGATGGCAACCTCCAATTCCATGCCTGTTGGCAGAGGAGGACACAAACGTGAAGGGAAGAACAAAGGGCTGGACTCCGCTGGGTCTTGGGCCTCCTCCTGGCCAAAGCAGAGGCAGGAGAACAGAATCAGCCAGGAGACTCAGCCAGGAGACTCACGGCACCAACAGTCACAGGGTCACAATCTGGATTTTTTTGGCACCAAGGATGGAACCCAGGGGCCCTCAGCCACTGAGCCCCACTCCCAGCCTATTTGTATTTCATTCACTGACAGCATCTCACTGAGTTGCTGAGGCCTTGCTGTTGCCGAGGCTGGCCTCCAAGTTGATATCCTCCTACCTCAGCCTCAGCAACAGGCAGAAAGGGGCCTGGCCTGAGGAAAAGGCAACAGACCAGCCAGGGACACTGCAGCACAGGGCACCAAGGTCTGAGCACCTCAGAAATGGCATAAGACTGACTTTAGAATAAGAACACAGTGAAAAACGCTGTCACCATGGCCCCTGCAGCCCAGATCAGTGCTTCACTAAACGTGGCATCTGTGGGCAGAGTGGCTAATAGCTGGGGACTCAGATGTCCCAGTCTCTCCCTGGGACTGCATTTTCCTGTCACCCCAGAGTTGGCACAGCAAGACTCGTGTCACCTTCTGCATGGCCACTCAGATGGGCCATTTGTCCTGTAGACCACATGGACAGGATATCTGTGACAGAAACGCTGTCCTAGCTTTCCCTGGCCCCCTGGCATACCCGTGGTGGTCTTCTTACAGCCCCTCTCCCTGCCGCCTGTGGCTGTGTAGGACAAACGCTGATGTCCCTATGGTAAAGAATCTGGAGACATGAAACCTTGAGCATTTTGTAAAGGAGGAAGTTCAGCAATCTCAGGGGGAGAGAGTAGGGACTTGTCCTGGCTCCTCTTGCCACCAATGACCTCTCTGAACTCCCTGCACATGCTCCGCTGAGCCCTAAGTGGACCCTCAAACACACCAACTCATCTCTGCCCCAGGGCCTTTGCACCCGCCAGGTTCTCTAGATGGACCTGTATCACTCTTCCCCAGTCACCCCATCTTCCTTCTCTGCTCTATTCTGACCCCGGGGCCCTGGGATGACACTGACGCTCACACACCTTACGTTCTATCCCTTTGTATTATTAGCACCCACAGAAGCGCCTAGTACTTAACAGCACCTTACTGACAAATGTCTGGAATGAAAGGTGGGTGAGATCAATGCCAGGGTGTGGGCCTTAGAAGCTTTCTGAATGTTTAACATGGTCATTTCTTGCAAATCACTACCCTCTGATCTCTAGGAAATGGGTTGTTTCATGCACTAGTGTCACAGGGGGCAAGAGCCATGTGACATCTGTACTGTCCACCTCCCTCCCAGCCTGGACTGTCCCAAACCTCAGGGAAGAGGAACCAACTGCACTCTCCACTCTAGGGGCCCTTCCACACCCCACTTTACAGGTCACAAGCTGAGCCATGGTGGCACTCCTGCTAACAGGAAAGCCTTTCAGCTGAAAGCTACCTGAGCCTGCTCCACCATCCTCTTGCCTGTCCTGGGGCTGTCCCCGTGGCTCCACCATTTTGGCTCCTTACAGCACCACTCAAAGCCCCCCAGGTAAGATCTCTGCCCCAACGAGGTACCAGAGGTGGCCAAGGCAGCCACCTCCATGTCTCAGTTGTCTGTGGCCTTCATTTCTCCCTAAGTCCTAAGGCCCTCACTCTGATGTCACACTGGCTGACTCAGGCTGAATGGCTTTGCCACCTTGCCAGACATTTTCTCAGCCTGTCTCCAAGGGACAGCAAATCATTCCTTCAAAACTGTCCCCTCACTCACCATCCTGCTCCAGAGCAAAGTGATCCTCTGGCTGGCTGCCACGGCCCAAGCCTTCACTGACTGGTCCCCTGTGGTCACCACTGCTCCCACTCTTTTTGAAGGCAGCCCCCCACCAAAGCCAGGAGGTCTTGGCAGACTCCTTAACTCCTACCCAGATTTTACCGCCACATCCACAGCTGGGGCCCAGCTGCTTTGCCCCCAGATCCTCAATTCACCTTAGATTTTCTGAAATTCTAGGAAGAGTCTCGTGTCACCTTTGCCTACTCTTCTGTAAGTGTTGCCGACACTCCTACCTGAGGTCTAGTCTTTCCCATGGGATCTCTCAGGCACCCTGCAGGGACTCATCTGCAGTTTCCTCAATTTGATGTCATGGCACTGAAAGCCAAGAACCAGCTCCACAGTCAATTCCAAAAAAACACAAAAAATGCACACAAATGTTTTCCATGAGAGAATTCCCAGCAAAAACAGATTCAGGGATCAGAGGCCAAAAGAAAAAGAAAAGAAAAAAAAAGACAATTTCCCTCTTCTAAGAAGTCTCACATGTTTTTCAATTTTTATTTTATTAAGATTTGTAAGCCAGGTGTCATGGTGCATGCCTGCAATCCTAGTGGCTCTGGAGGCTAAGGCAGGAGGATTGCAAATTGGAGGCTAACGTCAGCCAAATTGGGGCTCTAAGCAACTCAGCAAGACCATGTCTCTGAATAAAATACAAAAGAAGGTTGAGGACGGGGCTCAGGGGTTAACTGTCCATGAGTTCAATCCCCAGTGCCTTCCTCCGCAAACTGGCAATACTGTGGGTTGAACCCAGGAACATTCATTCTACCCATGACTGTTTTGAGACAGGGTCTCACTTCTTTGCCAAGGCTGTCCTTGAACTTGTAATCATCGAACTAACTGCATCTTGCCTGAACAAGTGGTTTGGTGTAGAAATTTCATTTTTAGAATCTTATTTGCTAAGAACAACTGCTAAAATATGTGCAGGTGATTGCCCAAGGATATTCACTTTGATGCTAACTGTGACTGAGAAAGAACTGAAATGTCCACCAGAAGACAATTGACTAAGATCAACACTTCCTTATCCTTGCAGTGCAGGTTCCTGCTAAGAAATTTGAGGCAGGATTACTCTGTGGCATGCTAACTGTTCTTGAAATATTCTTATAAGACATGAAAGTTTAAATATCATTTTGATTGTAAGTGTTGTTGTTGTTATTGTTATAATAATAATAATAATAATAATAATAATATATTATTATTATAATAATAATATTATTATTATTTGGTACTAGGGATTTAACCCAGGACCACTTAACCCCTGAGCCCTGTCCCCAGCTCCTTTTATATTTTCTTTAGAGACAGGGCCTCACTAAGTTGCTGAGGCTGGCCTCCAGCTTGTGATCCTCCTGCCTCGGCCTCCTGAGCTGCTGAGATGACAGGCTTGAGCTTCTGAACTCAGCTATAATTTTAAACATTTGCACACTGAAAATTCAGAAGAAATGATTCTGAAACAGTTATTTTCCCCCAGAGGAATACTCTGCATACATGAAAACTTCCTGCAGATGTGCCCAACGGGAGGAAGGGCCCTTACCTTGGTCGGTGTTGATGGTGGTGGGGTTGAAGGCCTTCCCCAGGATGGTTTCACAAATTTTGCTTGAGATGGAGAGGGAAAAGCCAGAGCCCAGGCCGTTCCCTTTATAATGAAACTCATCCAAAAGCAGGACGATCAAGCCTGCCACAAAGAACTGCAGAATTAAAATAAATTAATTAATAAAAGTGAACTCTGTGTTACTGGCCCCAGTGCCCTGGTTCCTTCCATCTTCAATGACAGGGCTCTCTGCTATGAGGGCCAAATAAGAGACCCTTCTCAATCTTCCTCATGAGAATTCAGAAGCCAAAGCCAGGGTCTTTCAATTCTCTATTATTTTTTTTTAAATCTATTTTTTAGTTGGAGGTGGACACAACATCTTTTTTTTTTTATTTTTATGGGGTGCTGAGGATCGAGCCCAAGGCCTTGTACATGCCAGGTGAACCTCTGCCACTGAGCCCCAGCCCCAATATTTTTTTTTTGTTTCTTAATTGTTTTTGGGTTTGCAGGTGGACAGCAGGCCTTTATTGATTTCAATATTTCTCATTGTAGATGGGCGCAGTGTCTTTATTTGAATGATTTCTTTTTGGGCGGTGACCAGCCTCCAACCCGGGGCCTTACCCTGCTCAGGCCAATGTTTAGCCTTGAGCCTAGCCCTGAGCCTGGCATGGCCACAGGTCTGGCTGAGTACTGCTGAGGAGGAAGAGGGACAACAGGGTCATTCAGGAAGCGGGGTGAGAGTGGGGGTTCACCTGATTCTTGATCAGAAGGCAGATTCCAGAACCCATCTTTGAGGGGGTCCCTGTCCATGCCTATCATCACATCCATAATGGACTGGCCGATGGTGACAATCATGCCAAACACTAGGGTCGTAAGAAAATCTTGAGCAGAGTGTGGCAGGAATATAGATGACAAATACTGACACTGCCCATAGGCAAGTGCTTTACTAAACTTCAGACCAGTCATCCTAAATTCCTTTTTTAAAAAATGATCTTGAATTCTTAATATGGAAAAACATTTTTAAAAAATTGTCAAGGGTAAGGAGAAAACTTCTGAGGTTGCAGCTCAGTGGTAGAAGCACTGAGTTCCATTTTCAGGTCTGCAAAAAAAATATTAAAAACAAAGAGAAAAAAAACACCCAATTTGGCTTTAGAAAAATAATGCAAATTTTTTGTTTCTTTGTTTTGATTTTGGTACTAGGGATTGTACTCAGGGTCACTCAATCACAGAACCTCATCCCCAGGCCTATTTTGGTTTTATTTAGAGACAGAGTCTCACTTAGCTTCTTAGGGCTTCGCTGTTGCTGAGGATGGCTTTGACTCACAATCCTCCAGGATCAACCTCCTGAACTGCTGGAATTAGAGGTGCGCACCACTGCACTAAGCCAAGTATATTATAAAATGTCAAAAATAAAAATTAAAAAAAGAAAACCACTTATTAGTGCCTTAGAAGGATAATGCATTAATTTAAGGCAATGAATAATAAATGCATTACTTAATATTTAATAATGCATTACTTAATTCATTAATGATTAATGCATTAATACATAAATATATTCTACAATCTTGATTTGTGTCTGAAACTCACAATTTAAGTTAGATGGATTTCTCACTTAATTATTTAACCTACTAACTTAAGATCTCTAAGACATGCTGTATGGAAGATGGCAGAGTAGAAAATTGTAAATATTGTTTTCTAAATAGCACATTCCAGTTAACAGAGGCTAGGCTTGGCTGACTCTGAGGCTGGACCCCATTATTGGGGCTGCCTATCATTTGATACAGCCAATACTCTTAACCTAGTTTAACAGCATGTAGATACTGAGACTCCAGAACTATTATCTAAATTTCTTCCACATCAAAAAATCTAATCAACAGTAGAGCTGGAATGAGAGGATCACCTATTTGCTCATTAAATCCTTTTAAATACAGAAGAAAAATAGCACTTGCTAAATAACTACCATGTGTTAGGCACTGTGAGAGTGATTATTTAATTTAATCCTCTTTTTTTTTTATACTGAGGACTGAGCAGATGTGCTTCACCTCTGAGTCTCATCCCCAGCCATTTTTTATTTTATTTAGAAATAGGGTCTCACTGAGGTGCTTAGGGCCTCACTAAGTTGCTGAAGCTTGGCCTCCAAATAGTGATCCTTCTGCCTCAGCCTCCAAAGCTGCTGTAATTAGAGGCATACTCCACAGCATCTGGCTTTGATTGAATTCTTATGACAGCTCTGAATTAGATGTCACCTCCTTCGTGAAATATGGGAATCATGGCTGGTGAAGGGGTGACCTCCATGCACTGATCCTTCAAATCCATCCTCTAGGGCATTCCTGCCCTCCCCTGCCCTGCCTGGCCTTCCCCCATACCCAGCACCTCCCAGAAGTGCTCTCTCACTAACAGGCCATGGAGCACCTATAGGGTCGGCAGGCAAAGCACACAGGCCAAACTGGGCTGTTTTAATGCCCCCAATTTAAGAGCCAATTCAAATTCTCAAGTAGACACCAGAAATTTACCCATGATCTTTCTTAAAGTTCTGGGCTCACGTTGAAGAGGGCTTGGTCTTTTGGGGTGTCACCCACTTCAATCATGTTGGTGCAAGCCAAGAGCTGCATGATGAGGCCCAAGGTGACCATTGCAGAGATACCGAGCTCCATGAGTGTGCCTAAGGAAACAGGCAGCCACAAAGCCCCTGTGAGCTCAAGAAAGCAAGACATTATTTAATTAAATGAACCTACAGAATTGAAAGTGACCTCTTTTCCACAATGGATGTGCTTCAGGTTGCTGGCAGCAATTATAGCATAACCCCCCAAAACCAAAGATAAGAACACAACTCAGTCCCTCTGTCAAGCCCACCAGACACAATGTCATTCTGTTTGGAAAGTCACGTACCCCTCAATAGCCTGCTGCATTCCCATCCCCATGCACAGATCCATTCTGGATGGACAGAGAGGCCCGTCCTTCATCAGTTCATAAAACTGGAGAACATTCCAATCATTTCCTGAGTCTGCAGATGGGGCTGGCCCATTTAGATCTAGTTGGGAATCAACCTTCCTTTTCCATCATGTTCAGATGAGCTCTGATTCTGAGTGACTGGAACCTTTTTGGAACCCCATTTTTAAACCGTGTCCATCAAATGCACCATCAACATACACAAAAAAATCATTTCTAGACCCACAGGTGACTGGTTAGATTTGACCCTCCACTGTCACTCATGGTTTTGATCCATATATTTCACATGTAGATATGAAAAAGATGCAGCTGAGAAACCACTAGAGAGTTCTAGAGAGTGTTCTATGTCTCTCACCATCTCATTTCAGGGATTTCAAACACTCTAGTTTTTTTTAAGTTTTCAGAAATTCTCAAGCAGAGACTTATCTTGCTCTTCCAGGTTTTGTATTGCATTCAAACCCAACTCTTAAGAAGATGGTGTTTCCCAGGCTAAATGCACCTTTGATCAGGCTATTTGACGTGGCACATGCAGAGTTTCCAGGCCACAGAGCTGCCCATTCTCTGAGCTCCACAGAAAGGCTGTAGTTCAACTAAATGGTGCTGGTCCAGCAGAAAAGAGGCACAGTGAGTCTGAGCCTCCCTCTGTTGGAGGCCAGAATCCCTCACATCCAGTAGAAAGGGTCCACAGAATCTGAGGCCATAATACCAAACAAAGGATCTGGAAACAAGTAGAAACCAAAGGAGTGGCACATGGTTCCCCCCTCTCCCCCTTGCCCCAACAACAGCACAGGAGACCAGATGGACCTGACAGCAGACTAAGAAGATGAAAAGGGGGATGGCTCGCCACAGCACCTTTGTCTTCAACTGGATCTGCAGAAGAGGTAGAATCAGAGGACATGAAGTTTCCCAGTAAGTCATTAAAAATAGAGTCCAACAGACACTTTCTCTGATCACCAAGAAAGGCCAAGGTGGGCTGGGGGCACAGCTCCATGGGGAAGCACTTGCCGAGCATGCATGATGTTCTGGGTTTAGTCTGCAACAGACAACCTCCACCAAAAAAGCAAAGAAGCCAAACCATGCACCAAGCAGAGTCCTGAAAGGTGAGTCTCATGCTTTTTGTGGACAAAGCCAATGCGAAGATGTCCGTAGGTATCACGTCTGGGAATGCTCATATTATACAGCATCATGATCTTCCCACTTCTTAAGTGAGTTCAATGGCAAAGCTGTACTCTTAACCATTGACATGAACAGTTTAGATGCTCAAGGAGGGGCAAGAGGAAGGCAAGTTCAAAGACAGCCTCAGCAAAAGTAAGGCAGTGAGCCACTCTATGGGACGCTGTCTCTCAATAAAAAACAAACTAGGTCTGGAGACATCTCTCAGTGAGTGGTTGCTTCTGAGTTCAATCCTAGGGATAAGTAAGTAAGTAAGTAAGTAAGTAATAAGTAAGTAAATAAATTATTTCTGTTGTTGATATTTTTAAAATAATATTTAATCTTTATTTTATTTACCTCTTCTCTGATGTTTAGTATTTTTTCTTCTACTAGCTTTGGATCAGGCATGTTCTTGATTTTCTACCTCCTTCTAGAGGAAGTCTTGGTTGTTTTCTTTTTTGATGTAGGTATGTACTGATCTAATCATCTTAAATTTGCCTCTGCTCTATGATATAGGGTTTTTTGTTTTGTGTTTCTATCATCATTTTTCTCAAAAATCTTTAAAAATTTCCATTCTATTTGTCATTGACTCTGCTATTTGAGAGCTTTTTGTTATAATCACAGACATGCAGAATGTTTCTGAAATTCCGCCTGTTGTAGGTTTCCAGTTTTATTACATTGTGTTCAGAAAAAAAGTTATTTCAAATGATTTTTAGCTTTTAAAATTTGTTAAGGTTTGTATTATGACTTAATCTGTTGTCTATTCTGGAGAATGTTGTTGGTACTGTTGAGAAGAATTTGTCTTCTTTTGGTTTTTGTTGGAAAGTTCAGTTAAGCCTATCTGCTCTGCAGTGTACTTTAAATTCTGTGTAAAGCAAGAAGAGACAGAAGCAAGGTGTTGTGTATATTGTATTTCTGATGAGAGGATCAAGTCTGTGAGATTTTACAGAGTACTTACGGTTTTTTTATGTGACTTCTGGTAACAAATAGGGTTTATTTTGTGTGTGTGTGGGGGGGTGTTGTATGTTGTATTTCTGTGTGCATGCATACTCAGTGTTTGGTTATATCATGTGCATGCCTTCAGGAAGTGTAGAGTATATAGGAATGTATAAGCCTGCATTTGGAAAGTATACATTATAATTGCATGTCCGTCAGTACCTGGGTGATAACAGGCAGGTGTATTTGTGGGTATGTATATATTTTTTTAGAAAGGAAGTGGTGGTGTGTGTATTCGGGGAAAGCAGGGATAAAGGTGATTTATGCATCTGTGTTTTTGTTGGAATGGCAGTGAGTTGTGGGTCACGCACCTGTTTCTAAATGTGAGGTGTTTTAATGATATCTGTGGTAAAAGGGGTTTTAATGAGTGTGCATCTTTCCATGTATGTGCCTCAGCAAGAGGTGTTCACAGGTCTCTGTGGCTGGGTGGCATGTGTGCATAAAAATCTCTTTGAACTTCCCTAAGATTGAGTGGAACCAGAAATACCCTGATTACAAAAATGTAACATTCTTAACCCTAAATGACACAGGTACAACCACCTACATACACACATAAACATGAGTTCATATTCCCAGAATCACTTGATACGCAAACACCAACTCTGAAAAACACATAAAGTTTCTCAACCCTCTCCAAATGTACACAACAATGATGTCACCTACAATCTACTCATTGTCATTTCCCAAATACATACATAACACATGTGTGGCCTTAATAAACATATTTTACCCTGCACTCTAATGTCACACCCTTCTGTAAACAAAAAATAAAATTAAATTAAAAAATCAATATTTTGTGAATATCAAAAAGTATTCACCAAAATACTCCATTCAAACACTCTTCTTAATAATTATTCACAAGTCCCACCATGTCATAATAACCCATATACACTGTCAGTACCTAATCCTCCTAACTTGTATTCCCATATAAATATAACTTCTCTATTATCTCAGTGGAAACACACACTACCCATCTACTATTTGAGAATGAATACTCAGCCATCACACTTCCTAAATACATTCACAGTCCTAGATTATACAAGTCTGGGAACACACGTGTCCATCTGAATCTCCAAACCCACAGTACTCCCACAGACCCAAAGTACATGCAGCCACTCTCTCACTATTAAAGGGCACAGAACTCACTATTAATGTACAAAACTGCTCATTCTTTCTGATATACTCAGTTAACAGCACACAACACTGTGGAGCTCTGAAAATCCTCAATAGCATAAACTTCCTATCTTCCAGATGCCTGACTCTAAAACCAGAGTTCCTCATGCCCAAATTAATACAAATACACAGCAAAATCCAAACAATTCCAATCAATAACCTTCATTACAAAGTCTCACACATATTCCAGTCACCTCCATGAAACACTTAAAATAGACATGAAGTAGGACTGAAGAGGCTGGATACCACAGGAATTCTCAGAAAGCAGGTTTATTGGATGTTGCCAATCAGTCCAGAGTGTGGCTCATACCTGAAACATTCTAGGGACAGATAATTTCAAAATATTTTGACTTTTATGTCCCATGCGGGAAAAGGGCTTGAAGATTCACTTGACAAGTGTTTTTCCTTCCATTCTCTAGGCCAGACAGAGGTTTCACACGTATTTACCAAAAAAAAAAAAAAAATCTGGCATTTACAAGAAAGAGGAAGCTACCAACCACAGTAACCTTTCCATACTTGCTGCTGATCTGACAAGAGAAGAAGCTTAATTATGGCAAGGGTCTTTTGGTTGAGAGTATCTGGTGTGCTTCGGATACACTCACCTTCAGACCACACATCAATCAGTATCACCCATAAAGCAATCACACAAACACTCCCTCAGTAACTGAATGGAGCAAACAAATTACTTATTAACATGACAACAATTTGTATTCTCAAATGAAAACATTTACAATCACCTCTATGTTGCAAACATGCACATACACAGAATGCCTCAGAATATGAAGTTCAACAACAAATCTCAGACGTACAGACACTGCTAACTCCTCCTACATACTCACAAAGGACACCCCTCTATTCCCAAAAATAACATGATCACCTCAAAGCCCTAAACAAGAAAATACACAGCAGTCCACTTGAGACATTATCAAGATAATCTATACACATCAATGTGCCACATATACATAATTCTAAACACCCCAACATACTCCATGATTCCATTCTCTCCAAATCTCTGAACACCAAAGATTATGTCCCTAAATTCTGACCTAGACATCAACATACACATACATTCTCAAATCTGAAAATGCACAGATCCAACACATAATAGTAAGACAACATCCTAACTCCTCTCAAATGCATTCACAATTGCCGCAGTCTCTGGCTGGGCACAAATCACGAGTCTCCACACAGCTTGTAGATTCAAACAGCAATTCTTTATTCCCGAACTCACACCGGCTGTCTACAAACACGTTCTGGGGGAATCCACGTTCTTTGCTCAAATCCACTCTCTCCCAAATCCACTACTCTGCCCAAATCCACTCTCTCCCAAATCCACTCCGCATGGGCTTCTGTCTCCCAAAATATACTGTCTGACCCTAAGCACTCAAGAGGAACTCAGCAGCAGGATACGCCCTATTCCAAAAGAGGAACACCCTAATCTCCTATTACTAAACCGCCCTATTCTAAAGGGGAAACACCCTACTCTCCTATTATGCTAAACTGCCCTATTCTAAAGGGGGAACACCCTAAACACGGATCCTGCCCTGGTCCTTGAGCAAGGTCACCTTTCAGAAGTCCTTCCACTAGACAGCATGGGAGTAAGCTGGCAAGGAATTTGTCATACCTACTTGGCTGATGGCTCCCAGCACACAATAGTCATGTTCACAATAGTCCACAATGCCAACAACACCGACAGACGCACCACTAAAACCCTAAACACATGTCCTGCCAGAAAGGTACTCAGCCAACAATGACCAAAGAAATCACTCAGAAAATATTTACACACGACAACCAAACAATCCCACACAGGAGAATTTATGGTGTCTTGTTTCATATCCTTTCCATACCTATACACATGAAACACATAAAAGCACAAAGTCCTGGTGCTAGAGAAACAACTTCTTGTGTTTTCTCTCTCTCTCTCTCTCTCTCTCTCTCTCTCTCTCTCTCTCTGTCTCTTTCTCTCTCTCTCTTTCTCACACACACACACACACACACACACACACATACACACACACATACAGAACATTACATACATAATCTGAACACTGACACACCCAGTTCAAGGATATTATCTTGTGGGCCTTGCACACAGAGGTAGAGGGGTGAAGATGCAGATTTCAGGCACATACCTTGCTGTTGAAAATGTAAGAAAATATAAAAGTGCAAAGGAAAGAGCACATTCCCTCCTATAAAACTGAAAGGTACTTGCCTGCCACTCAATAACTCCTCAATATAGAGAAAACTCTTCAAATAATAAGAGAGTACTCTCAGATAATGCTTCTGGAGATGAAGGTACTCTGGGACATTTAAGGGGTTTCTAAAAGAGAGAATCACCCCAAATAGATTCTTTTGAGTATCCACCATCAGCCGAGATGGATATCTTCTAGCTAGAAAGCCAGACCATTGTGCAATGTGTGTTCCAATGCCAGGGCTTGACTTGTTCACCTGGGCTCCCCCCTAAGACACATCAGCTCCAATTTCTGAATGGGGTCTCAAGTGTTCTCACACAAGAGGCCTTTGGCATCCTTACATGTCCAAATTATAATCTGAAGATATTACTGGCATGTTTGTTTGTCAAAAAATTAGTGAGTAAATTGTCAGCTTTTCTGTGTTACCTTCAGACAGAAGAGGTGAATCTGGTTAGAGGAAGGTCTGGGGCCTCTTATATTTTGGACAGCAGCTGTCCTAATCACTTTCCAAACCTGTGATCATATACCTGAGATCACCACATTCAAAGGAGCAGAGATTTATTTTGGCTTATGGTTTCAGAGATTAGAGTCCATGATCACTTGGCCCTCTTACCTCTGGACCTATAGCAAAGCAGAATATCTGGCCAAGAGTGTATGGCATAGGAAAACTGACCACCTCATGGCTGCTAGGAGGCAGAGAGAGACAGAGACAGAAGTGCATTAGGGTCCCAGTACCCCTTCAGTGGCACATCCTCAATGAGGTAATTTTCATCAAATGGGCCCCAATTTCCACAAGCTTCCAACACCTCCCAATAATGACTTCAGCTGGGAACCAGATGTTTAAGAGGTGAGCTTTTGAGGAACACCAAATGTTAATGCCAGAACATCTATCCCTTGTCCCCAAAAGCTCATGTCTGTCTCACAGCAATAAATAATCCAAAATAAATGAATAGACAAGCATTTGGACTCCAAGAGTCCACAAATATCAACAGTGCATTCTCAATAGTTTTTGCCCAAAGTCTCTTCTGAGACTCAAGGGAACATAGTGACGCTGAACCCTGAATTGAACGGTTTTTTTTCTGCCATTCTCTTCTTTTTAATTTATGAGTATAGCTTTCTTTTCTCCCCACACCCTCAACCCTATCTTAATGACTAACCATAGAGTCAGTTAAAAGCACGAAAGTCAGTTAAAAGGGCCCTTGCACTGGGCACTCCACCTTATTATGTCACAGGAAATGTCCAAATTAAAAGGTATTGGCAGAAGTTAACAGAAGACACTGACTAGGAGGGAAGCCAGACACACACACCTTCAGAATTGCAAGCATATAAAAAATCACATTATCTTAGATTCACAGGTCTGGTATGTGTCAGGGTCCACTGGACCCAGATATAACTCACAGAATCCCACCTTCTTTAAATAACAGTTTTTTTGAGAGAGAGAGAGAGAGAGAGAGAGAGAGAGAGAGAGAGAGAGAGAGAGAGAGAATTTTCTAATATTTATTTACTAGTGTTGGGCAGACACAACATCTTTATTTTTATGTGGTGCTGAGGATCAAACCTAGCACTGCACACATGCCAGGCGAGTGCGCTACCACTTGAGCCACATCCCCAGCTCCTTAGTGACATCTATTTTTAGTTGTCTATCAATATTTATTGATTTATATATGGTTCTAAGAATTGACCATTGTGCCTCACACATGCCAGGCAAGCTCTCTACCACTGAGCCATGACTCCAGACCCCTCTAAAGACCCCTCTAAAGGACTGTGAGAACAATTCCACATAACACACTGTATACACTTTCACTCAGCAGTACTAAGCAAGATGAAACCAGGAGCTAGCCATTCATCTCTGAAATGCTGAATTGTTGCCAATGAAGCCTTTCCCTCTCCCACCTCTCTGCCTCTTCAGTTACTGACTTTCATGCATGGAAGCAAAGCAGAAGAATCAAACCTTTTGTAGCTGCATTGGCTGCAATCCTCATTAATAATCAAAAAAAAGTTAACACATTTCAAAGATACATCTACGCAGGGGAAACACAACTAACCCCAAAGGGAAGAAGAGGACAGCAGTAAGGAGAAGACTGAAAAAGCACAGCAGGGCACATGTTAAGTCTAGTTCTCCATTAAGTCTAGTGCTCCAGGTGTGAAACTAGGGCCCTAGAACTTGATGGTGTAATATGGGTGCCCTAGAACTTGAGCATCCTTACCCCTCCAGCTTGGTCTGATTTGGGACCACTCCCTAGAGCTTCTGTGCTCACTGACTTTCACTTACCTGAGCAGGTGTTCATAGGCCTGCCACTGCTGACCTCCACCACAACACTGGCTCCACTCTTATAGTTTGATAAATCACTGTTTCTTGGGTTACTGGGTTGCACTCTGAATGTGATATGCACATCCTGGTCACCAGCGTTTCCTCTGAAGTATGAATGCAAACCTTCACAACCCCTCAACTCTTCACTCTGTAAGCCTGATAACCAACATCACATGGACAATAACAAGGTCAGCTGAGAATGAGGACAGTAGCCAGACCCACCTAGACCATGGCCTCTGTGAGCCCATATGATGTTAGTTACACAGCAAAATGAATCTGGACATAGGATTCTGAGGCTGCCTTTTGCACGCAGGGCACCCTGATAATCTCTCCACAAGTCATTGAGCCTGCTAAGGGTGGTGTCCTTCCCATTCCTGAGATGCCTAAAGGTGGCTTCTGTGTAATGGAACTAATCTCTTTACCAACCACACCATTTTTGGCGCCAACATTACAAAGTTTTCTTTTCTGGAAAACCTGCAAGTATTTTAAATCTTTCTACCCTGGCTTTTGCTCCTGATCCCCATGGTATAAAAGGCTGAAAGCAGCTAGAAATACCCAGGCCATATCTCAAATGCTGTACTGCCTTTAATATTCCCTGCTGGATAAATTAGTCTGTGTTTTAGTTGCCTTTTACATCACTTTGACCAAAAAAATCTAACAACAACAATTAGAGCAGGACAAGTTTATGTAGCTCATAGTTTCAGGTCTCACTCCACTGACCACCAACTGCATAGCTCTGGGGCCAACGTGAGGCAGAACATAGTGGGGGAAGTGTAGGGAGTCGGAAAGCAGCTCAGCATATGGCAATGAGGAAGCAGAGAGAGAGAAATCTGCTCACCAGGGACAAACTATGAACCCTAGATCCGTTTCCTCCACTTGATCCTCCTCTTTGTCCTCAGCCTGGGTGGGCTTATCTATCTGACTGTGGGTGACTGGGAAGGCGAGAATAGGCCGATGGCACGGCTTAACCTTTTTATTAGACCGCCTTGGGCCAGCTCGGGTTGACTCTGTGCCTAAGGCTAATGAGCGGAGCTCAGAGTCAAGAGATCATGATTCTTTTAGAAGTTGGATGTGTTCCCGTCTCTGTTGGAGAGACTTGCGCAAGGGAGCCAGGTTAGGCAAGGTAAGTGGAGAAAAAATATCTGATGGGGCAGTTGGCGCCTGAAGGGCCAGAGCACAAAAGGCAGGAGGGATATAGGAGGGAGGTGGATGGGTAAGTCCTATAGGCTGTGGCAGGGTCCTGAGGGTGGCGGGTCTTGTGAATGGTAGCGAGCTGCTTCCTTCTCCAAGGTAGCCTCCTCCCCAGGGGTCAATGTGTCTCCGGAATTTAAAACTGGATAAAGGCGGTTGGTAGCTTTTGGAGCCTTATTCATTAGGGTGGGATTTTGAGGGGGTTCAGGAAGGTTCCCAGGGTCCTAGGGAGACTGAGAAGGATCTATGTCTATACTAACTGAAGGGCATGCCGAGGGGGGATTAGAGAGACGAGAGGTCTTTTGCATAGCCTCTTCCCCAATCCTGACAAGTTTTAAGGTACCATTGTCAAAGGGTAAACTTTTAAGAATTCCATTAATTAAGTTCCAGTAAGAAAAGGTGGGAACAGGCACCTTTTCTGGGCCAAAGGATTTATAATAATCTTTTAAACAGTCTCCTACTCTATGCCATCTTTTACCATCAATGGTCGCTTCAAGGGAAAACCTTGGACACAATTCTCCTATGTATGAAAAGAATAATTTTAAGTCCTTTTTCTTAACACATGCCACCCGTGTCTTGAGGGCCTCCTTGAGGCCTGACAAAAACAAATCATGTGACAAAACTGCTTGTCCCATGGTGGGTCACTCACTGTGCGTCGTCCCCACTCTCCTCCTGGATCTGTCTCTGGGTCGTGTCTGCCAAGGCGATCGCGAGCTCCGCTTGGCCAAGTGTCCCTGGAGGATGGTGTTCCTTCTCAGTCAAAGGCTCCAGCCCCAATCTTTGGGCGCCAAATGTTCTGACCCACAGGACACATCAACATGGGTGGTGAACCTACATGGGGAGGAATGAAGGGACAAGAGACACGAAGGATGAAAGCAAGACAGGAGTTCTGATCAAGCTCCAAACTTTTATTGTTCACACAGGGGTATTTATATGTTGGGGATGGGGAAGCTCTCTAATCAGCAATTGCTGGATGTGGGTGGTAAAACTGCCAGCTGCAAGATGTCTGATGTTCCTGATAGCCACAGGAAGTTTCAGGGAGATAGGTAGCTGCAGGATGTCTCCCAGGCAGGATGTCACCCAGGGGGCTGTTTCTTGTAAATGTCAGGCTATTCTTTAAATGAGAATTCCCTTCTAGCCCCTGACACCGTACCTCCCACAAAAAAGAAAATGAATTAACAGAGAAGAGTTCACATTGATCCTCACTGAAGTTCCCAACCCCACTCCACCCACAACATCCAAAAATGGCCTTAATAGTCATTGCAGCCACGTTGATGCAGCACCTCCTGTGAGCTAGGGACTGTTCTGCATTAAAAAATCCCAGGAGACACACCAGTATCTCCATTTAAGAAAGAAACTGAGGCACAGACAGATTAATTAACTTACCCATGATCACACAGCTCAAGAGAGGCCCATAGGGGTTTTAAACCCGGGCCATTTGGTTTTACTCCAGACCCCTCAAACCAAAGATGCAGTAAGTGGGAGGAGAACATCAGACATATGATCCACCTATGGCAGGAGGTGACTTGGGTGAGTGGAGCCTTCTGTGACACAGACAGTGTCCCCCCTCGGGGGCTGCCTCACCTGGTCCTGAGAGGCCCACTCAGCCTGGGGGAGAAGAGAGCCTCCACCCAGCCTTTTGGTTTAAGAGAATGTTCACTTACCTGAGCTGCAATGTCCCCACTGCTCTGAGGAGGCGGGGCCACATCATGTCAGAGATCCTTAGAAGTGACCTCATTTTAAGGAAACAAGCATGTGGCCAATTGTCCGAGATTTATTAAGTCAGGGGCCAGCACAGGGAGCCAGCAGAGGGGACACCATTGTAGAGATGACCCAGAGCAGGGTCCAAGGGCCTGGGGCATGGCCTGGTCATGGCCCGGTGGCTCCCAGCTGACATCTTTCCTGCCCGGGAGATCCTGGGGACTGCCTTCATGGTGATTTTCAGGTGCATTCATGGGAGGCCCTGCTTGCTCCAGCCTCAGGGTAAGACAGAAAAGATTTCAGGCCTCATCAGACTATGGGCATGAGCAGGATGGTAGCCAGCAGAAGAAGACATCAAGGGCCTCCGTCTCACAGCAGTTTATGCATTGTTTGTTGAGCCCCTACCATGCATCATATGGATGTAGCTGGAAAGTGGACTTTTAGCATGTGTAAAGGACCTGAGGCAGCAGTGGGCTTGGTACATTTGAGGCTGTGTGGGGAGTTGAGGCTGGCCTGAGCCAGGATATGCCTGGGGATAGCTGCATCAGATGAGGCAGTTTGGGAACTCATTGACTTCTTTCCCTTGTGCTCCACCTGTCGAACAAGCAAGGCACAGAGATGAAGATCTTTCACATGACAGATGAAGAGTCTGAAGGTCAGAGTAGTAAAGGCATTTCCAGGTCCCGAAGGTAATACATGGCAATGTTGGAATTCTCACCCAGGTCTGCTTCTAGAGCAGTTTACGTGTCCCTTCTAGCATGACTTTCTGACAAGTCCAGACGCACCCAAACTCAACCTCCTGTATCTGGTTTGGAGAGTCTCAGGTACATGAGTCATATAAGGCCCTGATAAGTTCTTCTGCAAAAGAAGTTTCTAATATTTCTTTAACCCAGCACTTGCAACGTTCATTTGAACATAAGATCCTTATAAGTGTGACTAGAATGAAGACATTTCAGAAGTGACCTTGGGAGACACTGGTCTTGGTAACCCACAGAAGTCTCAATTAGTCTTTCTGATCTTGGGGAAGAGAATTCTGGGTATATTTTGTAGACTCAGTAAGATGATGAAGGGATGGAGAGAGATTCCAAAGAGTAAGGGGGCTATTTCAGAGCGGGAAGGAATCCCTAGGAGGACCCTAAGTGGGACTCTGGAGAGATTTCCTCCCGCACTTCAAAGAACAGAACCAGGGCCCGTGAGGGTAGGAAAGGGGTTGGAGACTGTACCCGAGGTGGGCCATCTTGGTCGAGAGTGAGTTCCCCACCACCAGCAGTGTGCAATTAGAAACTCTTGCATTAACCTACCAGCAGAACAGGCCCAGGGGCCCGCCATCCCCCCGATTGGGGAAGGGGCAGAGTCGCCTCCAGCGCCTGCTAGGTAGACAGACCTGAAACCAACAGAAAGAACAGGCCTAGCTGCCCGCGGAGGGACAGAGCCGCTGCTCGCGCCTGCAAGGTAGGCGGACCTGTGACCACCGAAAGAACAGGCCCACCGAAAGTACAGGCCCAGCAGCCTGCTGGTGTGGTAGGCATATTGCCCCAATTGGAGGAGGGGCAGAACAACCGCCAAAGCCTGCGAGGGAGACTTTGCAACTATACAAGAGCAACATAAATATATAGGGGGAAAATCAATAACACAACAGTTTTACCAAGCAGAAAGAAACGCGATCAGTATGAAAAGACAAAGAAAGAAAGGACCACAAGCAATGCAGGTCAACTCAACTTTAGAAGAGGTAATATCTACAGCAGATGGAATGTCAGATAAAGAATTCAGTATATACATGCTTCAGATGATCTGGAGTCTCAAGGAAGACATTAGACAGCAAAATCAGACAATGAAAGACCACTTCGACCACTTCGAAGATGAATTACATAAACAAATCCAAGAAGCAAAAGATCAATTATACAGGGAGATAGAGGTTATTAAAAACAAACAAACAGAAATCTTAGAAATGCAGGAAGCAATAAACCAACTTAAAAAATCAATTGAGAATACTACCAGCAGAGTAGAACACTTAGAAGATAGAACATCAGACAATGAAGACAAAGTATTTCAATTGGAGAAGAACATTGACAGCTCAGCAAAACTGTTAAGAAACCATGAGCAGATCATTCAAGAAATATGGGATAACATAAAAAGACCAAACTTAAGAGTCATTGGGATACAGGAAGGTATAGAGGTCCAAACCAAAGGAATGTGCAATCTATTCAATGAAATAATACGAGAAAACTTCCCAGACTTGAAGAATGAGACAGAATCCCAAATCCTAGAAGCCTACAGGATGCCGAATGTGCAAAATCATGAGAGATCCACACTTAGACACATTATAATTAAGATGCCCAACATACAGAATAAGGAGAGAATTTCAAAAGCTACAAGAGAAAGGAAGCAGATTACATTTAGGGGTAAACCAATCAGGATAACAGCTGACCTTTCAACACAGACTCTGAAAGCTAGAAGATCCTGGAATAACATATTTCAAACACTGAAAGAAAATGGGTTCCAAACAAGAATTGTGCATCCAGCGAAATTAAGCTTCAGGATGGAAGATGAAATTAAAACCTTCCATGATAAACAAAAGTTAAAAGAATTTGCAGCTAGAAAACCATCTCTTCAAAACATCCTCGGCAAAAAATTACAGGAAGAGGAAATGGAAAATATCAATGAAAACCAACAGCGGGAGGGAGTAAAGTAAAGGGGGGGGAATAATCAAAGAGGAAAACAAACCATGTTTAGTAACATAAATAAACAAATATGGCTGGAAGAACAAGTCATATCTCAAAAATAACCCTAAATGTTAATGGCTTAAACTCACCAATAAAGAGACAGAGGCTAGTCGAATGGATCACAAAACAAGACGCAACAATACGCTGCCTTCAGGAGACACATTTGATAGGAAAAGACATAAATAGACTGAAGGTGAAAGGTTGGTAAAAATCACATCACTCATATGGACTTCGGAAACAAGCAGGAGTGTCCATACTCATATCAAATAAAATAGATTTCAAGCCAAAGTTAATCAAAAGGGATAAAGAGGGACACTACATACTGCTCAAGGGAACCATACACCAACAAGACATGACAATCATAAATATATATGCCCCAAACAATGGTGCAGCTATGTTCATCAAACAAACTCTTCTCAAGTTCAAGAGTCAAATAGACCACCATACAATAATCATGGGAGACTTCAACACACCTCTCTCACCACTGGACAGATCTTCCAAACAACAGTTGAATAAGGAAACTATAGAACTCAATAATATAATTAATAACCTAGACTTAATTGACATATATAGAATATACCACCCAACATCAAGCAGTTACACTTTTTTCTCAGCAGCACATGGATCCTTCCCAAAATAGATCATATATTATGTCACAGGGCAACTCTTAGACAATATAAAGGTGTAGAGATAATACCATGCATCTTATCTGATCAAATTCCTCAATAGGACACGCATAGCACAAGAGTTAATAACTAGAATCAACAAATGGGACTTACTCAAACTAAAAAGTTTTTTCTCAGCAAAAGAAACAATAAGAAAGTTAAATAGGGAGCCTACGTCCTGGTAACAAATTTTTACTCCTCACACTTCAGACAGAGACCTAATATCCAGAATACACAAAGAACTTAATAAATTAGACTATAAGATAACAAATAACCCAATCAACAAATGGGCCAAGGACCTGAACAGACATTTCTCAGATGAGGACATACAATCAATCAACAAGTACATGAAAAAATGCTCACCATCTCTAGCAGTCAGAGAAATGCGAATCAAAACCACCCTAAGATACCATCTCACTCCAGTAAGATTGGCAGCCATTAGGAAGTCAAACAACAACAAGTGCTGGCGAGGATGTGGGGAAAAGGGTTCACTTGTACATTGCTGGTGGGACTGCAAATTGGTGCGGCCAATTTGGAAAGCAGTATGGAGATTTCTAGGAAAGCTCGGAATGGAACCACCATTTGACCCAGCTATTCCCTAACTCGGTCTATTCCCTAAAGACCTAAAAAGAGCACACTATAGGAACACTGCTACATCCATGTTCATAACAGCACAATTCACAATAGAAAGACTGTGGAACCAACATATATGTCCTTCAATAGATGAATGGATAAAAAAATGTGGCATTAATACACAATGGAGTATTACTCTGCATTGAAAAATGACAAAATCATAGAATTTGCAGGGAAATGGATGGCATTAGAGCAGATTATGCTAAGTGAAGCTAGCCAATCCCTTAAAAACAAATGCCAAATGTCTTCTTTGATATAAGGAGAGTAACTAAGAACAGAGTAGAAACGAAGAACATGAGAAGAAGATTAACATTAAACAGGGATGAGAGGTGAGAGGGAAAGGGAGAGAGAAGGGTAATTGCATGGAAATGGAAGAAGACTCTCAGGGTTATACAAAATTACATACAAGAGGAAGTGAGGGGAAAGGGGACAAAAATATAAGGGGGAGAAATGAATTACACTAGAGGGGGTAGAGAGAGAAGAGGGGAGGGGAGGGGGGAGGGGGGATAGTAGAGGATAGGAAAGGCAGCAGAATAAAACAGACACTAGTATGGCAATATGTAAATCAATGGATGTGCAACTGATGTGATTCTGCAATCTGTATACGGGGTAAAAATGGGAGTTCATAACCTACTTGAATCAAACTGTGAAATATGATATATCAGGAACTATGTAATGTTTTGAACACCCAAGAATAAAAATTAATTTAAAAAAAAAGAAACTGTTGCATTACACTGCTGAAGGTCACTTCCTCTAGGATTCTGGGCTTCGGGGTAAAGAAAGCCACCCCACCTGGGCCATGCTCAGTGCCCCCTTCTCTCCAGAGTGGGCACAAAGAAGCCAGGCATGGCACATTCATGACATTAGGAAAATCCTTATAAATAAAATAGTTCCTTTGAAAGCTGAGCTCTCCACAGTCCATCTCCGCTCGACAGGAATAAAGCCAAGCCCGTGACTCCAGTGTCACCTCCCTCCATCTACTAGAGGAAACGCTCATTTTAAGAAGTATAACAAGAAAAGTGAGTGACAGTCTATTGACATTTTAAAAAGTGTGTGAGCAGTGGGGGCGCGACTGGCTGGAGAGACCCAGAGAGAGGAAGAGAGAGAAGCCACACCAGTCCCTTAAATCTCCGCTCAACCTGGAGGGCTCAGGCTCCTCTGTCGCCCAAAGGCTGCAGCTCGGTGTCCCCTTCACGAAACAGGAGGTCAAGGTGGGAAGGGGCGGGTGGGGGGCAGGGTCATGAGCCTGGAGTGCCCTGACTCCCAAATCAGGTTCCCCACTGGCGGGGCTCTGGTGGCTATGGGGGACTTTCCTGGGAGGGCAGGCAGGGTATCTGGCCAAAGGAGACCAGGGATCAGGTCCCCTCAGCTTTCCAGCCAAGCTGTGGCTCAGGGACACACACGGACCTGCCTCGTGCCGGCACCACTGCCACCTGCCCCCACCATCACCTGCACCTCTGGAGTGAGCGCAGCACGGGGTGGGGTTCAGAGGCATGGGACGGATGTCCACGGAGACCATTCTAGGGAGGACCTGGGGCCACCTCTATGCCCTCTCCAAAGTGAGGGGTGAAGGTGCTTGGTCTGGGGACTCGCTGGGCACTGAAAGGGACAATGCCCTGGGGATTTGTGGGCTCCAGGACTGAAGCCAGCCTCGGGCCTCCACCGTGTCGGCCTCTCACACTGTTCTCCTAGTGCAGCACGCACACACGCATGCATGTGTGTGGGCCAGCGCATGCTCACTAGCGTGGATGTCACACCCCTGCACCAGCATCACTGCCCAAGCAGAAGGGACTGGCAGGGTCAGTTCACCTGCACATGCGCAGACCATGTGCACCCGGCCCATGATGCATGCACCGCCCCCCCCACACCCGTTCTGTCTTACTCAGGAGCCCACTTACGTGCACACAGGTGGAAAGACCCTCGTTCTGCCCCACGTCCCACACTCCCAGCAGGTGCCCGTTCAGCACAGGCCAAACCCACGGGGCATAGCGCACCCAGTGACGGTGGCCTCCCCACCTCCCAGCACCCAATCTCATGGAGCCCCACTCCCTGATCAGTGTTTGAACAGCTGTCCTTTGTCCCCTGAGTGCTGGGGGAGCAGGCCATGGGCGGCCTCAAGGGAGAATGTCACCCTCTCCAGCCCCTCCTGCCCCCAGCCTGCCTTTGTCAACCAGGACAGTGCTCGGGGGGGACCCTGCTGTGCTGCCCTCCTAGCTGGTTTCCCCGCCAGGGCCCTGGGCAATGAGTGAGCCTCGGGCATTTCTCCTTGCCCCATGGCCCTTGCCCAGGCCTTATCAGTGGGCGTGGGTAGAGAGGACAGGGGCTGCCACTCAGGGAGGCCTGTTCTAGTAGCATCCACCCGTCCCTCCCCTTCCTCTCCACCCGCCCTGCCCCTCACATCTGCTGGTGGCCCAACCTCTCAGCCTTTGTCCAGGCTGTTCCCCGCCCCCAACTCGCCCCTTAGCAAGGACTCCTAGCCTCCCTCTCCAGGAAGCCCTCTGGGTTCTCTTCCCTCATGGCCTAGAGGCGCCTGCACCTCACCCCTACCACACCAAGATGTCCATTTCTTGCTCCCTGAAAATGACCATGGGATGGGGAAGTGTGGAGTAGTAGGGAAGGTAGACAGCTGGGTTCCCATCATCCTGGCACCCCCAGAAGTGGGGGGGGAGCCCTGGCCAAGGGCAAGACCTCTGCAGGAGGAGGGTGGATAGGAGGGAGAGACCCAGGGAGTGCGTTGCCTCTATTCTCGGGCCTCCAGGAGTGAATCAGGTCCCTGGCCTTTATTCAAGAGTAAAGGATGCCACCACACACATGAGGAAGTTAGTAAATTCCCTCCCCTCCCCTCCCCACCCAGAAGGCTGCCAAGTTCCAGATGGTAATGGTGTGTGGGATAGTGAAATCAGCATATCCATCAACACACTCCCTGCTCATCATGTACAGGGAAGGGCCAGTGGCTCCAGTTCCACATCATCATCCTCTGGAGGCTCCCTGGGCACCGGCTCCCAAATACCCAGAGGGAGGGACATCCCCCCAGTCCCCTCCCAGCCGCCACCAGGCAGCCCCTAGGAGCTCTGAGGGACCATCATGAAGGGGACTCCTTACTACACAGACTGCCTTTGATTTGGGGGACAGTGAGTGGGACCTGTTGGTTGAACTTGGTGTGACAAGGGTGGGCATCCTTGGTCCACCCCATAGCCGGAGGCCTGCTTAGGAGCCTCCCCAGTGTTCCTCCCACTTGTCAAGTGAGCATGTCCAGACATGGGGAAGTAGGATGTGCTCCTAAAAGCATGTCTGAGGAGGTGAGGCTAAAGTGCAGGGCCCTCTGCTCATAGGAAGGGACAGACAGCACATGGCTTAAGAACTGGGGATTAGACTCAGGGGCACTCAATCATTGAGCCACATTCCTAGCTCTTCTTATATTTTATTTAGAGATAGGGTCTGGCTAAGTTGCTTAGCATCTTGCTAAGTTGCTGAGGCTGGCTTTGAACTTGCAATTGTGCTGCCTTAGCCTCCAAAGCTGCTGGGATTATAGGCCTGAAAGACATAGCCTTTTTGTTGGGAAAACCTGGGTTCTATTCCCTGCCCTGCCACTTGCTACCTTGGAGATCCTGGACATGTGGCTTGGCTCTTCTGAGTCTCACTCTACCTATCTGCAAAATGGGGGTGATATCTGTAGCCCCTCTTTCAAGACTCTGTAAAGATTCACATGGATTTTATGTGGTGACTATATCCCACATAGCAAGCACTGGACTAATGCATGCATTTTCATAAAAGTATTTCAGATTCAAAAAAACACATTCCTGGTAATCCCAGTGAATCAGGAGGCTGAGGTAGGAGGATCAAAAGGTTCAGGAGAGCTTGGGCAACTTAGTGAGATTCTCAAAATAAAAAATAAAAATAAAAAAGTAAAAAGGGCCAGGGTTATAAGGCTCAGTGATAAAGGCACCTGTGGGTTTGATCCCCAGTTTCACAAAATTAAAAAAAATAATTTCATGAAATGTCAGGCATATTGCAGAGATGCAGTAAATATTCTTTAGATTGATGCTTGGCTTTCAGCAAGAGTCAAGTTGCAGCTGCCTTTAGTCTGAGTATTTTGTAGGTGCTCCGTGGTAGCCTAAGGTTTACCTTGTTTCCTGGGCCCTGGCAGCCTGGACACCCTTTGCCTCTTCACTGGAGGGCCAACAGGGGTTTTTGAAATGACCCTGTGGATGGGGTAAAGGGAGCAGGATCTGTCCAGGGTGAGGTCCCTGGGAAGCTTTTAGCACGGGTGTGTTAATGCAGGCTGGGAGGTCAGGAGCCCCGTGCCAGGAAATGAGACCTGAAAGCTTAGTCCCAGCCTGGTAGAAGGTTAAGGGCAATGTGCCAACATGAGGCTGACCTCAGCTTAGTTCAGATGTTGCCATTTACCGGCTGCATGGCTACAGGCTTCTCTCTGGTCTGTGAAATCAGGCTCATGTTGTCTTCTGTGCTCATCAACCAGGTTGGGGTTGAGGATGCAATGATATAGGAAGAATGTATAGATACAATGGAGTGTGGGACACAAGTGTCCTGGGAAATCAAATGAGAACTTTGAACATCTTCTACAGAAGGCAGCAGAGTAAAGAGGAAACCTTGAACAGGGGCTCAAATCTTGGTTCTGTAACTTTGGGGCTGTGTGACCTTAGGTAAGTTACAGAATATCTCCTAATCTGGTTCCTCATGTGAATGCGTACTCTATTATCATGAAGGCATAATACTCTTTCCCATGCTATTGCCCACCTGGGACTCGCTGTGCTCCAGGAGAAAACTTCTCTGGCCAGAGCCTGCCACCACAGAACATGGTCTGTCCTTCTCTGACCCCAATCCACAATGTCACTTGAAGTAGATGGAATGAGAGGGGCAAGTTAGGGAAGAGCTGTGGAAGCTTGGTTGGATGCCAGGGAGCAGTGACAGTAAAGTGAGGTCCTGCCTGCCCTCCTGGTGGTCGTGCTCCGGCAGAGGGGTGCATGTTGGAACATACGCTACAAAGAGCAACAGGCACGGGAGGTGATAGGTGTGGCAGGAGGCTGTTCTGGTTTGGATGTGAGGGGTCCCCAAAAAACTTAGCTGTGAGACAATGCAAGAGGGTTCGAAGGACAAGTGATGGGGTTGTAAGAGTCTTAACCCCTCAGTGAATTAATCCCCTGATAGTGATTGACTGAGTGGTGACTGAAGTGGTGGGGTGTGGCTGGGGAGGAGGGTCATGGGCCAATTATTTGGGATATATATTTGTATTTGGCAAGTGGAGCCTCCCTCTGCTACCTGATCATCATGTGAGCCCCTTCCCTCTACCACACTCTTCCGCCATGAGGTTCAGCTCACCTCAAACCTTGAGGAATGGAGCCTGCTGTCTGTGCTTGAGACCTCTAAAACCCTGAGCCCCCAAGGCAACTTTTCCCTCTCTACAATGGTTCTGGTTGTGTCCTTCCATAGTGCAGCAAAAAAGCAGACTAAAACAGAGACTATTTTCAATCAGGTGGCAAGGAAATCTTCCCATTTGGTGGCACAGGATACAGATTAACAGACTGACCCAAGGTCAGCCAGCAAGGTTCTGAAATATTCCAGAGGTCTGGCCCTTCCCTCTGCACCACGCTGTGTCCAGGGTCCACTCACACTTTCTCCATGGCCTTGTCCTACTAGTGCCCACACCTCTGCAGGGACAGCCCAGCTGGTAGCCCTTTCTTCTCTCAGGCAGCCGAAGCTGCTGGGAGGATCTGAACTCCAGCCAGCCACGGCGCTCTTGGGTCCATCCCTGCCCAGTCGTGGGGAGGAGGCTCAGGACCCTCTCCTCAGGGGGGGCATGTTGGGGGCCAGGAACTTACAAAGGCAAATAATGTCTGGGTAAACATTGGCTGCAGATAGCTCCAGCTGTGGGGGCCAATGATGTCCCCTTGGTCCAGATGTTGGCCTCACCCACCTCCCTCCTGTGGCAGTACATTTGAGGAGAACCTTGTAGGCCAGCGGAGAGCAACACAGAATGCGGGGTGGGGAGGGGGCTGGCAGGGCCACCCAGCACAATCCATGCAGAGCTAGCCAGCATAGTCCTCCGCCTCCAGGGTTGTCCGGACAGCAGGGGTCACTCCTGGGCTGAGAGTGTACCAGGGAAGATGGGGCCACAGCCTCCCCTGTCCAATGTCCGAGATTTCCTGGCTGGGAATGAAAACTGAATCCAGATGTGGAACCAATGCCAGGACCCTATGCTCTCCCAGGATAGAGTGAGCTCCTTGTCCCTGGAGGTATGTCAGCAGGGTCTGCACCTTCAGAGCTGGCAAGAAGCAGGCTACTCAGGGCATTGGAGAGGGTTGGGACCAGAGCCTTCTCTTGGATTCTTGCCAATTGCCCCACCCCTGATCCTGAAGACCACAGGGTGCCCAGTCCACCATCCCCTCCAGCACCAGGAGAGTCTAGAACTTGCTTCTTCAAATCTCCCTTCCCTGAGTGCGTCAATGTCTTGATGGGACCCTCCCCCGCCCCAGGTGCACACGGACACTTCTCCTAATGCATCCTGGCTGGCCCGCTGGGAGCCACAGACGACATGTCACATGAGGGGACATAAGGGGGCTCTCACATTTCCCACGCCTGGGCTCCTGGGCCCCCAGCATTCATGATGGCTGATTTCAACATGAAAGGGCCCCTTGAGAAGGAGAGCCTCTCTCCCTTTCCCCCTCGCCTCTGCTAAGCCCCACTCTGCAGCTAAACACTGTCTGAGCCTCCCTCCCTCTGGAGCACCCTCTCACTCACCTGCCAAGCCTTCCCCAGACTGCCGCAGCCTCACCTCGCAGCCTCTGCCAGCCAGGATGAGAATCCCAAGGTGGGGTAGGGGGCTCAGGGCTCCATACTGCAGAGGAGAAAGGGGGGTCAGTCTGTCCTAAAGGTATAAGCCATTTGGCCAACCATAGGCCAGAATGACTGAATAAATCTTCGTGGGTGCTTTGATGCTCTGAGGACAGGAGGTCTCCCAATCTCAAATCCAAAGACAGGCAAAGCAGTGAAATTTCCCATGAGGCCTTCCAGGCATCTGCCCTAAATTTTCGAAGTGGCATTTTTTTAAACCTTTTATTTTGACCTAATTTTAGATTTACGGAAAAGTTGCCAAAAATAGAACAGATAGCTTCAGTACACCCCTCACCTAGCCTTCCCTAATATTCACATCTTACATAACCCTAGTAAATGATCAAGCCTGAGAACTTATCCTTAGTTCAGTACAATCACCTGAACTTCACATCTTATTGGATGCTGGGTACAGTGGTGCATGTCCGTAATCCCAGCAGCTCAGGAGGCTGAGACAGAAGGATAGGGAATTCAAGGCCTGCCTCAGCAAATTAACAAGGCCCTAAGCAATTTAATGAGACCCAGTCTCAAAATTTAAAAAAAATGAAAATAAAAAAGGGCTGGGGATGTAGCTCAATGGTAAAGCAGTCCTGAGTTAGATCCCCAGTACCTAAAACAAAACAAAACAGCTGTTATTTAAATTTCTCGTTTTTCTACTAAGATCTTTTTCTGCTTCCATCACCCCATTCTGGACACCACACTGCATTTAGCTGTTATTTTTCTTTTGTGTCCCTGATCAATTGGTTGCCGCAGTACGGCTGCAGCAAAATAACCAGGGGGTGACGAACAACTTGTGTAGATTGATACAGCAGGAGTGGGAGCCATTTATTGTAGGACAGGAGGGGTATATATACATTCCACACAGCTTATCTTAATTAACATAAACTAGATACAGCAGTCAACGAATCACAGTTAATGGCTTGCTGGCACCACCTCACAAACCACTCCCTCTGGCAAAATGCCAGGCGCCATCCTGACTTGTTTACAGACCTTAACATTGGTGACATTCCCTCAGTCTATACTCATCTTTCATGATCTTGACAGCACTGAGGAACAAGTGTTTTGTAGAACTGTGGGTTACCTTGTGTTTTCTCAAGATCAGAGGGAGGCTCTGCAGTTTTGGCAATACCACAGAAATGGTGCTGGCTCCTTCTCAGCTCACCATATCAAGAGGCTCATGTCTCCAACATGTTTGATTACTGGTGGTGATGACCTTGATCACTTAGTTAAGTTGATGTCTAAAGGGTCTATCCACTATAAAGTTACTAAATTTTTCTTTTGAATTAATACATATCTTGGGGAAAATACTTTGATATATATGTGCAACTATTCATAACTTTATAATTTAATTTACACATATATCTTTTTTAATTTCTTTGTTTAGTTGTAGATGATTGTTATACCTTTATTTATTTTATGTGGTGCTGAGGATTGCACACAGTGCCTTACACATGCAAGGAAAGTGCTTATCACTGAGCCACCACTCCAGTCTAACACAAGTATATCTTTATCATACAATATAGTAATTTGACACATATATTGATAATAATGGTGTAATTATCACTTTGCCTCCTAAAATACTTATCATTTCCATTTTGTTTATCACATTTACTTTCTTCTAGTAATTTTGAATCATATCATATATTGTTGTATATATAGAATAGAACACAAGAACTAGTTAATCCTACCAGTGTTTGTGCCCATTTCAAAATTTGCCTACAACTAAAGATTCCAAATGTTCGGCACGTTTTTTTAAATATTCATAAAATGTCAAATTATTTAAACATAATGAAAATGATGCCTGTAATCCCAGAAGCTTGGGAGGCTGAGGCAGGAGGATCATAATTCAAATTCAGCCTCAGCCACTCAGAAATGTCCTAAGAAAATTAGGAAGATTCTGTCTCAAAATAAAAAAGATAAAAGGGCTAGGGATGTGTCTCAGTGGTTAAGTGCCCCTGGGTTTCATTACAGGTGCAAAGAAAATAAATAAATAGAATAAATAAAATAAGTAAACTGCTTATCCACAGAAAAACTTGGAAGAATCAAAACACTCTTTTAAACAAAAACGTAGACATCAAAGTGTATATCATGAGAGACTGGGATTTTGCCTCAGAGGTAGAGTGAGCAACTAGCACATGTGAGGTACTGGGTTAAAACCTCAGTGTCACATATAAATTAAATAAAGATATTGTGTCCACCTACATCTAGAAAATAAACATTTAGAAAATAAATACTTTTAAAAGTGTATATCATGATTTTTTCAGTTAAAATGTTTCATTAGTGATTAAGTTAATACTTTGATCAAAATCAAACAAAAGTTGCATATGGTCAATGCAGTTGAAAATTGTACTAGATTTTTTTTCATTAGTGAATATGACTCTCATGGTGAGGGTGTTGAATCCTGCAGAAGAGGAACAGTTACTGGTTTGGTTTGGTCTCAAATAAATTATGGGATGATCCCCTGGTTTATGTTGTAGCTAGTGGATCCATGGTTACTTTGCAGAATCCTGTGGTGAATAGATGCCTTGGAGGACCTAAAATTCTCTGTGGAGAGTGACTTTAGGCTAAAATATTACAAGCTTAGTGAGTTTAAACTGAATTTATTTTCTCCCAATAATCTGAGGCAACAACTCAGTTGTTACAACCTCCATAGAAGATGTAGGTAGGCCTACCTAATATCAATTTATTGGTATTTTTTCTCACTCAGCATAGCTCCATCAGTTGACTTGTAGGTATGATGTGAAAAGCAGCATGAAGAAAAGTAAAACCTTCTGCATAGATTAAAAGAAAAAAAAGGGACTCATGGACAAGCTGAATCCTGCTTAAAATAGTTTGAAGGAACTGTCATTCGTAGAAAATGGCAGGATACAGAAAGTTCTTTTCATTATCTCCACCCTATTAAATGCTTAAAAAAAAGAAAAGATCACCCAGTCATTTGTAATGGAATAATAACCTTCTCTGGTACAAAGACTAAGTGAGTAAATATGCAAATATCGAAGATGAGGTGATGGAAATGCAAACATACTGACATTCATTAGAGGTCAGGAGAGTCACATTAAAAGGATTTTTTTTGATCCTTCAAAAAAAGACAAATGCTATGTACTGATGTTTATGTGGGCTCTTTCTCGTCCAGCAAGGGGTTTCACGGAAAATTTAGAAGAGACTGTGTCTGTGAAGTCACTAATCAAGACCTCTGGACATCAAGCAGGAAACAGGTCTCATTTTATTTTGAAGTTACCATGTATATATACTCAGGCAGTAGCTTAGCAGATTACAGGCAGCCACCAATGCAATTTCTGCAGTGACCAATCAAGGAGTGAGCAATGGAGCAAGAGCAGGGAATTCAACACATAGCCTCATGCCCAGGGCTGTGCCTAAGGGGTAAGTATTTTGCTCTTCACACAACCTAGCATGGGGTAGTGTGTTGCCACTCAGGCACTCTTAATGTATGCCATGAAGGCAGTATTCCATGAACTTGACTCTAAGACATCATTGTGGCCTCGCCTCTCTAAGATTTTTTGAGGTTCAAGGTTGTGCCGTACTTCTGGTCCCTTTCAGATGAGATCATTGTGGTCAGGTGATGCAGGGGTGCATCCACCTCATTACAGGAGTTTTGCTACCTTTACATGGGGACACAGCAGCAAGTCTGCTTATAAATAATTGATGCTTGAAGTCTCCTTGGACTTGCATTCTTTAACAGAGATCATTAAGTTATCACTTTCTGGCAGTAAAATCTCATCTATCAGCAATAAGATAAATATGGTGTACTAAAGATTAAACACTTTCATTCAAAATTAAATTTAATCAAACTATGTTAAAGATAGCATTTTGTAATTATTAGTTTTATTAGATGTATTATTTGATAATTTATGGTATGTATCCCCCCCCCCCTTGTGACAGAACAGCTAGTTCAATGACCTTTTGGGCCTTCTTTGCCTCAAGAGAATCCAAGTTGGGTGCAGCTCTGACTTGAGAGCATGTCAGCAGGAGGAAATCTCCTGTCTGTTCTTGAGGTCTGTGAAGGGTTTTTGCCACAGCTTCAGTAGAATTTTATGTTATAATCGAGCAAAAAAGTGCTCACATTCTGTACTGTTCCCAAGTGGGTTGTTCTTTACTTCCTCAAAAAATATTTCTGAAAATATTCTTTTAAAAAACTGTTTATCATTGAGGGGTTTATTGGACGGAAGCCATATGGAGATGTGATAATTTTTAAAAATTCAAGGTCTTTTTTAGAGAAAAATCCCCACATAAATGTAGAGGGCTTTATGTTATTGTTATTGTTGTTGTTGGTGGTGGTTTGTGCCTTATTTCAGCAGCACCCCAGCTTATAACTAAGTGGGCTTGAGTCATGTTCTACTAGGACCTGTAATAAAAACACCCCAATGTCCTAGATGTTGGAGTCTGCTGGAGCAGTGGATTTCTAAGTGTGGTACCAATGCCAGCAGCTTCATACTCCTAGGATGGCTATGAATTCCCATGCACAAGAATTATCTGGAGTTGCGGGGGTAGTGGTTTCTTGATTGGCTAGTTTCCTCATTAGCCTAGAAGGTAAGAGGGATTCTGACAAAGGACACCATTAGAGTCAATGGCCTTTACCAGAATGGGAGGGGGCCTTCCAGGGAGGTGCTTGAAATCCTGTGATTGGAAGAGGCCAGGTAAAACCTCGTGGATGCTCTAAAACAGAATTCATTAATGTAGCACCTGATAGCTGTATCCACACCACTCTATTTTATTTATTTATTTATTTATTCTTTTTTAACAAAAAAATTATATTGGAACACAGGTAGCAAGGTATTTGTTGAAAGGTACTAGATTTGAACTCTCAATAGGTCATATTATCCATAATATTTGCTTCTGGTGATTTATAGAACATCATCATTCAATAATTTTCGCGATTATGGAAATGTTCCGTATCTATCCTGCCTAATTCAGTAGCTTCAAGCACATGATATTTTGGCATATAGATCCTGTGATAAAAAAGCTGAGTTTGTCAATTTGATGGATTAAATGGACAATGGCCACAAGATTGGGGAGCACCATTCTAGGACACCAAGGCAGAAAATGGAAGCATTTCCTCTAAAATCTGGAAAAAGACAGGGATGCCCATTTCCACCACTTCTATTTAACATAATTCTTGAAACACTGGCCAGACCAATTAGACAAATAAAATTAATTAAAGGCATATGGATAAGTAAGGAAGAACTCAAAGTAGCACTATTTGCTGACAATATAATTCTATACCTAAAAGACTCGACACATTCCATCAGAAAACTGCTAGAACTAGTAAATGAAGTCAGTAAAGTAGCAGGATACAAAATCAACACCCATAAATCAAAGGCATTTTTGAATATCAATAAAAAATCTTCTGCAAGAAAATGAGAAAAACTAATAACTTTGAATAGTATAAAAATTATAAAATCCTTGGGAATCAACATAACAATAGCTGAAAGATCTCTACAATGAAATCTACAGAACCCTATAGAAAAAAGATCAAAGATGACATGAGAATATGGAAAGATCTATTTTTTTCTTGAATAGGCAGAGTTAATATTGTCAAAATGACCACACTACCAAAAGCACTATACAGATTTAATGTAATTTCAATCAAAATCCCAATGACATTCATCAGAGAAATACAAAAAGCAGTCATGAAATTTATCTGTCAAAATAAGAGACCCAGGATAGCTAAAGCAATTTTCAGCAAGAAGAGTGAATTAGGTGTCATCTCTATACTAGACCTTAAACTATGCTACAGATCAATAATAACCAAAAACAGTATGGTATTGGCAACAAGATAGACTTGTAGACTAATGGTATAGAATAGATAACACAGAGACCAATGCCCATAATTAGAGCTCTCTTATATTTGACAAAAAGCATTAAAAATGTACATTGGACAAAACGACATCCTCTTCAAAAAATAATGATGGGAAAATTGGAAATTTATATACAATAAAATAAAATTAAACCCTTATCTCTTACCATGCAAAATACTCAACCCAAATTGAATCAAGGACCTAAATATTGAACCAGAGACATTGTGTATATTAACAGAAAAATATACCCAAATCTATCTGGTTAGTGCCTGACTTTCTTAATAAGACTTCAGAGCACTAAGATTTATATTAAGCAACAATAAATACTATGGATCTAAATTAAAAAGGTTCTTTTCATGAAAAGAAACAATTGGTTAAGTAAATAGGGAGCCTACAAATTGGGAACAAATTCTTACCACATGCACATCAGATATAGAACTAATTTATAGAATATATAAAGAACTCAAAAATCTGCAAACCAAAATAACAATAACCCAATCAATATAAGAGCCAAATAACTGAACAGACAATTCTCAAAAGATGATACGCAATCAATTGACACACATATAAAAAATTGCTCAACATGTCTAGCAATTTGATAAATGCAAATCAAAACTACTCTGATTTCATCTTACTCCAGTCATTTAAGAAAAAAAACAACAATAATTGTTGGTGAGGGTGTGGTAAAAGGCACACTCATACAATGCTGGTGGGACTTCAAATTGGTGCAGCCAATCTGTTAAGCAGTATGGAGATTCCTTGAAAAAACTGGAATGGAACCATTTGACAGAGCAATCCCACTCCTTGTTCTTACACAAAAGACTTAAAAACAGCATACTACAGGGACACTGTCATATCAATATTTATAGCAGCACATTTCACAATAGCTAAACTGTGTAGCCATAATAGATGCCCTTCAGTAGATAAATGGAAAAAAAATGTGGTATATGTACACAATGGAATATTACTCGCCATTAAAGGGAAAAAATCATGACTTTTGCAGAAAATATTGATGGAGCTGAAGAATATAATGCTAAGTAAAATTAACAAATCACCCTAAAACAAACACCAAATGATTTCTCAGTAAGGATGCTAATTCATAGCATTATGTGTTAGGGAACAGAATGGAAAAATTACATTAACTTCAGATAAGGAAAAGGATAAAAGGGGAGAGAAGGTAAGGAAGGGGGCATGGAGGTAGAAAGGACAGTGGAATGTAATTGTTATCATTACCCTAAGTACATGTATGAAGCCACACAAGATATAAATCTACTTTGTGTACAACCAGAGATATGAAAAATTGTGTTCAATACATGTAATAAATGAAGGAAGTTGAGTTGATATTCTACTTTTGCTAAAATTTAGAAGATGCAGAACATGAAGTGGATAATGATAGGTGCTTAGTCCATGTTGACTGGGTGACAGATGAGGTAATGGGTTTGTTTTTCTTTAGAGTTCAGCTTATTGCAATAAGAGTGTATGCATGCTGAGAGGCTGGCACAGTATCATTCTGAGAATATGTGTTTTGCTAGTTTGGAAAAATGGGGAAAAAGAGGTTATATAGAGCATAAGGCAAGCATAAATACATGTAACATGAATTGTAATGCATTATGTTATCATATTTAAAAAATAATTTAAGAAATGAATACATAAAAAATAATAACATAAATATTAGGTCATTAAGTGGTGTCATAAATTAAGCAATCCCCAACATCTTATTCATACATAAAGGTATACTGAAAAATTTAATAATTCATTTTAAAAGAAAATTAAAACACTACGTTCAAAGATAATAACATTTGACAGAAGTAGATTTTGGTGGTTGACCTTTTGTTTTGCATTGATAATATGACTGACTTTGAACATTCAAGTGTTGTATAGTGATAGCACTGAGCCTTTACAGGTACTTTCTGTTTGTTAAGAAGTTATTGATAGTGAGTGGGGGATAGGTAAAAACTATGGTGTTTGCAGTGAACTGGCCTTGATGGATGGCACCCCTACTATCTCAGGGCAGACTGTAATTAAAGAATGATGGAAGATTCATAAAGGGAGGTGTGATTAGTGTAGGAAAATGCACTGGCATTTATACCATAGAAGGTGTAGTATTGGTTTGCAGGTGGAGTCAAGAGAGAGCCAGTTAACTAAGGGCAATATGGAAAAGTACAGGTACCGAGGCTAGCAATTTTTAGGTGGCTTGGTCTTCTACAGAAAAGCCTCCCCTCCACACAGGAACATAGGCCAATTCCCTTTGCCTAGTTCCCTACACAGAGGTCTGGTTTGTTTCCTGCTCTGAGAAACCTAACACATATACTTGCCTTGTGCTATATATAGCCTCTTTTTTTCCCATTTCTGCAAACTAGCAAAGCACATATTCTCAGAGTGATACTAAGCCAGTCTCTCAGCCCCCACATATACTTATTTCAATAAGCTGAACTCTATAGCAAACTCTACCCATTACCTCATCTGCCACCTAGTCAACATGGACCCAAGCACCTCTCATTATCCCCTTTATTTTCTGCATCTTCTTAATTATAACAAAGTGGGAAATCAACTCAACTTCACAATGGCAAACAGAAATTTGATGGTTCTCCTATAGCACATCCCTGAAAACACAGGGTGTAGAGACTCTTTTCATTCTTCCTCCTGTCAAATCCAAAGAGCATTATATTATCTCTATACCCTCATCCCCTCCAAATAAAACCAAGGCCTACAAATCTCAAGACATAGAGGACGCTAAATAGGCTTTCTGTCAAAAATAATAAGGAAATGAATAAATAATTTAGAAAAACCAGTATGACATGCTACCAGTTTATTGCTCACCACAACTGCTTTCAAGAGAAAACATTCTAAGGTTTTGAAGTAATGGTGAAGATGGTGTTTGTAGCTCTGAAGAGAGCACAGGTCCATAACTGAGAAGCTCAGTGTGGCCATTGGTTTCTCATAAACACAAGGTTTGGAGTGTCCAATTTATTTTAAGAGAGTTTTTGTCTTTTTTTTTTTAGTTAAATCTAATGTGGATTGCTTTGCAACATAAGAAAATGTTAAAGGGTAACTCTTACATTTGTAATGAGTAGTTGTCAACGAAGTGAAAGTTTGCTTTAATAGCTAAAATGTTCTAATAGCTTCATTTAGGTACACTTAAAATTATGCACACACATTTATCCTACGTATGAGTATGTTTTGATATAAGTATACCCTATGGATCAATTTCCACATTCTCAGGAATATTTCTTCTGCTGCTGTTTTTGTACCTTAAATTCATATCATCAAGAACTTAGATAAATCAAACTACTCAATACCGTTTTGGTGTCTAACTTATTTAATTTAGTGTAATTATTTTGATACTTACCCATGTTCTGAGTGTTTCATTAGTGTCATTAAGTCCTCACTTGTTAGAATTCAATATTTTTTATCCAAATGCTTCAAATGAGAATATTCAAAGAGATTTAGATATAATAACTTTATTTTAGAGTCAGAGAGACAGAAATATCTTGTGGATGGCATTGTAATTTTCAAAAATTTATAATTTTCCAATAGTTTTTATACATGGTGTGAAGGTAATTTCATAAAATAATTTAATGCACCTGTGTTTTGACTGTGACCACGTCACATAGGTCTGTTGTAGAATTTTCCATATGCAGCATCATGTCACCTCTCATACCTCTCATAATAATTCAAATTTCTGAGAATTTTTTATTTTTAGATTTGCAATGCTTATGTTTTAGAACAAGGTTTATCGTTTAACTTTCATTAGAATTTGGATCATTTACAATTGATGTCTGCTCTGTAATTTACAAGTTGCTCTGCATGAAATAATGATCTAATATTTCAGTTATAAAATTCTTGTGAAATATTTCAGTGTTAATTTATGTATTCATTTAAATTTTAAAGTATATGTTCAGATGTTTTACTTGAAATGCTCCAAGATGTAATTCATGAGCTCTTTACCCTGGCCTAATATCTATGTTTATATCTAACCCTTGTTTGATGTTGTAAATCTTGACATGCTCTCCTGATAAGGTTCTAGGTCTATATTGAAAATGATGTCTGGGTGCAGTGACCATCACCCAGTGCTTTAATTAATTCTGCTGTGCAAAATTGGGAAATCCACCTGAAATTGCCAATTCAGTTATTTTTTTTTCATTTAAAGGCTTTTCTGAAAAACAACAACAACAACAACACAAAAACTAACAAACAAACAAACAAACAAAAAACTCTTGCAACCATAGTTGCTCATACTTAATATGTTAAAATGTGAATGAAATAATGTATTTGAACTTGGTAAATGTATTCAAATTTTAAAACAATAAAATTAATTATTGTTATTCAACTATCAATAAAATTAATCACTATGGTCAAATAATAATATTAGAGCATATCAAATCAAAATTCCTAATAAAAGTTAATAATAATTTTTAATTTTATGGATTTGTTTAAAATGTGACTATTAGTTTTGAATGCTCAGTCCCCTACAGTAAAATAATTATAATTTCTACAGTAAAAATTCACAAGTCACAGATATCTGAATGGTGATACCATTGTACGGTTTTGAAATGGGGATTGCCATGATATATTTATCATTCTTTGTGACATAATCGCTGTCTCATGTTATTACATGATTAAAAGTCTAACAAAAAGAGATTTAAAAAAGTTGAGACATGTCCAGATTATTGGTTAGAAATGAAAAAACTTGTTACCTAAAATAAATAAATAAATAAATTGTCTTCAGTGAATCATTGAAATGTCTGAATTTCATGACAGTTCTTATCCTTCTGTTCAGAGAGTAGTAACCCTAATTTTTTAACAGATAAAACTTGTTCCTTACAGGACCAAATACAGCACACCCATGACATATGATTATAAAGTGTTTCTTCCATTCAATTTGTCACTAAAATGTTATAATTTATGAAGTGGCAAAAAGAGGTATATAATATCAAGACATATATGTGTGCATATCTATGAGGCTTGCATGGAGGATATCCCTGTTAGTTTCAAATGTTTTTTTGCAGTTTTTTTTTATCTAGGAAAAGTTTAGTTAAGAAACATCCAAGTGATAGCACAAGCAGCTCAATAGAAAGTGTCTAGTCTGCTGAGAAGTCTTGATCTAGTTTTGAGAGACATTTGCAAGTTTCATAACTTTAATATAAAACCTGTTTTTAGATATCTGGTTGCTTGTGTGTGGCATCTGAAAATGGAATGTATGTATTAACTAAATGATTTTTAAAAATATAAATATATTTTGTTGTTTTCATTTGCATGATAGTTAGTTTACCATTTGGAGAATTTATGGATTGAACACAGGGACACTTTACCACCGGGTCACATCCCCAAAATTTTATTTAATTATTTATTTTAATTTTCAGAAAGGGTTATCACAAAGTTGCGTGGGGTTTTGCTACGTTTCTAAGCCTGTTTTTTTTTTTTTTTTTAATACTCCTCTTCCCTTTGCCTCTCAAGCCGGTGGTATGACAGGCATGCTCCTGGGATTTTAGCAATTTTGGGCGGGGGGTGGGTCATAGAGATTAAACTCAGAGTCACATTCTGAGCACTATTTTGTATTCCATTTATGACAGTTTCAATGAGTTGCACAGTGTCTTGCCATTGCTGATGCTTGCTTTGAACTTGTGATCCTCCTGTTTTAGCTCCAAAGCCACTGAGATTGCAGGCATGCACCACCATGACTACCCAGTTTACCAATTTTTTAAAACAAATACTACCTTAGAATTTTTTTCAATGTAGAATTCATTATTTATAATTTAATCTTGGCACAACCACCAAAAATTCATGACTGTTAAGAATAGTATATAATTACATAGTAAAAAGTTATTTTTTAAGCTAACAAAAAGTATATACACTGATTGAAATATATCCTCTACTTTTGTAAGACAAAGAATCATAATTCTTACAGAACTCTGGAATTTTTTTGTGCTGGTCTAAGTGTAAACCAAAACTCTCCTGAGAAGTCAGTGTTATTAAATATTTGTTAATAAATAAATAGTCTCATTTTCTTTTGATTTGTGTCATGGAGTTTTTTATAGAGAATTTTATTTATTTATATGTAGTGCAAAAAATCAAACCCATTTCCTCACATATGCTACGTGAGTGATATTCCTCTAAGCCACAACCCCAGCCCCTTCATGGAATTGTTTATAAAAGACGTAAAGTTAAAATATTATTGTCTGAGTAAAGATCAGTCAGTAATTTTTAACATTTATTATTTAGTTGTAGGTGGACAAAATACATTTATTTATTTATTTATTTATTTATTTATTTATTTATTTATTTATTTTTGTAGGGAGCTGAACATTGAACTGCATTCCTCATACATGCTAGGTGAGTGCTCTTTCTCTGAGCCAAAACCCCAACTCCAAGTATAGTTAAAGTAACCTTTAGCCCTCTGATTTCTTGTATAAAGAATATGAGAAATGGCATAATCTAAATTTTGGCATTCTGTAGTCAAGAAATGAGGGACTCAGAGAAATAACTGTAGTATTTTGAGTTACATATTACATTAGTGGAAGATTAAGTTCAAATATAAATAAATAATAGGACCAAAAATAAAACAGCATTCTTTCTATAAATTAATTATGTTCTCTTCCATATGATTCTAGCTAGAAGATGTGACTTTAATCAGCATCTTACCCTTTTTGTACATCTGAAAAAAGTACTGTCTAGTCACTATGCACACAAATAATCCTTTACATTAGGATTCAATGAAAAATTATGTTTTATAAGCACTTTTACAGAGGAGTATTTATCACCCTTCTTTGATTCATTCTCATGCTTTATAGGTATTACTGTCAAAGGTTTCCTTACCATGAGGTTGTTTAGATACTTGTGAGGCATCAATTTCATGGGTGTCTCTTACCACTATAAAATTATCTGCCAGATTTAGCTGGAAAGTTCTCAAAAATCAATTTCTCAAAGTAAAAATGTATTTTTATTCTATTGTTTCTCTCATTATTTTTTTCTTATCTTTCTTGGAATATGCTTACTTTTCTCCATAAGACAGTGCTGGTGCTACCTTAATTCACAATTTATTATTTATCCAAAGATAAATGTCAGTATGTTTTAACTTTTTTTATAGATTTTTTTCTTCACATTTTATACCATTTAGAGATATCTGTTGAACACTTTTCAAGTTCTTCATGATCATGAACACCAAGGAGTCAAAATGAGAAACTGTGTATTAAGGACTATCTAATTAAAGATCTTGGATCTGCCAACAATGGTGTCAAAATGTGAAAAGGAGAATATCTAAAACTGCTGAGTCCAGCAATGAACAGCATGAGAGGATAGCAGGCATGTGATGTCAAAGAAAAAAGCAGGTAAGAATCTTGTGAAACTAACAAGGTAGGAGAGGCAGAAGGATCATAATTTGAAACTCAGCCTCAGCAAAAGGGAGGCGCTAAGCAACTTACTGAAAGCCTATATCTAAATAAAATGTAAATGAAGGCTGGCAATGTTGCTCAGGAGTTCAGTGCCCTTGAGTTCAATACCATATAATAATAATAGTAACAACAACAACAATAATATAATATTCAAAATAAACTAATCTCCAGTAATGGCCATTAATGTGTCAGTGGTGTCAAATTCTTGATCTTTGATAGACAAATAAAATTTCATGCATGCTTTGGTAAATCTGAGATATAACAGTCATACAAAAATTATATCAGTTCTTGTAATGTACAGTATGTGTATAAAAATGCCTCATTAAAAGACAGGCATACACTCTAAGAAATGCACTCAAAATGACTTTGCCATTGTTGCAAATATCATACTATATACTGACATTTAGATTGTATACTACTACAATCTTAGGCTATATATTGTAGCTGTTGTTGTATATAAATTCCATCACTGACTAAAAGATCACTATGCAACACATTATTGTATGTTATAAACTTAGAGAGATCAGTGTACCAAAAAGAGAATTTTAATATTTTTTATTTGTTAGTGGACACAATATCATTTTTTAAATATTATTATTTTATTTTAATGTGGTGCTGAGGATCAAACCCAATGCCTCTCATGTACTAAGTGAGCACCCTACTATTGAGCCATAATCCTATCCCTAAAACAGAATCTTTAAAAAAAAATCTTTACAATTAGACAATGAAAAATGAAAGTTTCCACTGCTGAGGAGTAGAAAATTGCCATCTTTTCTAAATAAAGTTTCATATCTATGGGGTATCTGTGTCACACACACACACACACACACACACACACACACACACACACACACACAAGTGATTTTAATCTTGCTTAGTGCAACATAATAAGTCTTTCAAAGATAGTCAATATGTAATTATAAAACCTTCAATAGTTACTATAAGAAAAAGTAAGTTTTATTGTGAATGTGTTGGTATTGCTCATAGTATCAACTGCTTAAGAAGTTATGACAAAACCAATCCCCCCAAAACAAATGCTGAATGTTTTCTTTAATACAAAGGGACTGATTCATAGTGGTGTAGGGAGGGACATGAGAGGGATAGACAAACTTTAGATAGGGTAGCAGGGTAGGGGAGAAGAGAGGTGGCAGAGGATTTGCAATTATGGTGGAATCTGATGAAAACCATTCTCTAAAGTACATTTATGAAGACACAAATTGATGTGAATATATTTTGTATACAGCAAGAGACATAAAGCATGTGCCCTACATGTGTAATAAAAATTATAATGCATTCCACTGCCTCATATAAATAATAACAACAATAATAATAATAATAAAAGAAATTTCACAGAGATGATTAACAACTTATTGAGACTCTGTCTCATATAATATTAAGACTAGAGTCTAGTTTTGAATGGAAAGGCACCCTTGATTTCAGTCATAAGAAGCACACAGCAATGGGAAACTTATTTCTTTTCAAAGTTTCACAAAACAAAATGTTAAACAAATTAATAAATTGGGCATTAAAATAATCAATAAATGAAGTTATACCATTAAATGGTACAAAGTAACAGGTAAGATGAATTGCCTGATGCATGAAAAATACATTCAGGAAGAAAAAGGCAAGGACATCATGAGAAGAACAGTCAAATAACTTGAATATTCTTTGATACAGGTGATATCTAAGGGTTCAGTACTCATAAAAAATAAAATATAACCAAATACATAAAATTAAACAGTATTCATGAAGATGTGGAGTGAAAAGTTCTCATGAACTACAGATTAATTATAAGTGGCTATCTTTTTGTAAAAAAATGTGTGCCTATTGAAGGACATGACACTTCCCCACCAGTAACATTAACTTATAAATATGACTGCTCTTAAAAACCATAATAATATATAAAAGAAGAGCTGCATGGTCCATACAGTTGAAATCTGTAAGGTGAAAGAAAATATAATGTGCACATAAGAAACGTAAAAATAATAAAGTGTGAGTAAAGTGGTTTCTACTGTCAAGACACATTATTTGCCACACTACATTGAGCCTAACAAACAGTAAAAAACACCACATCAGTATTATATAAAGGTAACATTTTGATACTACTTCACACATTGCATATACATTTTAAAGGTAAATATGCAGAATTTTCTGGTAAATAAAACGTGAATTAGGACATTAAAAAAAAAACAATTACACACATGTGTTTAGATACTACACATCACTACAAAGAGAACAATTTTCCTTGAATGAAATCTGTAACATTTTCATCAATATTTTAGCATGTAGGACTGGGGTTATGGTAGAGTGCTTACCTAGCACATGTGAGGCACTGGGTTCAATCATCAGCATCACCTAAAAGTAAATAGATAAAATAAAGTTATTATGATTACAACTACGAAAAATAAAAACATTAACAAAGAAATTTCAGCATGCTTCTCTATTAAAAGAAAGAGACTGAAAAAAAATTACATGGAATAAAAAGTATTTATGAAATACCTCCAAAACCTATGCTTCAGAGAATCAAATGAACTATTAGTATCATTAAGAGAAACTGATGTATATAATGAATGTATAATACAATACTGAAATCCAAGGAGTCATAGTATGAACCAAACACAAAGATGAATTCATATGCATGTAATTTCTTGTATTTTTAAGATAAATAAAATGGTCTAAGCCTATCCGTATCAAAAATAAGGCTAGAAGTAAATGGATAATACAATACAATCTAAAGTTAGATAGGTCACATTTTCCTGAGCGTTTGTTTGCAGAATCTGTAAGGTACTGGGTTCAAAATCATCACAAAGAGCAGATATTAAGGAGAGATCAAGTTAGAAGTTGTTTTAGTTGCCATTTTCAACAATGTGACTAACAAATTGACCAGAGAAATTGTAGAGGAATAAACGTTTATTTACAGGGTTAGGGTTTCAAAAGTCTTAGCCTATAGAATACTGCTCCATTTCTCAGGGCTCAAGGTGAGGCAGAACATTATGGCAAAAGGGTGTGGTAGAGGGAATCAACTGACATAGTGATAACAGTAAAGAGACAGATTCATTTTGGGGAGAATATATAAATTTAGATTCCAAAGCTCTATCCCCAATTCTCACTTTTTTCAGCCATACACTATCAATTCAGTTACCACATAGTTAATTCATTCAGGGATTAATTCACTGAGGACTTTAAAGCTATGACCCAATCATTTCTCCTCCAAACCTTCCTGCATTGTTTCACATATGAGCTTTTGGGGAACACGTCACAGCTGGACCATAACAGAAATATAGCAAAATAGAAGGCTTTTAACCCACCCCTTCTTTACTAATATATTAATACACATTTACTCATGTTATGTGTGTTACTTTGACAAAGTCATAAATGAGTTATGAGATTTACATACATTGGACAAGTGAAAGAATATGTACAATCAAATGAGTAGAAAAAGCTAGGGTACACGTGGGCATTTGAGTTGTTTACTGAAGTGCCACATATTTGAGAAATACTCCTACAAGTTTGAAGGCATCTTAAATAAGGGGAGATTGAGATAATATATAAACTGACTTTAAAATTTTCTGTAATTTTTATCTTAACTTATCCACTGGTTAAAGAAGGAGTAAAATGTAAGTGTGAAAATTACAAAGTGGTTTTCTTCTATGACCAAGTAAGTCTTTTGATTTGTTTCACAACCTGAAGTCAGGGCAGAAAAATTACATCTCAAAGGTGTCAGTTAGTCCCAAAAGGAGATTTACCAGTGGTTTTACTAACTTCTCTTGTTGGAAGAATTACTTCACTCTTGATTCAATAAAGGGTACAAAAGGGTAAAATTAATCAATCTCCTGATAGACTCAGTAAGATTTGAGCACTTTCTGAGACCTGACCTACCCTTGTTTACACCACTAATAATTCCAGGCCTAACAGTAGGTTTTCAGAATAAGTTTCTCCATGCACTGAATATCTAACATTAGCAACTTCTGTTCAAGGGAGTGTATCTTAAACTTTCAATTGCTAAAAGCAATAGAGACGAGCATGGGCAAATCTTGATATATTTCAAGCCATTGGATTTGCATTGTTTGTAACACTTCCAAAGACAAAAATTTTCAGCAGAAGTGTTAACAAAGTTTAAAAATCGCGGATTCTTGTTTCATTTCATCACAGAAAATATTTACAGGACACTCTTCCTCTGGCTACTTGAAATCCTGGAATATAACACACTTGCATCAGTAATTTAAAGTATCAGTAAAATAAAAAATATCCTGCACTTTGTGCAGTGTTGTCAGAATGCCTATGCTTAAAATCTCAAAGACTGAGGATAGAGTTCTGGCTTAGTTGTAGAGTGCTTTCACAGCACATCAGCTGCACTATATTTAAGAATCAGTACCACATAAAAATGAATAAATAAAATAAAAGTAATTTGTCTATCTATGACTAACAACACGTAAAAAAAATATTAAGAACGAAAATATAAAAATCTGAAAGATAATAGGTACTCCAGAGCATGCAAGCATCATATAAAAAGACTCAGTTGAAAAAAATATTGGTGAGAATATCAATAGAATAAAGCTATTTTTGAAAATGGTATTAAGGTTCTTCAGAAATTTAAAATAAAAAAAAAAGGCTTATGTTCCACTAGATGTTATTCTGGGTATGAATCTAAAAAAATACTGGAGTTATTACATCATAGAACCACTGCATGTCTATTTTCATTATAGTATTATTTAAAGAACCTGGTAAAAAAAATAAAGTACTTTTTTTAGATAAATGGTAGGTTGGTAATGGTGCCACATGCCTGTATTTTTAGTAGCTTGGGAGGGTGAGGCAGGAAAATTATGAACTTAGAGCGAGTCTTAGTAACTTCTCCAAGAGACACTAACAAAATCAGTGAGACCTTGTCTCTAAATAAAATATAAATATAGGGCTGGCGATGTAGCTCAGTGGTAGGCTAGCTCTGGATTCAACACACAATACCATAATCAAACAAACAAATAAAGAAAGAAATGAATAGGACCAACATACTGACCCCATTCTTTATTTTCTATGAAGCAATTTACTTGCATCCTTTCTGGCTTAGCTGGACAGAATATGTCACATTCCTTAACAAACTGTTATCTGCAGGAGAAATGCAGTTTCAAAATAATGTTTATAAGAGCAACCTATGTTACTCTAAACAGGAGAATTTTGTGCCTGTGCTAAAGACCAGATTCTGAAAATCAGAGAAACAACGGTAATTCTTAATAACCAAAAAATCTGCAACAATTTTGCTTATGAGTTACTTTAGAAATGGTGAGCATGAATCTAATTAACCTAAAGTTGTCATGGCAGTGAATACTTGAGAGTTTTATGTTATTCTAACTATCAGTACAAAATCAAAGGGAAGGACCCTTTGGAATCTCTGTTTAGATCTCCAAGAAAACTGGAATGCAAGAGAGCCTGCAAGAGAGACATGTTCTCTTTTCAGACAGAAAATTCTCTCTCTTCAGAGTGTCATCTTTTTCCTCTTTCACATCACTTCTAATAAACTAATTCGTTGCTACTCTGATCGATAAGTTTGAGAACTTTATGTCTTCATTGAAAAAAAATCTGCATTTTAAGGGGCATGGTCTTCACAGTATCTCAGTTCCCCAGAGGTTCCCAGCCCTGTATAACTAAAAGATCATTGACATCTGAAGGGCTCTCAGAGTCCTCCTTAAGTGCCTTAACTTCATACTTTATACTGCTCTCTAGAAGAAAAAAAAAAAAGAACGATATTCATTAGAAACTTCAACAGACTTTAGATATGATATCTCTTCACAATTTTATCAGGCAGTTATGAAACCCCCATTTAACACAATATGGGAGGTTAGAATGAGGATGCATCACACAGGAACTTAATAAAAGAAAAATTTTAAATCAGACATTTTGATAAGGTGAATGTGCCTGGGAAGACAGAGGGAGGAGACAGACATTGTTTTTATTTTTTAAATTTTCAAGTTACTTGTCTTCTTTTCTCTCATGTAAAATGCTCACAAGGAGAAAGCAAAATCTTTAAACTGCAATGAAGTTCTTTTCAAAAAATTAGAAATACTGCATTCATTTGGAATGTTGAATAGAAAAAATAAAATAGTTGACAATGCAGAGAGGGAATGCTGGCATTAAATATGTGAACAGAACCGAGTGCAGTGGTGCACACTGAAATCATTCCCAGTATTTTGTCAGGCTGAAGCAGGAGGATCATGAGTTCAATTCCAGCTTCAGTGAACATCAGGTGCTAAGAAACTTAGTGAGACTCTTTTTTTAAATTAAATATAAAATAGGGATGGGGATTTGGCTCAGGGTTCAAATGTGCCGATAAGTTATACAATGACTTAATATCCAGTGATACATAACTATTCCAATACTATAGACTGGGTGCCAAGATTCAATCACAAGGTTCACAGAAGTCATATGAAGTCATATGGTGACTTATAGAGAGTGTGTGTGGTGAAGTGTTCCTGAACCCACTGACACAGTCACACTCCGGGTTGCTGGGGCAGAGCAGAACCATATGGAATCTGGAACCATAAGGAATGCTAAGTGCTTTGTTTATGATACTCATGATATAAATAAAAGGGTATACATCAATCAATAATAAAAGTATGTGTTACTTGAGATTGCAGGAAAACTCCCAGAATGAGACTAAGGGTACAATTAAGACATGCCCTGAGATGTGTTTCAATATCTCTGAGGACACAAAATAGTTTTATTTCTCAAGAAGTTTATGGGGAAAATATTTCAAATCAAGTTTCCTGAGAAAAAATTAACAATTTACTCTAAGCCCCCAATCCTAAAGTCACACTTTTGTGACATATATTCCTCCAACTAACATACTCTCTTACTTTACACAGGAATTCATGATGAAAATAGGAAACAAGGGCTGGAGATGTGGTTCAAGTGGTAGCGCGCTCACCTGGCATGCGTGCGGCCTGGGTTCGATTCACAGCACCACATACAAATAAAGATGTTGTGTCCACTGAAAAGTAAAAAATAAATTAAAAAAAAGAAAATAGGAAAAAAATAGTTAATAAAAATGACAAATGGTTTGAGGTGCAGAGCCTGCCTTTTAATTAAAGATCACAAAGACATGAGGATTGGTATACTTTGAACAATGATCAAAGAAACTCTTTTAAGAAAGTGGTTAAATAGGTCATATGAACAAAGGAAATTAGTTGGAAATTAAAAACAAAAAAATGTAAAATTAATATAGATATATTTTTGAGACAGTTCAGAGTAGTAGGCTTCTAAAAAATAGGCTTTCACTGTTTTAGTGTTATTTATTGGAACTTTAGGAGTAAGAAAGCTTACCAATAATTATAAGTATATTTTAAATTTAAAGGTCAATGGAATAATTATAGGTATGATTTAAAGTTAAAAGATAATAATAGGTCAAGAGACAGGTAGTCAAGTTTTGTATTCGAGCCCCTAGAGACTGAGGTGAAAATGTAAAAGACTAATCATGATTGGCAAAGTTACAGGAAAAATTTTACATAATGTGCTTAATATCTTTGATAATTAACATATGTTTGACAAGATTGTAACTCTTGAAAGTTATGTAAACCAAAGAAATTTTGATGCTATCCATTAACTACCAAAAGGAAAAAAAAACCTGTAAAACAAACAAACAAAAAAATAATAAAGGCCCTCTAGGGGCAGCAGATCCTTCTGAAGGCTGCTCATAACTTGAAACCATCATCCTGTCTCATGGACGCTACTTATCCTTCAGCACCAGACACCACTCGTCCCTCAGGATCCCTTGATCTTTACTGGGGCTTGACCTTGGCAATAGTGATTTACTTTTTCTTCATTTAAATCTAAAGTTGACTCTGTTGATGGGATGTATTAAGTTATGAAAATAATATATATATATATATATATATATATATATATATATATATATATATATATATACAGAGAGAGACATAAATGCCTGTGATTTGTGCCAATATTCTCATAGTACCCCATACCAAAAGAAAAAAAAAAGACAAAATCCTATGATTAGTCTCCAATCATAATTATTATTTAGTTACTTATACTCTAGGGTCTGGGATACTGACAGATCTATAGACCTGGCCCACTGCACTTCTTTTTCTTTATTAATGTTAATACTAGAAACTTTAGCATTTTACTGTGTCTCCTAATTTATAAAGGAGTGGGGATATTATTGCCTCAGGGAATTAATAATGAGTTGAAATCTCAAGCTGTTTTCTCATAAGACCAGAGAACATGAATATTAATGAAAATTTAAAGTAATTGTAATATTTCTTTTTTATAAAAATATACACATATGTATTCATGAACTGATTTATCCTTATATACATGACAAATGCACTTCTCTCAGTGCTGGATCCATGTATTTGGAGGACACTCTGCCATGACATAATTTGGTCCTGAGCACTTAGTGCAATTCACAGCAAATTAAAAAAATAAAGCCATCACAGGAGAATATGAGACCCTGTCCCAACACTCTATCTCTGTGTCTATCCATCCATGAATGCATTCATCTGTTGTCATGGGGCTCTGTTTTGAGTACCTCTTGATATGATCCCCATTGTTTTTTTTTTTTTTTTCCTACTGGGAATTGAATTCAGGGGCACATGACCACTGAGCCACATCCCCAGCCCTATTTGTATTATATTTAGAGACAGTGTCTCACTGAGTTTCTTATTGCTTTATTATTGCTTAGGCTGGCTTTGAATTCACAATCCTCCTTCCTCAGCCTGTCAAGCTGCTGGGATTACAGTCATGCACCACAGCACATGGTTGATCCCGAGTCCTTTATCAACAAATAAAGCAACCAAGAATCAGTCTTTGTGACTTTGATTCTGGTCTGAATGCAATTTACTGTCACTCAAACAGTAAACCTACTAGCCTCAGTTTGGAGGAAGTGCCTGAAGCCCTTTCCAATCTCTCTCTTAGGTGAGAGCAGTCCAATCAACACAGAGCCAGTGATGATGGGTGGGCTTTCATATTCTCCTCTCCTTGTGTTTCTGGAGCCTGCCATTCTTTTAATCCATTTCTATGTTTTCTGTTGTAGATCTGGAGCTCCAGGCTTCTGTGCTACACAGGAGCTGAAAAAACTACAGCAGGGACACTAAGCATACTGAAAGCCAGGAAATGGCAAGTGTGTGTTCTTATTTTGAGACTGGGTAGGGAGGCTGTTTTAAGCCACTGAGACTGGCAATGTCAGGAACTGAAATTTGTGGCCAGGAACTCATCATAATTGTTTTCAGTGTCTGGTGGTGTTACACCAGGACACAAGAAAAGACCACTGACTCCAATTCAAATTAAATTAAATCAAGCTTATTATTTCAACCAGCCGGGCTGCCTCTCCCACCCAAAACTGCAGGAACAAGACAGACCCGAAGCTTTCTTGCATCCCAGGATTATAGCCCAGAAAGTTACAAAAAGGGAGGTTACAGATAACAAAACTCTGAGGAGCATAACACTAATGGTAGTTTACATTATTGCTTACTCCAACATCAGAATTTAGGAAGGTCATTAGAGCCTCAGAGAAGGTCGTTATCTGGCCAGGGAAGGCCAAGATTTGTGAGGCATCAATGAAGTTTCAGAGAGGGCTGCAATCTGGTCAGAGAGCCAGGCATGGGTGAGCTCAAGGCACAGGCAGGCATTCCAAGCAGGTTCAGAATTTGCAGTAATTTATTGTAAAGCTGAAATTATCTTTTCATGGCTTTGTCGCGAGATGGCTCCCAATTTTAAGAAAAAATCAGGTTGGGTCTATCACTCCCCCCCCCCTTTTTATGTATTCCTTTCAAATATTTGATAGGGTAGGGGAAGAGCACTGAGAGAATTTTAATTCCTCAGGTAACAGTCTCCAAAAATTTTTAAACTCACCCAAAACTGGTCTCCCTGATTTGATCTGACTTAATTAATTATTTATATTGACAGTCTATTTATTTTTGGCTCCATTGTTGTAAGAAAGGGGCATCACTTGTTTTGGCTTTTTCTGAGCTGAGAGGGGGTGATGTGAGGAGGCATGCCATGAGGGACTTGAGTTTCCTTTTAGAAGTCAGTTCGGTTTGAAGTCTGGTTGGGGAAGAACAGGTTGTAAAGTCATCTGGGGATGGGTGCTTCTATGAGAGAAAAAAAGACCATGAGTACTGAATAAATGTTGCAGCAACTGGAGCATGTCAGTGTACAGAAATTTCCTCACAAGGCTTCAACATTTTAAAACTTAATCTTAAACATCCAACAAATAAATCTTAACACCCTTATATTAAGAGTACTGGGCTTTAATGTGTATAACTTTACAATTATTTATCTTTTTTATTAAATGGGATCTGTATTATCCTATCTGTCTTTTAGGTGATGGCTTATTATCTTAAATTAATCCATGTTGTGTTCTTCATGCAAAATTTCTGTAAAATACTAACAGGGAATCTTTAGATCACTTATAAGGAAATTACAAAATAAAATTAACAAGAGTGAAAATATTTAGTTCATTTAATAGCTACCCTGAATTTTGGCTGAGGTATACATTATATCCCCTGTTTGAGATCCTAGTAGTCTTGCCAGATTAAAAAAAGCTTTTGAACATAACTTTAAAAGGACTAAAATCTGGCCTACTGCTTTTGTAGTCATTCTCACATATAGTAAGATGGAACACAGAACCTTAACTCAGTTAAGGCCCGGCTCTTTATAAATCGTAAGTGTTCCAGTTTTAAAGCTGATATTTGCTTTTTAAATATTACTTTACAAAGTTTACATAAATTGTTTGAGGTCACATGAACATTAGCTAACACCATATGATATCACATTTAAAACATGAATTAAAGAAAGGCTTAAAGAAAGGTTAAAAAAGTTTTTAACCTTTACATAGTTTAGGCTCTCATTAACTTAAAAATACATGTAAATTGTTCCCCAATGTAAAATGTAACATAAAACTTTACATATCTTGTTGATAACAAGTAAATAAATCCCCAATATATTTTTTTTTACCATACAACTTCAGAACACTAGCTTGATATATGCTCTTTTAAAGTTTCTCCCTTACAGACTTGTATACCTGGAAGATATGAGCACATTAATAGCATCACAATTACATTGATGTTTTTATATTAACCAAGTTTAGCTTTTAAAAAATGACAGTACGATGCTCTAAAATAACAGTTTTTATTTAACCAGTTGTTTAATTTTTATGGTTGCTTGCTTTAGAAAATAAAAAAACTTAATAAACACAATGTAATGGGTAAACTTATGTTTTAAGAAATTTTTGTCTCTTTAACACATGACTGATTGTAAAAACAAACTCATACAGACTATAGTAAATTAATCAGATATGTAAAAAAAGTACTTATGAATGAGTAAACCCATATGAAATTTAATTTACTTATTTTACCAAAATATTAGACAAATGAGTTGAACAGTGCTAGCCATTTTTTGTTGTTGTTGTTGAAGGAAAAATCCTAGAACCAAGGCATATTAGACAATTTATAGACATTAATATTTTATGAGTTTTTTGAACACCTAGAAAAACATGTAAGCTTAAATTTAAAGACATTTATTTTATCTGTTTATTCAATTTAAATTGAACCATTTAAATCACATGATTTAAATTTTTGGATCCACTTTTTAAACATTGTTTTTATGAGCGCTTCTTATATATGTTAATTTGTATATCATATATATGATATACAGACATATGTATATATATAGACATACAACACATAACACAAGTGTGCACACATAACAATAGTAAAGGCCTTGTAGCTTTTCACAGGTGAAATCTCCATTGCAACGTTTCAAAAACTCCACAGTTGGTCAAAGATAGAACTGATCAGAAAAACATTAACCTATGTCTGTACGATCAAAATCATGAGCTCAAAAAAATACAGAATCTAAGAGGAAAAAAAAAAGAATCCTAGAAAAAATGCCTGGCCAGTATTTAGTAAATACCATACAATTTACCTTTTTTGTTAAGGCCTCAGATCAGTCTCATACTGAGCTTGCAGTCTTCTTTCATTTGCATTTCAACATAAGTCCTGGCTGAGGTCTGGAAGGAAAAACTGCTATTCTGAGCAGACAAGTCAGGCCTAAGGCATTTTAACCATAAGTCATAATTTTCAGGTTCGGATGTTGAAAATAATGATACAAGTTTAAGATACAATTCACAAAATTTTATATCTTTACATCTTGTTTTGTCAACAGATTCCATACTATGATTTACTATCCTTTTCCAAATTAATGCACTGGTACACAGTGACATTTTCCCAGGCTATTCAATTCAAAATTGGTGAAAAAAACTGAATTATTGGAAGTAACTTGCCAACTTGGAAGTAGAGTTATTTAGTTTTCCATTCTAAGTATTTAAGTTCTCTGGCATAAATTATCTGAAATCATAAACTAAACAATTACCTAATCCCAACTTTTAACTGCAAGATTGTAAAATGCTTCAAAAACCCATTCAGATACCAGATTGTTACAATTAAACATCATCTTTTAGACACACATTCAGCAAAGATCATTTCCAAGAAACAATTTATGATATCAATATACTATTGCACATGTCTTAAAGGGCCAGAAACAAAGACACAGGTCAGTCAGACAGAAAGGAGCTCCAGACTGTGGCTGACAAACAGAAACCTTTAAAACAGAGCAGATAAGAAAAAAATCTCCTTCACCAGTGGCACTATAGATGCCCCCACAATGGGACCAGATGTTTTCACAGAGGGGCAACCAGAAATGTAAAATCAAGGGTCTCCATGGCGACTTTACTGCATTTAGTGTCCCCTTTTTCTTTTTTATTTTTTTTAAGAAGACAGAGGTGACATAATCCTTACAGTGCAAGGAAAAAAGGAGGGAATTCCCCAAAGAAACAGGGCTTCAGCAGCTGCTGGGAGTCCCTCAGTCCCTCCTTTTACTTACAGGATTAGCTCCTCAGGTTCCATTCCACCCCAGGCATGCTCCATCTCCTAACACTTCAGTAGTCAGCTCTGAAAAATTTCCAGGGGGGTGTGGTATCAACATTTGTAACTGAAAGTTTGGTTCCTGACCTTGAAGCCAATTAATGGCAATTTAATAATGAGAACAGGGTTTTGAGAAAAAGAAAAAGGGAGGTTTATTGCTTTTCTAACAAAGAAGAAACACAGGGACTCTGCCCAAAGGTTGTGACTCCTTGATTTGGAGGGACAAGGGGTTTTAAAGAAGGTTCACTTGTTAACCTAGGAGATACTCAGTTCTTAGATCCCCAGCAGGCATTGCCCTCTGCAGTGGGTGTGCTCCAGCAGCCAGCTAGGGGTTCTCTCATCCTGCTTAACAAAGGGAGATAAAGTTCATCACAGTTCCTTAAAACACAGTCCAAAGGGGTTTCAGACTTACTTGCTTTATTACGCATTTTCACATCCAATATCCTTAAGTTTTTACCACAGAAATCACACAACAAAAGGCACAAAAACAAACAAACAAAAAACATATAGAACACAGAACAAAACACAAGAAAACAGAAACCCAGTGCTGAAACAGAAAAACAGAGGAGCAATGCATCGTCTTGCTAAAGCTCCAGGGTAGGAGCGCGTGCATGCCCGTTGGCACCTCTCTATCCTTCCAGGGGAATTCCCTACAGAACAGAACAGAGGACAGAACAATTTCTCATTACTGTCCCGGAGAAGAGTATATGTGAGCCTTTTCAGGCCACCTCTCGGTCTTCAAAAGAGATCTCCCTTAACTGGATAATAGATGTTATAATGGCACCATTTACCTATGGAGGCCTCCTCCACCAGGTGCTTGCTAATATTTTTAGTGCGGCAGTTCACTGCAGTGCTCCAGAGACTGAGGCTCACTCCAAGGCCTTGGAACATCTCAAGGTGCGCACCCCCTAGAGTGGCTCTCCAGCCCAGAGCCCTGGAGCGAATGCTGGCTTCAGAATTTCCAGCAGTCTGGTCTTGTGATCTGGTCTGGCAGGGTCATTTCGCTGGGGCCTCCAAAATGTTAGACCAGGACACAAGAAAAGACTACTGACTCCAATTAAAATCAAATTAAAGCAAGCTTATTATTTCGACCGGCTTGGCTGCCTCTCCCTCCCAAAACCGTGGGAACAAGACAGAAACCCCAGCTTTTCTGCAGCCCAGCTTTATAGGCCAGAAAGTTACACAAAGGGGGGTTACAGATAACAGAACTCTGACAAGCATCACACTAATGGTAGTTTACATTTATTGCTGGACACAACATAAGAATTTATTAGGACCATTTGAGCCTCTGAGAGGGTCATTGTCTGGCCAGGGAAGGCCAATATTTATGAGGTGTCATTAAAGTTTTAGAGAGGGCTGCTCTCTTGTCTGAGAGCCAGGCGTGGGTGGGTTCAAGGCACGGGCAGGCATTCCAAGCAGATTCAGAATTTGCAGTAGTTTATAGAAAAGCCTAAATTATCTTTTCATGGATTTGTGGCGAGATGGCTCCCAATTTTAAGAAAAGATCAGGTTGGGTCTATCATTACATCCCTATTTTTTAAATAATACAGGATATCACTGAGTCACTTAAGCTATTGCCAAGTTTCTGAGGCTGGTCTTGCATTTAAGTTCCTCCTGTTTCATCCTCCTGAGCTACTGAGAGTACATATATTCACAATAATACCCTGCTTCAAAAAAATTATTATTAGTGGATTATATGGCATTTTTATTTTGAGCTCTTAAGAACCATGGTAGGACCTGGGAATGTGGCTCAAGCTGTAGTGTGCTTGCCTGGCATGCGTGTGGTGCTGGGTTCGATCTCCAGCACCAAATACAAACAAAGATGTTGTGTCTTCTGAAAACTAAAATGAATAAATAAATATTAAAATTCTCTCTCTCTCTCTCTCTCTCTCTCTCTCTCTCTCTGTCTCTCTTTAAAAAAAGAACCATGTTAGTTTTTTCAAAACTATCTTTATTAACTTTATATTTTAACAAAAAATTTATCTATACATACACACATATACTCTGGAGTCCCTACTGTCTTTCAGATATTTGTTTGGTTTGGTGTGCTTTGGTGCTCGGGGGGTGCTTTCCACTGAGTTATGTCCCCAGTCCTTCTTTTTCTTTTTGAGACAGGTGATATATCACTAATATCTCACTAAGTTGCTTATAGCCTTGCTATGTTGTTAAGGCTGTCTTTCAAATCACAATCATCCTGACTCGCCTGTCTAGCCTCCAGTATATTTGCCACCACACCTAGCTCCTTCAGATTATTACAATAACCTTTTCAACAACACTGCCCAGGCTACAGAAAATCTCTTTGACTGATGCATTTTATTCCTGTGGAAAGTTTATATGAAGTAGCCAATTTAGAACTATTATGTAAAGATTTATTGGAAAAAACAGGAATCATTGTTTTTTAACCTCTTTTCTGAACTACTATTTGGTATCACATTTCATAAAAGCCTGGGAAAAGAATGTAAATTCATTTGTTTGAAATCTACAGAGATTTACATAAGCTCAGTCACCTTTTGTTCTGGAGATTGGTACTTCAGGACATAGTAACAAAAATAAAATATGTTAAAGTTGAGACATTCAGTACACACATCCACACACACAGACATCCAAACACACACAAAAAAACTTTCTAGGAGCAATTGTTAGTTCTGGCATTATTACTAGTGTATCAGGGACATAGTAACATAAACAAAATATGTTAAATTTGAAACATTCAATATACACATACACACACCCACCAAAAAAACCCAAAAACTTTTTCTAGGAGGAATTGGTAGTTCTGGCCTTATTACTAGTGTATCAGGGTTGGGGCAGGATTCAGGAAGTGCTAAAATCTCACTCAAGCTAAGAGTAGTTTACTGGATTCCTCCTTATTTCACCTACAATTAAAGCTAGAGTGAACTTCATCTGTCAGCAACAGTAATTGGGAAAATATGCTGGCAGATGTTGTTTTGAGATAAATTGACAGCTTTGATATTTGGGTATTTTTGTGTCTTGGTCACAGCTGATAAAACACTTGTGAAGGCGTTTATGGCTCCTAGATATCACCATTTTTTTTATCATTTCTTTCATATTTCCTTCTTTCTTTTTCTTTTCTTTTTTTTTTTTTTTGGTAGGGGGGTTGCTAGAGATTAAACCCAGGGCCTTGTGCATTCAAGGCAAGCCCTCTGAAAACTGAGCTACATCCTCAGCCCCTCTCTCACATTTCTGTTCACTAGAGCTGATGATGGTATTTGGGGATTTTGTCCCAAATGTGGTACATTTCTTAAGACTGGACTAATATCTAGTGTATCTAAATCTCTCTACTCACTCATGATTTTGCCAAAGAGACACTCACAGTAGTTTGTTTCCTTAAATGTATCTATAGATGGAGGGAGAGTGTCTCATTTAATATTCTGCTTTATTTTCAACATCATTCCCTCTTAATATTTGCTTTTTATAGTGTTGCTAAGATTGGAACTGATTATCTTGCACATTCTGCACACACACTCTAACAGTGAACTTTGCCACTATGTCCCATTTCTAACTTTAGGTTGGATAGATTCATTCATTCATGTTTAATGTTAGTTTTCATATGGTTAGTTTTACATACACCTTTCTATTGCTCTTAACAATACTATTGACCTACATATGGTTTCAGATTTGATTAATATTATGATTTATTGGTCTGTATTATTGCAATATAGTTTCATAATATACATTAAATATGTCTCAGTACAATAACTATATTATTTGGTTTTTAAAAAGTTTTTGGGGTATTTTACATATATTTTATTTCTACGATAAATTTATTGTATTTTGATTCCTTCTTTTCTTTAATTTGGTACTTGGAATTAAACTCAGGGGAATTTTTCCACATCCCCAAGCCTATTTTGTATGACATTTAGAGACGGTGTCTCACTGAGTTGTTAGGGCCTCATTTTTGCTGATGCTGGCTTTGAGCTCACAATACACCTGTCTTAACCTACCAAGGTACTGGGATTACAACTGTGCACCAACAGGTCCAGCTCTCTTCTTGTATTTAGAGAAAAACATGCTAAAATTTTGATAGTAAAACATTATATATTAAATTGAGTTAAAATAGTTGTCTTTGTAATGATTAGTTTTATTTATGCACATGCTATTTTATGGGCTTTTGTAAATTTTTATTTAGTTTGTGATAAGTTCCACGTATTTTCCTTGAAATTCATTATACACTTGATGTATTTAACAGATGTAACTTCAATATAATACTTATGTGGTATTTTGTACTCTAATTAAACCAAAAATATTTCTGGGCTCCAGAAACCATTTTTTCTCAAACTGTGTTATTTTTTTTATTTTTCTGAATCACCACCTCTTTCCTCCTTGGCCCCAGATTTCCACTGCATTAACAAGTAGAGGTCTAGTCTTATGCTATCACATACTTGTACACTGTAATGGTACACACATACTATAATTTCCACAGGTCTAAGCAGCTTGGTGAGGAGTATTTCATATATGTGTGTGTGTGTGTGTGTGTGTGTGTGTGTATATATATATATATATATATATATATATATATATATATATATATATATATTTCATGATGAAATAACAGCAATTTTTACTCCATCTTTAGTTCATGAGAATTTGTTTTGTGTCCTCATCAAAACTTTGTATTCTTTTTGTTGTTGTTGTTTCTTACTGGAAATTTAAATTAGGGGCACACAGAGACTGAGTCACACATAGTTGCTTGGGGCCTTGCTAAGTTTCTGAGGCTGGCCTTAAACTCAGGATTATTTTGCCTTAGCCTCACAATCCAATGGGATTAGAGGTATGTGCCATGAGACCTGGTTCTATTTTATTATTATATTGAAATATATATTACTTCTGAAAATAATATATTCTTGATATTAAGAAAGCATAGAATACCATTTTCCCCACAAATAAACCCCCCCTTTTTTGGAAATGGTGTCAATTTTTTTTTGGAAAAGATGTCAGTAGTGCCAAATGTATAATTTATTAATGTCTAAATGGCAAGTTCATTATTATTATTATTTTTATTATTATTCTATGTATTAGTTACAAAACTTTATCTCTTCATATTATTATAAGTTATATACTCTTTTCTATAACTTTATAGCATACATCAGTATGTATCAAAATGACCTTTGGGGGGCATTGGGAGGTGAGGGGAGGGATCATAGGGTTAGAAATGATGGTGGAATATGATGTATTTTGTTATATAAAGTGCATGTACAAGGAAGTGAATTCATGTAAATATATTTTGTATAAAACCAGAGAAATAAAAAAATTTGCGCTATATGTGTAATAAAAAGTGTAATGCATTCTGTTGTCATACATAATTTACAAAGTATTTAAAATTTAAAGATAAATGATGGCATATGTTCTACCTGAAAATAAATACTACTCCTTTTAAAAATTTAAAAAAAAGGGTCTGTTGGTCAGTTGTAAACTTTAGAAAGTACAAAATGTATCCTGAACATTTGGTAATACATAAACCTAGATTTAGCTATTTATAGTGTTTTCAGCAAAATTAAAAAAAATACTGTAGAGTTCATTTCTTGCAATGTATACTCATAATTATATGAGATGCATTTTGTACATATACATATATACTACCATTATATATAATTAATAAATGATTACTACATCTCACATTAACTACATTTATTTCAAATTAATTTGTCTTTTGAAAGCACCAATATATGACACTCTTTGATATATACACTTGGTGTGTCTTCAAATTTGTCACTTTTATGTATTATGTTCTTTTCTTTATTCTACTTTTTATAAAATTTCTTTTTCCAATTATTGAGATTAATGAATTTTAAACAATTCAGTTTAACAGTGAAGTCTGTAGATTTTCTTTTTTAACCTAAAACAGAATACATCCCAAATAATAGGCTTATTGTTATGTAAATGACTTGAAAAACCTGCATATATAACACCCTGGCCTGACCTTACTCTGGACTATTGATATCTGGGTGGAGGGGATCTGAAAGTGATCCATGGAAAATCAGAACAGGGATGGGACAGGATGTGAAATTGGTGGATATTTAGTATGTAGTAGGGAGTATTCATGAAAAAGTATTGGTGGAACAGGTACAGGTAGAGAAAAAAAGTGCTCTGAAGGAAAGAGGGAAAGAATGACCAGCTCAAGAGTTCAGATTTAAAAAGTCTAATGGTGGATCAATGGTAGTATGAGGGTAAAGGGTAGTTTCTTTGGAGACAGAAATAAGGTAGAAATAAAAGAAGAAGGTAACTCTGGCACGAACCCCAAGAGAAAGAGTCAAATGAACACTACCCTCTATATTCACTATATATATATCAAACTTCTATAACATTAGATTAAAGTCAGCCAGCCTCAGCAACTTAGTGAGGCTCTAAGAAAAACAGCAAAACCCTTTTTCTTTATAGAATAATTTATTAAAGGCTGAGAGTGTTTCTTTGTGAAAAAGCATATCTGATATCAATTTGTCATATGTGAGAGACAGAGGGAGAGAGAGAGAGAGAGAGAGAGAGAGAGAGAGAGAGAGAGAGAGAGAGAGAGAGAGATCTTGCAAAAATTAAAAAAAAACGTAATCAGTGACACTCTTAGTGTCAAGGATGTAAATAATTTAAAAGTAATAATGAGCTAGTTGGAAATCTCACCTAGGTTATTAACTACTGCTTAGGAAGTTAGTCTACTCTCCAAAATATAAAAGTGAGAGAGGAATTCTTTATTAAACTGTATATAAGAAAATAGAGGACTTTTTACACAGCTTTTAGTTGACAAAGACTGCTTCAATTTTAGTGGGTGATTAGGGTTCTGCCAAGATGATAAATCCTTGAGTTATTTGGAATAATGTGATTTTATCTACTCTTCATAAATGAAGATTGACGTGTAATATAAATCAGGCTTGGCAAAGAAAAAACATTTCAATGAAAATTAAATGTATGAATAAAAACATAAAACAATATTTAACAAAACTTCAGCATTTAGAATATTTATGCAATTATGTAATCACGAGTAATGTAAAAACAATGACAACTAAAGAATAAGTGAATTAATAAAAAAACAAATAAATAATGTAATGAATGAATTAATTAGTGAATAGTTAACAAGTTAAAACATGTAATGTGATTGAAATTGTCAAAGTCAGCCTGTAGCCATGAAAAAGTGTACAGGTACATAGAAATGGTGTTTTACTACTTACTGAGACATACCCTAGGAACTATAAATTCCACTCCTAGGTGGGAAGAGTTGAACAAAGAACCATTCACCTGGCTCTCTCACTTGGGAACTGTGCAAAAAATTACCTTTTTCTTTCTCTCAAATTTTATTGCTGCTTCCAAGAACACTACCCTCTATATTCACACTATCATTGTAGACTTGGAACCTGTGAACCCCTCTACTGTTCAAGATTTTCTTTTTTTTATCATTGCTCTTTTTCTCCCTACCCCATATCATCCACCAATACTTATTATTTTTTTTAGAGGTCTAAGAGAATACAAATTTACTGTTTCACGTTTCCTGTGGTTTGGGAGCCTGGGCATGGTCAATGGATCCTGTTTTCAGGCTCACAAGGCTGAATTTGAGGGGTCGGCTGGGGCTTGTGTCCTCAGCTGCAACTTGGAGTCTTTTTCCAAGCTCATGCAAGTGACTGGTAAAATTTAGTTCCTGTAACTGTGGGACAGAGGTCATGTTTTCTTACTGGCTGCTGGCCAGGGGTTGTTTTCTGCTGATAGAAACTTCCCTCAGATCTTAGCCACAGAGCTCCCTCCACAGGCAATTCACAACTTCCTGTTTGTTTGGTTTTTTCCAAGATGACAGCAGTCTCTCTGAAAGGTTCACTTGGTTAAGTCAAGCCACACAAAATAACCTGCCTCTTGACTTATTCAGAACCTAATCATGGGAGTGATTTTCCAGTGTTTCACAGGTCCCCTTGAGATTCAGTTTATAGATTCTAGGCAGGGGGTTATACCAGTCATGTACAAGTACATAGAAATGGTATTTTACTACTTACTGAGACATACCCTATGAACTATAAATTCCACTCATAGGTGTGAAGAGTTGAACAAAGAACCATTCACCTGGCTCTCTCACTTGGAAACTGTGCAAAAAATTACCTTTTTTCTTTCTCTCCAATTTTATTGCTGCTTCCAAGAACACTACCCTCTATATTCACACTGTCATTGTAGACTTGTAACCTGTGAACCCCTCTACTGTTCAAGATTTTCTTGTTTTTTTTCATTGCTCTTTTTCTCCCTACCCCATATCATCCACCAATACTTATTTTGTATTGCAAAATCTACATACTCACGAATCACCAGTCTTATATCTTACTATATCCATTTCCTACCTTGTGCATGACCACTTTGAGATACCCTCCATCAAAACATCAATAGTCCAAAGTGATCAGAATGGGGGTAAAATTTGAAGAATATTAAAGGTCAGTTATATAACAAGAAAGCTATAAAGAGTGGGCTTCATTTAAAGGTGAAAATAAAATGAAAATCTTTAGACTTCACTAGTTCAAATAAAGGATCAAAAATTTATGAGTCTCAATAATTTGAATTATACTTGTGAGTCACTTTTTTGGAGGAAGGAATATAAGGACATTGCTAATTAGTTTAAAGCTCAAACTGTGTTTTTATTAGACAAAGAATAAAAAGATTTAAAAATATTAAAATAATTGTGATATCATTTTCATAAAAAAAGATATACATATTTATTCACAAATTGCTTTAACCTTATAAACAGTTATAAGTGTCAATACATTTCTCTCTGGGCTAGGTCCTATTATTGGAAGAAAATTTTGCCTTAAAATAACCCCATACAAAGGCATTTAATGCATTTAACAGGCCTCAAATAATAATAATAATAATAATAATAATAATAATAATAATAATAATAAGAAGAAGAAGAAGAAGAAGAAGAAGAAGAAGAAGAATTGAGTTGGGGAGGATTTCAGGGTTGTGAAGCATACCTGTAATATAAGTTACTTGAAAAAAAATCACAGGAAATTTTACACACTGTCTGAAGACATATATGTACATATTATTTCTAAAATGTGTTTATGAGTTATGTAGTGAGGATGCACATGTCCAATACACAGTCTTTTTATTTTCTTGAATATTTTTTGTTGTAGATGGACACAGTACCATTAGTAGTTTGTTGGCTTTTTAAAAATACTTTTAGTTTTGGGCGGACACAACATCTTTGTTTGTATGTGGTGCTGAGGATCCAACCTGGGCTGCCCACATGCCAGACGAGTGCACTACCGCTTGAGCCACATCCCCTCTAGGTTGGCTTATTAATGCGGTGCTGGGTGTTCAACCCAGTACCTCACACATGCTAGGGAAGTTCTCTACCACTGATCCATAACCCTAGTTTCCAAAGTCCTTTACTCAATTTTCTTTTGGGGGGGAGAGTATGCGTGTAGTACCAGGGATTGAATCCATGGCCTTATATCAGCAAAACAAGCACTCTACTGACTAAGCTATATTCTCAGCCCTGATCTCTAGTTGGTTAACAATGACAATGGAGCAGCCTGTCATTCAGACTTTGATTTTGTGCCCACTTGGCTCAGGTTGGAGGCAGTGCCTGAAGCCTTGACCAATCAGTCTCTTAGGTGAGAACTGTCCAATCCTCAGGCAGCCGGTGATGAGGGGAAGGGCTTCCACAATCTTCTGTTCCCTTGGTGTCTGGAGCTCGCCATTTTTTCAATCTTTTTGTAGGCTTCTTCTGTCCTGGATCTGGAGCCCAGGTGTCTGTTCTATGCAGAATCTGAAAACAAACCACAGGGAGAACGATGAGGACCCTGAAAGCCAGGAAATGGTAAGTGTGCCTTGCTACCTTGAGACTGGGTAGGAAGGTGGCTTAAAGCTGACAGGAGTGGCAATGGTGGAAACTGGGAGTTGTGGCTAGTGACTCCTCATGGTCTTCTCCAGAGTCTTGTGACCACAGGGTCACTCTGTGGAAGCTTAGCCTTCACCTCCCTCTGACTAGTCTAGTGAGGCTTAGAATGGCAGTTGAAAACCTTGGCTATTTGTTCCATCGTTGTATGGTGTTTTCAGCTACTTTCTGAAGCCCTATGTGAGCATCCATGTGCCATGAGTCCAGCATGTCCCAGATTGTGTGGAGAAGACTGGAATAATTATCAGGAGAGAACCCCAAATCCATTTGTTGTACTCCTGAATGAGAGAGGCTGCTGATTTAGGGCTTGTTACTCACGAGGGTTTGTTTGTTTATTTATTTAATTTATTTTTGTGTGTGTAAGTGAGTGTGTGTTTGTGTGTGTGTGTGTGTGTGTGTGTGTGTGTGTGTGTGTGTTGATTTCTTTTTGGTACCAGAAATTCAAACCGGAGGCATTCATCCACTGATTCCCATCCCCACCCCTTTTTTATATTTTTATTTAGAGACAGGGTCACTTTGAGTTTCTTAGGGTCTCATTAATTTGATGATGATGGCTTTTAACTCATTCTCTTCATGAGTCCTGAGATTTTTAAATGTAGTGGATTCAGTATCTCAAATCCAGAACAAAATTCTGAAATGCAGAACTTCAGCTGAGATCTCCATAGGACTCAGAATAAACCCCTAGTTTTCTAGCTCTCAGTTCACATATCCAAATCTAGGATTCTCTGTTCACAGTGAATAAGTATAAAATAGAATAGATATTATAATGACCATGTAATCAGGATAATGGGCCTCACTCAACAACACCTGGAGTCTAACTGGAAGATATATTAATTGGCACCATCAAGGCCTATTTCAAATGTAAAAGACCTTGAAACCCACTTGTGGGAACACCTTCAACAAATTCCTTTTTGAAGAAAAAAGGATGGGTCACTGAAAGGATGAAAGTGAAACCATATGGTAGTCAGGATGCCTTTTCCAAAGCCTATTCTAAATGCATTTTGCTCCACGTTCTGCCCAACACCATCAGGAAACTTCTAAGTTGGCACACTAAAATGAGTTTTTTTTTCTGGTATCATCCCTCATACCAAATGATGGGAGTTCCATTTCTTCTTCCTTAAACAGATTTTTCTCTTCAAAATTTATGAGACAAGCACACAGATGCAATCAGCAAACTGAGAAACTTTGGTTCGTCTCAAAACTCCATTTTCAGCATTATCAATCATTATTTTCTCATGTTTTATTTCAGGTGTATGCATGGTTTATAATGTTTTTCTTCAAGAACTGGAGGGAATTTTTAAAAAGATTTTAATTTATCATTCTGAGATTTTCACATGAGAAGAAAGCAAAATAAAATTAGGTGATATTGAAAAGAATGAATATCTCCTAAGTAAGGTTTATGTGTCCCAAATAAAGATTTTTTAAAATTGTAATGGGTCTTCAATTGAGGGTTTATTTATTTATTTGTTAACTTGATAAGACTGTGGATTTGAATAACCAATTACTTTACCAAAGCAATCTTCAAAGAATCCATATTTGTGTCCACTTTTACTATTGTTAAGAGCAACAGAAAGGACTACCTAAATTCAACCATGGGAAAAATAACATTGGACATGAAGGCATAAAACTGATCAATCTAAAGTTAAAATTTTGGACTGGTGGTACAATTCAATGGTAAAGCATATGTGCATAGTGTGCACAGTACTGGGTTACAACCTTAGCAACACACACAAAAAATGCAGATGTTAAGGGGGGAAATGATATTAAAAATAAAGCAAAATGTTAAAATTATGTATCATTCTTCTACCTATATACACACTTAATAAAAAGCTACTCATGTTATAAGTTTCTCTTTTTAAAGTCACAAATCAGTAGACGGATTAAGATACATTGGAGAATCTAGAAAATATCTACCTTCAGTCAGCAGAAAATGCTGGAGTACACTGAGCGTTAGCTCTGTCTTGAGAAAAGTACCTCATTTGGCACCAAATCCCTAATTGCCAGAATTACCCTCAGTAAAGAGGGGCTGCACATACCAGTGAACCTGAGTACTCTTCTCTAGGTGACCCTACCATAATGCCTTTGATCAGACAAATACAGACCTCTGTCATGCCAAAAGGAACTCCTCACACTACTGCTGTGATTGTCCCTCCAGGGCCAGAGGCTGGGTTGATCTACACACCCTACAAATACCTTACACATTGGCATCAGCCACTTCAGTCCTTGAGTACCCTTTGAACCCAATGGTGTATGAGGTGCAGTGTCTACTAAAGTTTGAAGGCACAATATGTGTATCCATCCTTTCCAAAGAATTGTGACTGAAGGTGGAGCTGACACTGTCAACTAACCTATGAACTTCTATCTCTGAACTCTTTGCCCAAAAATGACCTGACCAGCCTGCCTGATGATCACTTAAGTGATCATTGCCTTTGCTTTCCTGTGCTCAGTGCAGTAAGATGAGGGACTTGTTTGTTCATTTGTCTTACCATCTAGACAAACAAAATAAAAGAAAACATTGTCTTCCAGCTCAGCTTTTTGTCCACCAACTCCACCCCTGTGTAGATGAAAGTGGTTCTAGAACCTGTACTGAATAATAGTAAGGTATTAGGGACCAAATAATTCAAAGCACTGATGATCTTTCAATGTCTACCCCAAGAGACTGGTAAGAAGGCCTCCATGGGAGACATATGGCCCTTGACAACACAGTGACAGAGGGAGTAACAGTGAAAGATTTCTAGGAAACTTTTCTTCTCATAGCAAAGGTACATTCTCTCTGAATTAACTGTGTGCTGATGCAACATTCATGAACTCGGTCAGGCAAATCATTGGTGAAGTGATTTGAAAAGTATTCAAATTTCATGTACTGTTCAGTCACTACAGTGCCCTCCAAGGGCAGAAGGTGCATTTTTAAAAATACATTTCCTCTCATATCTGAAGTATATGAAGATTATGCCATGAGAGAGAAACTTAAGAAGATGTTTTTAAAATAATGCAAAGAACAAAAGTCCAAAAAATGATTTTTGAAAATTTCAGAGTTATTTAAGAGCTAAAATTTAAGAGTCATTGGGATAGAAGAAGGCATAGAGGACCAAATCACAAGAATATACGATCTATTCAATGAAATAATACCAGAAATCTTTCCAAACACGAGGAATAAATTGGAAATCCAAATTCAAGAAGCCTACAGGATGCCAAATGTACAAAATCACAACAGATCCATATAAAGGCACAGTATAATGAAAATCCCAACATACAGAATAAGGAGAGAATTTTATGAAAATCCCAACATACAGAATAAGGAGAGAATTTTAAAAGCTACGAGAAAAAGGAATAAGATTACATATAGGGGAAAACCAATTGGGATAATTGCAGATTTTTTAACCCAGACCCTGAAAGCTACAAGATCCTGGAATAACATATATCAAGCTCTGTAAGATAATTGGTGCCAATCAAGAATCTTGTATCCAGCAAAATTAAGCTTTAGATTTGAAAATGAAACAGAAACCTTCCATGATAAACAAAAGTTGAAAGTATTTATAACTAGACAACTGGTGCTAGAAAACATCCTTGGCAAAATATTTCATGAACAGGAAAAGAAAAACAGCAATGAAAATCAACAGAGGGAGGTATGCAGTAAAGGAAAAAACTAATCAAAGAGGAAAACCAAGTCAAGTTAAATAACAAAAATAAGCAAATATGGCTGGAAATACAAACCATGTCTCAATAGTAACCCTAAATGTTAATGGCTTATACTCAACAACAACAACAACAACAACAAAATGTTATGGGTTGCAGATTTGATAAAATAAAAGACCCAACAATATGCTGACTAAACGTAACTCATCTGATATGAAAAGACATATACAAACTGAAAGTAATAGGTTTGGAAAAACCATACCACTCACATGGACTGTGTAAGGAAGCAGGGGTTTCAATACTCATATCAAATAAAGTAGACATCAAGTCAAAGTTAATCAAAACGGATAAAGATTGACATTACATACTGCTCAAGGAATCCTACACCAATATTCCATAGCAATCATAAATATATATGCCCCAAAACTTGGTGCAGCTATGATCATCAAACAAACTCTTTTCAAGTTCAAGAGTCAAATTGACCACAACACAATAATCTTGGTTGACTTTAACATACCTCTCTCATCACTGGATAGATCTTCCAAACATAAGTTGAATAAAGAAACTATAGAACTCAATCACACAATCAATAACTTAGACTTATCTGACATATACAGAATATTTCAACCTGCCCCAAGTACATACACTTTCCTCTAGCAGCACATGGATCCTTCTCTAAAATAGACCATACAATGTGCCACAAAGCAACTCTTAGCAAATACAAAATGTTAGAGATTCTAGCATGCATTTTATTGGATCATAAAGGTATGAAATTGGAAATCAACAGCAAAATAAAAAACAAAATTTTCTCCATCACTTGGAGCCTAAACAATATGCTACTTCCAGAAGAAATCAAGGAAGAGATTAAAAAATTCTTAGAAGTAAATGAGAACATAGACACAACATATCAAAACCTCTGGGACACTATGAAAGCAATACTAAAAGGAAAATTTATTGCATGGACTTTATTTCTTAAAAAAAAGTCAAAAAATATATGACCTCACCCTACATCTCAAAGCCCTAGGAAAAGAAGAACAAATCAGTAGCAAAAGCAAAAGAAGACAAGAAATAATTAAAATTAGACTGGAATCAATGAAATCAAAATAAAAGGAACAATTGAAAAATAGACAAAAAAAAGTTGGTTCTTTGAAAAAATAAATAAAATTGATAGACCCTTACCACGCTAATGAAGAGAAGAGAGAGCTCAAATTACCAGCATAAGTGATGAAAAAGGTAATATCACAACTGACACTACAGAAATACAGAGGAATATTAGAAATTATTTTGAAATCTTAAACTCCAATAAAATCGAAGGTATTGAAGGCATTAACAGATTTCTTAAGTCATATGATCTGCCCAGATTGAGTCAGGAAGATATAAACAATTTAAACAGACCTATATCAAGTGAGAAAATAAAAGACACCATTAGAGGCTTACCAACCACAAAAAGCCCAGGACCGGATGTTTACACAGGTGAGTTCTACAAGTCCTTTAAAGAAGAACTAATACCAACACTCTTCAATGTATTTCAGGATATAGTAAAATAGGCAGTCATTCCAAACTCATTTTATGACGCCAATATCACCCTGAACCCCAAACCAGGCAAAGACACTTCAAAAAAGAAAACTTTAGACCAATATGTCTAATGAACATAGATGCAAATTTCTCAATAAAATTCTGGCAAATCTAATGCAAAAACATATCAAAAAATTTGTGCACCATGATCATGTGGGATTCATCCCAGGGATGCAAGTTTGGTTCAACATACAGAAATCAAAAATTATAACTCACCACATCAATAGACTTAAAGGTAAAAATCATATGGTCACCACAATAGACACAGAAAAAGCATTTGACAAAATGCAACATCCAGTTAAGTTCAAAACACTATAAAAACTAGGGATAACAGGAACATATCTCAACGTTTTAAAGGCTATCTATGCTAAACCTCAGGCCAACATCATTCTAAACAGACAAAAATTGAATGCATTCCCTCTAAAATCTGGAACAAGATAGGAATGCCCTCTCTCACCATTTCTATTCAACATAGTTCTTGAAACATTGGCTAGAGCAATTAGACAGATGAAAGAAATTAAAGGAATACACATAGAAAAAGAAGAACTTAAATTAGCACTATTTGCTGACAATTTGATTCTATACCTAGAAGACCCCCAAAACTCCACCAGAAAATTTCTAGAACTAGTAATTGAATTCATCAAATAGCAGTATATAAAATCAAAACCCATAAATCAAATGCATTTCTGTATATCAGTGTCAAATCCTCTGAGAAGGAAATGAGTAAAACTACCCCATTCACAATAACCTAAAAAATAAGATAATTGGGAATCAATTTAACAAAAGAGGTGAAAGATCTGTATAATAAAAACTACAGAAGCCTAAAGAGAGAAATCAAAGGAGACCTTAGAAGATGGAAAGATCTACCTTATTCTGGGTTAGGCAGAATTAATATTATCAAAATGACTATACTACCCAAAGCACTATACATGTTTAATGCATTTTTCATCAAAATTCCAATGGCATTCCTCATAGAAATAGAAAAAGCAATCATGAAATTCATATGGAAAAATAAGACACTCAGAATAGCTAAAGTAATCCTTAGCAGGATAAGTGAAGCAGGTGGCATCACTATACCAGACCTTAAACTATACTACAGAGCAATAGTATCAAAAACAGCATGCTATTCACACCAAATCAGTCTTATACACCAATGATAGAGAATAGAGGACACAGAGAGTAACCCCCCAAATTACAATTATCTTATATTAAAAAAGGTGCCAAAAACATGCACTGGAGAAAAGAGAGCATCTTCAAAAATGGTACTAGGAAAACTGGAAATCCATATGCAACAATATAAAATTAAACCCTTATCTTTTACCTGCACAAGACTAAACTCAAAATGGATCAAGAACCTAGGAATGAAACCTGAAACTCTGTGCCTAATAGAATAAAATGTAGGCCCTAATCTTCATCATGTGGGATTAGGCCCAATTTCCTTAATAAGACTCCTATAGCACAAAAATTAAAAGCAAGAATCAATATATAGGATAGAATCAAACCAAAAAGTTTCTTGAAGCAAAAGAAACAATCTGTGAGGTGAACAGAGAGCTTACATCCTGGGACCAAATTTTTACCCCTCACACATCAGATGGAGCACTAATCTCTAGGATATATAAAGAACTCAAAAACCTAAGTACAAAAAACAAAACAACAACAACAACAACAAAAAAAAAAACCTCAAAAAACTCAATCAACACATGGGCCAAGGAATTGAAAAAACACTTCTCAGAAGAGGATATACAATCAATTAACAAATATATTTTAAAAATGCTCATCATCTATAGCAATTAGAGAAATGCAAATCAAAACTACTTTAAGTTTGGGCTGGGGATGTGGCTCAAGCAGTAGCACGCTCGCCTGGTATGCGTGCGGCCTGGATTCGATCCTCAGCACCACAAACAAAAAAAGATGTTGTGTCCACTGAAAACTAAAACATATATATATATATATATATATATATATATACTCATTCTCTCTCTCTCTCTCTCTCTCTCTCTCTCTCTCTCTCTCTCTCTCTCTTTCTCCCTCTCTCTAAAAAAACAAATCTAAGTTATTATCTCACTCCAGTCAGAATGACAGCTATTATGAAGACAAACAACAAAAATGTTGGCGAGGATGTGGAGAAAAATCTACACTCGTACATACCTGGTTGGACTGCAAATTGGTGCAGCCAATATGGAAAGCAGTATGGAGATTATTTGGGAACCTGGGAATGGAACCACCATTTGACTCAGGTATCCCCTCTCCTTGGACTATACCCAAAGGAATTAAAAACAGCATACAACACGGACACAGCCACATCAATGTTTATAGCAGCACAATTCACAATAGTAAACAGTGGAGCCAACCTAGATGCCCTTCAGTGGATGAAAGGATTTAAAAATGTGGCACATATACACAATAGAATTTTATTCAGCAATAAGAGAGAATAAAATCATGGCCTTTGCAGGGAAATGAATGGCGTTGGAGAAGATAATGCTAAGTGAAATTAGCCAATCCACAAAAAAAAAATGCCAAATGTTTTCTCTGATACAAGGAGGCTGACTCATAGTGGGGTAGGGAGGGGGAGCATGGGATGATTAGATGAATTCTACATAGGAAAGAGGAGTGGGAGGTAAAGGGAGGGACAGGGGATTAGAAACGATGGTGGAATGTGATGGACATCATTATTCAAAGTACATGTATGAAGACTTGAATTGGGGGTCAACATACTTTATATGCAACCTGAGATATGAAAAAATGTGGTATATATGCGGGATAAGAGTTGTAATGCAAAAAAAACCCAGAAAGTATTTGTGTTAAGGCATGAATTAGTGTGAACATACTTAATATACAAAGGTATGAAAAATTGTGCTCTATATGTGTAATAAGAATTGGAATACATTCCACTGTTGTATACGTAAATATATAAAATCAATAAAAATTCATATGCCATTCAGTCACTACAGAGCCCTTTCAGGGGCAGAAGTTGCAATTTTTTAAAAAATTTCCTCTCATATACTAAGTATTAGGAGATTGTGCCATGAGAGAGAAACTTAAAAAGTTTTAAAAGTAATGCAAACACAATGCTGCAACACTATTTTTTAAAAGATGGATACTTGATTTTAAATTATTGAACCTGTATTTTATAGCTCCTTATTAAAATTTGAGAACAAGATACAATCATTCTGTGTCGCATTACTAGGCAAACTGTTGAAGTACTGTTTTAAATCTCCCTGTATATAAAATTATCATGAAGGATGTAAAACCCATAATTTCCTGTTTGCTGTATGCATGTAATGAAATTGTAGATAGAAGTGTATTGCATTAAAAAATGAACAAAAACTAGACACTTTTACTATACAAGACTGCTGATGAAAAATATGTTTGTGTGTGTGTGTGTGTGTATGTGTGTGTGTGTGTGTGTGTGTGTGTGTGTGTGAAGAAGATATCACGGGGACAAATGAGTTGTGGCTTTGAATTAAATGATGTGTGCCACATGACCTCAATGAAAATTTGACAAATTTGATATTGTAAAAAAATTGATAACTGTTCTAATATCTGAGTAGTAAGTTTTTAAAAAGTTTTTAAGAACATGTAATTATGGACTAATTTTGGTTGTTACAGTCATCAATGTCAACCCAAAAAATTCAGAGATAAAAATTATGTGTGATCAAAACACCAGTTGACAGAAATCTTAGAGGTTTATTCTATTCAGAGAAGGCAGATGCATTGGAAATCTTTATTTTTTTAATTCTGGAGATAATTGTATACCTATCAAAGTTTTTAAAAATATGATTTTTTAATTTCCATTCTGGACAACAGTGGTCAGCAGAATCATCAGTTGTCACCTTCATGGTGACCTCTCCATCACCTTGTCTCACTTGAACTGTTTTAATTTTATGCTCTGCAGTAGTCAATTATTTGTATTCAGCTAGTTCTCCTTTAATGTGCCACTGCTCTGTCTTTGTGTTACACATTCTGTTGTTTTGATTTATTTACAATACATGCTGTGCCATTATGATTTTAACGTTGTTGTGTTGGTTGAACAACTTGTAATACTTAAATACTTGAGGTCACAGTGAAAAAACATACCAGTATTTCTTTCAGCTCCATTTCAAATATATTTATTTGATACCAGTATTTCTTTCAGCTCCATTTCAAATATAATTAACCTAAATATTTTGGGTGTTTATCAAAGGTCTTTCATGAGGAAAGTAAATTTATGAAATAATAGATGTGTAACATATATGAGTAATATTGGCTTAGAACAAATTTTGAAAACTTAGTTGGCAAAATATCGGATCACCTGAAAAGAAGCATGAATTTTGAAATCTGAATGCCTTGGTTCTCAGTATTATCATTCTTTATATATATATATATATATATATATATATATATATATATATATATATATATATATATATATATATTAATTATCAATAGACCTTTATTTATTTATATGAGGTGCTGAGAATCAAACCCAGTGCCTCACATATGCGAGGCGAGTGCTCTACCAATGAGCTACAACCCAAAACCATCATTCTTTTATTAAAAAAAATACTTTTAGTTGTAAATGGACTCAATGCCTTTATATATTTGGTTTATTGTGTGTGGTGCTTAGAATCAAACCCATGGCCTCACATGTGTGAGGTAAGTACTCTACTACTTAGCCACATCCCCAGTCCCTGTATTATCATTCTTTATTGAATTTATTTCTTTTTAAAGTATATAGATTTTAAGACATTTTTTACAGTATTATGTAACTTTTAGCATGGTTAGTTTAGAGTGATGCTCATATGTTACCATAAAGCAGACAAATATATTTTGTCTAGACTTTATTATATCAGTAGTTTTCATGCACTATATATATACAACAAGCAACCTATTTCCAATGAGAAACATGTCAGTTAATGTATTTGAAGCCATTGTTACAAGTTTGTAATGTATGTTTTCCAACTTGTTTTATATGTATGTGATACATTACAAAAAATATTGTTCTTAATTGAAAAAAGGATATAAAATGTAAAACCACAATTTTTCATAAATGAATATTGCCAATTGTTTCCAAGCCCTTTCTTATATTGGGTGTTTTGACTTGAGATTCAGTTAGCTAAGTAATGGATAAATTAAACACTTATGAAATTTAGTTGGGATTTAATTTAGCTTGTAATTTAATTATTTGATTCTTTATTGCATCCATTCACCCACATCAATAATTTTGTGAATGTTATAATACCAATCTAAAAAACAACCAAAAAAGTAAACTGAGGGGTATGGGAGGAGAGGAGTAATGGTGATAGAAGTTACCAGGTAAAATCTTTGTAATTCATCAAGATCTGCCTCAGGAACATATTCCTCTTTTAGTGTGTGTGTTGTTAAAATTTGTTTTAATTAGTTAAACATGACAGTACAATGATATTGACATATCAAATTTTTGAATAAGATGGGGTATAATTTCTCATTTTTCTGAGTGTACAGGTTGCAGAATCACATTGGTCATACAGTCATGAATATGCATACAGCTATACTAATGTCTGTTTTATTCATCTGACCTTCCTTTCCCTCCTTACATTCCCTTCCCCTCCCATCAGTTCTCTCTACCCAATCTAATGTGACACACTTCTTTTTTTTTCCCTCACATCATCATACATGTATTCTGTATAATGACGAGGGTCTCCTTCCATCTTCCGTGCAATTCCACTTCTCCCTCACTTTCCCACCCAACTCTCTTCCCAAGTGTGTTTTATTATACAGAATGAATTTTAAAAGCAACTGTTACCATTAAATATAATTTAATAGAAAAATTTGGCATGAAATACTAATATTAAAATTATTAAACAAAGAACATATAAGTCTGCAAATTCCATATAATATAGACAGTTATGTCATTGGAAATGAAAAACAAGCTCCTTCTCCGAGTCTTACAGGTTAATTTCAGCTGCTGTGCACTGCAGGTATCATCTCTCCTGTGTTCCAGGGCCAAAGTCTCTGCTCTCCCTGGTGTCCTATGGGGTCTATAAAACAGAACAAGGTAAAAAGGTCACTTGGGATGAGTTGCTGGCCACAGAGTGTGGCCAGGACCACAATTGTCCTCAGAAAATGCAAGATGAACTTGGGCCCTGATCTCTCCTGGGGTCTGGGCAGGGAGCACTGAGACTGGTAAGCTGCCCTCAGCTGAGGGTGTTGTCTGTGGGAAGAGTGTCTATGAATGTCCTCAGAAAGAAATTCTCATGGATATTCACCTTCAGAACCTTCTGACGCTGCTTTCCTAGAGAGTGAACATGAGGCAATGGGAAGAGTTCTCTAGGACATCTGGGTGTAAAGGCTGAGTAGCATACATCTGGAATCCTGAAGAGCAGCATCTGTGATGACACAGGGTGGAGCAAGGACCCTGGCTCCTCTAGCCCTACCCTCTGTAGTGCCAATCCTCAGAGAGCTTCCTGCACTGATTTTTACCAAATTGCACCTTCCCTTGCATGGCCATGGTCACATGCAACTATTGAATCTTCAGTGCTCTAATTGATTCTGATGGATTGCAAAAAAGTGCAACAAAGAAACTTGAGAAAGCAAAGGAGAATATGTGGACTGATTTGACCACTGCTCTCCTTCCCATTATTTCCAGACTCACATTTCCTCTTCCTAAACTGCTTTATCGCCTTTGCTGCATTAAGCCCATATATTGAATCAGGAGAGGGCCCCTGGAAACAATTCATGTTAAGGGACCTACATTCCAATTGCGTAATCTTGACCTAGGAAAGGAAGGATACATTCATGCATGCTCAGAGCCAGCAAAGTCAGAACCCAGCTATTCAGTGGTCAGTAAACCAGAACCATATTGTTTGTGTCTCATGTATCAGGCAACAACTCAGTATTTATGATGCTCCCTACAACTCAAACTCAGTATATGGGTATGCAGTATTACTCAGCATGATTCAGTGGTGTTGCTTGTGGTAAAAAAAAGTAGGGAAAGACTAAGAATGTTAGTGCAGAGAGATTTAACAGACATTGAAGGTCCAAGGACATCTAAGATCTGGATGAGGAAAGCACCTTTAGAAAAGTCATAAAATGTGGGAAAGATGAAACATGGAAAATCTACAGAGTTTTTACATAAGAAAGAATAATTAAGAGAAACCAATAGAAAATCAATTACTTGCAGATTTCTTGTCCTTTTGTCCTCCTCCTCATCCTCTGAATCACTTTCTATGTTTTCTTTGTGGACCATTGCCGTGATGGTCATGATGTGGCCTTAAAAAAAGGAAAGGCAGAGTTAAATTCAAGGTGAGAACTTAAGTTGCTCCTGCTCCTGGTGTTCTAGAATGCACAGTCAAAGCTCTCCATTCTTCCTCTTGTCTGCATTCCGGTCTCCTCATCTCCATCACCTCACCTCTGCAATGAGAAATAGATCTAGCATCCCAAGAGCTCCTTTCCACCAGTTCACATTCTGCCATTGTACTTGGTAGGGATTCTGTGTCATCCTGTTCTTCCAAGAGACAGCCACAGTCTTCCTGATTTTCTGGACTTAGGCCTCTTAAATACAAGCAAATTCAGATTTTCCCTAGTCCAAGTGCTTGGGAATTAGACAAAGACTGGAGGTTAGAAACATGTTCACGGAGGAACTTCTCCCCACTCTTTAACAGGAGAACACAGTGGCCTGTCCAGGGTGCACAGAAACAATTTTCTTTAAGTTGCCCACATTTGAGAGTTCATTTTCGACCAGAAATAGACAAAACACAGAAGAGAAAGTGCTGCTCTAAAAAGATAACATTCAAAGGGGAATTGTGACTTCTTACTCACTACTTATCACTAGTGAGAGCTTCAATTACAGGTTTGCAAAGTGCTTCTAAGAAAGTATGTCCACTAGATTTTTTCCCTTGTGGGTCAAACCTAAAGTGCAGATCTTATTTCTTTTATGCACAATGCCAAAAAATAATAAATAATGAAAGCCAGGTTACTTGATGTTTATTAGAGGCAAATTTAGGACAGAATCGGACTTAACATGGAAGATTGTGTTTACCTTTCAAAGCAAAAGTTGTCTTCTTATGAACAGGATGTCAGAAGGTCTACTAACCCTTCTTTTTATGAAAATAATACATATTTCTGTTTTCTCAATTTTATTCCCATTCCTTATTTCCCACATCAGTAGGTGAACTCAAATCTTACCATAAAACCTTTCCCATTTTGTCATACCCCAAGGGCTGTTCCTACCTGCAGGCTCTTCCTCGTCACAGCTTAAATCATAATCTTTGCTCTATGTCCAACCTTTAGAGACACAGACATCATCAACTGAGTTACTTAAGATTGACTCATTCTTTCTTCTACACAAATAAGCTTATGATGGTTGCTAGGGTTGGATGTTTTTTATCCCACACTGGATTGTGTGATTGAGGCTTGGTGCTCAGTATGGCCACAATGAGATTTGTGAAATCTGTGTGAGGAAGGGTCTGCTTGGAGGTGGTGAGGACATTTGATGGTATGAGAGTCAGAAGTAAGAATACAGATTTCTCAAACCCTTGTTAGTTCCTGTTATATAAAAAGAGCAAATGAATCAATCATGCAATGCAGCTAAGAGGGTATTCACTAAAGAAAAGTGTTTGCTAGTGCCATGGTCTTGTACCTGCAGAACTGTAAGCTAAACACACCCACCTGTATAATTTATTCAGTTTCTGGGTTTCGTTATTGGAAAGAAAAATATAGTGATACTAATATTAATAGTCAGGATCATCTACATCTCTGTTCTGGGTTCTCAGACCCTCTCTGTGTTCTGGGGAGTCAGAGGCCTCAAACAGGATGCTGCAAACAATTGCAAACCTTCTAATGAGAGAGTGGAGCTGTAAGGAGTCAAATTGTAACTACTTTCTTCCATTGGGACATTATCCCTTTCTCTTTGAAACAGATTAAGCTGACATGCAAACTGTGATGCCAACAGTTTCAGGAATATAAACTCACAGAACATACACTGTGCCATCATCAGAGCAGCGGTCCAGAAGAGAATGGGAATGTCCTCTGCTTTATCCACATGGGTCTAATGGCCACTTTGAAAGTTTCATATAAAAATTAAAATTAAATTAAAAATACTGTTATTTTGGATGGCCAAGACCAGGAGTTCAAAGATGAAGCAGACAAGAATTTCCTTCCCCCGGGTTTCCGTGGACAGCAGTTTGCTAGCATGTTCTCACTCCTCATACTACTCATTTATAAGTAGACTCTGGAGTCAGTTTGCTAGAATGTTATCACTCCTCATACTCCTCATTTATAAGTAGACTGTGGAGTCAGTTTGCTAGCATGTTCTCACTACTCATACTCCTCATTTATAAGTAGACTGAGGAGTCATGCAAAAGTGAAAAGTGCCAGGAACTCTCTGAGGGCCTGAGGAATCGACATAAACAAAGTCAACATTAAGATCCAGATAGCTCCCCTCAAATTCAAGCACATCCCACCTAGAGCTCATAAGAAATGTGTGTGAAAAGCTTGGACACAATGCTATCTTAACTTCCCTACTGATTCTGGCTGGTCCTGGTCAGATCTCTGGTGGATACCTGGTTCATTGTAGAGCCCAACATGCTGAACAAGTGGGATCTTAGCACAGAGTTGCATTTATCAAATGATGTCGTGGACTAAGTATAAGACACTCTGCACAGGGAGGAGTTCTAGGATGAGAAGGAATGATGACCACAGTGGTTCTACCCTCACAGTGACCAGTCAGTGTCAGTATCCATGTATGTATGAATAGAAGGACCTAGACAGTACTTGAGACTGACAGTATGAAGACGTTTCATATATACTGTCATTGTGATATTCTGCAGGCCACACAGGGGGCAGCACAGACCCAAACAAGGGATCAGACACCACTGCTGTGCTGAGCTGGACCTTCAATAGAGCCCACCTTTTGCTCTGTAACTAGATGAGCTGGAATTTTGCTGATCAGGCCCCATGAAAATCCATCCAGTTAAAACATGTTTCTACAAAGTAGTGTCTACAAAAAGACCCAATAAGGTATTTTTCAGTGTCAGTTGGCACATGCAAAGTAAGCCCTTCCTTAGCTAAAGTAATCTCTGGTGTTTGAATCTCCTCTGTCTCAGATGCCCACCATAAGTGAGCATAGTGCATTGGTGGACCTGAGAGTCACTGTTAAGGATTCGCCCTGTCCAGAAACTTTTGCCTAGAATGGGGATTGGAAGATGAATTCTGACACCTCTCACAAAAAATATATATGAACATGAAAATTTTTCATGAGTGAAGGGTTCTGAACAATTACATGCACTGATTAAATATAGGACCTACTGACACGTGAGGTTTGCTATTAAATGAAGTTGCTACTGTTGCAGTGACAGGAATGAAGTGGAGCTTTTTCTTTATAGAGTGTCTTGAAAATTTTCTGGGTTTTGATGGGATATGTTTTGCATGTTAATTGAGGTATTGGTGTGGAATGAACTGCACACATGGAAAGTTTACAGTTTGATCTATTTACACATATACAAAATCATGATATAATGGAGATGGCTTTTTTTGTTTAAACATGTGGACATTGGCAATCTTGGCATGTATATATCTAGAGAAACAGACAAATATGCAAAAACGAACACAAAGTCACACTCAGAATCATGTTGCAAGAATGTACCCAGAGATATATGTATAAAACTCTCATTGACCTAACCACGTTGATCAACACACAAAGGTGCTTCAAGAAAATATGCAGAATGGCCATAGATTTATTTTAATCAATTTAGACCACAAACCCCTCACTTCTCATTCTCAAGGAGGTAGTGGAATCACTGAGTCTCTGCACTCAAAAGGAAGGAAGTTTATGCTATTGAGGATTTTAGAGCTCCACAGTGTTATGTGCTGTTAACTGAGTATATCAGAAAGAATGAGCAGTTTTGTACATTAATAATGAGTTCTGTGCCCTTTAATAGTGAGAGAGTGGCTGCATGTACTTTAGGTCTGTGGGAGTACTGTGGGTTTGTAGATTCAGATGGACATGTGTGTTCCCAGACTTGTATAATCTAGGACTGTGAAAGTATTTAGGAAGTGTAATGGCTGAGTATTCATTCTCAAATAGTAGATGCGTAGTGTGTTTTTCCACTGAGATAATATAGAAGTTATATTTATATGGGAATACAAGTTAAGAGGATTAGGTACTGACAGTGTATATGGGTTATTATGACATGATGGGACTTGTGAATAATTATTAAGAAGAGTGTTTGAATGGAGTATTTTGGTGAATACTTTTCGATATTCACAAAATATTGATTTTTTAATTTAATTTCATTTTTTTTGTTTAGGGAAGGGTGTGACATTAGAGTGCAGGGTAAAATATGTGTATTAAGGCAATACATGTGTTATGTATGTATTTGGGAAATGACAATGAGTAGATTGTAGGTGACATCATTGTTGTGTACATTTGGAGAGGGTTGAGAAACTTTATGTGTTTTTTGGAGTTGGTGTTTGCGTATCAAGTGATTCTGGGAATATGGACTCATGTTTATGTGTGTATGTGGGTGGTTGTACCTGTGTCATTTAGGGTTAAGAATGTTACATTTTTGTAATCAGGGTATTTCTGGTTCCACTCAATCTTAGGGAAGTTCAAAGAGATTTTTATCCACACATGCCACCCAGCCACAGAGACCTGTGAACACCTCTTGCTGAGGCACATACATGGAAAGATGCACACTCATTAAAACCCCTTTCACCACCGATATCATTAAAACACCTCACATTTAGAAACAGGTGCATGACCCACAACTCACTGCCATTCCAACAAAAACACAGATGCATAAATCACCTTTATCCCTGCTTTCCCCGAATACACACACCACCACTTCCTTTCTAAAAAAATATATACATACCCACAAATACACCTGCCTGTTATCACCCAGGTACTGACGGACATGCAATTATAATGTATACTTTCCAAATGCAGGCTTATACATTCCTATATACTCTACAATTGCTGAAGGCATGCACATGATATAAACAAACACTGAGTATGCATGCACACAGAAATACAACATACAACGCCGCTACACACACACACACACACACACACACACACGCACACACAATAAACCCTATTTGTTACCAGAAGTCACATAAAAAAAACCATAAGTACTCTGGAAAATCTCACACAGAAATACAATATACACAACACCTTGCTTCTGTCTCTTCTTGCTTTACACAGAATTTAAAGTACACTGCAGAGCAGATAGGCTTAACTGAACTTTCCAACAAAAAGCAAAAGACGACAAATTCTTCACAACAGTACCAACAACATTCTCCAGAATAGACAACAGATTAAGTCATAAAACAAACCTTAACAAATTTTAAAAGCTAAAAATCATTTGAAATAACTTTTTTTTTCTGAACACAATGTAATAAAACTGGAAACCTACAACAGGTGGAACTTCAGAAACATCCTGCATGTCTGCGATTATAACAAAAAGCTCTCAAATAGCAGAGTCGATGACAAACAGAATGGAAATTTTTAAAGATTCTTGAGAAAAATGATAGAAACACAAAATAAAAAACCCTATATCATAGAGCAGAGGCAATTTTAAGATTAGATCAGTACATACCTATATCAAAAAAGAAAACAACCAAGACTTCCTCTTCAAGGAGGTAGAAAATCAAGAACATGCCTGACCCAAAGCTAGTAGAAGAAAAAATAATAACATCAGAGAAGAGGTAAATAAAATAAAGATTAAATATTATTTTAAAAATATCAACAACAGAAAGAATTTATTTACTTACTTACTTACTTACTTACTTATCCCTAGGATTGAACTCAGAAGCAACCACTCACTGAGAGATGTCTCCAGACCTAGTTTGCTTTTTATTGAGAGTCAGGGTCACATAGAGTGGCTCACTGCCTTACTTTTGCTGAGGCTGTCTTTGAACTTGCCTTCCTCTTGCCCCTCCTTGAGGATCTAAACTGTTCATGTCAATGGTTAAGAGTACAGCTTTGCCATTGAACTCACTTAAGCAGTGGGAAGATCATGATGCTGTATAATATGAGCATTCCCAGACGTGATACCTACGGACATCTTTGCATTGGCTTTGTCCACAGAAAGCATGAGACTCACCTTTCAGGACTCTGCTTGGTGCATGGTTTGGCTTCTTCGCTTTTTTGGTGGAGGTTTTCTGTTGGAGACTAAACCCAGAACATCATGCATGCTCGGCAAGTGCTTCCCCATGGAGCTGTGCCCCCAGCCCAACTTGGCCTTTCTTGGTGATCAGAGAAAGTGTCTGTTGGACTCTATTTTTAGTGACTTACTGGGAAACTTCATGTCCTCTGATTCTACCTCTTCTGCAGATCCAGTTGAAGGCAAAGGTGCTGTGGCGAGCCATCCCCCTTTTCATCTTCTTAGTCTGCTGTCAGGTCAATCCGGTCTCCTGTGCTGTTGTTGGGGCAAGGGGGAGAGGGGGGAACCATGTGCCACTCCTTTGGTTTCTACTTGTTTCCAGATCCTTTGTTTGGTGTTATGGCCTCAGATTCTGTGGACCCTTTCTACTGGATGTGAGGGATTCTGGCCTCCAACAGAGGGAGGCTCAGACTCACTGTGCCTCTTTTCTGCTGGACCAGCACCATTTAATTGAACTACAGCCTTTCTGTGGAGCTCAGAGAATGGGCAGCTCTGTGGCCTGGAAACTCTGCATGTGCCACGTCCAATAGCCTGATCAACGGTGCATTCAGCCTGGGAAACACCATCTTCTTTAGAGTTGGGTTTGAATGCAATACAAAACCTGGAAGAGCAAGATAAGTCTCTGCTTGAGAATTTCTGAAAACTTAAAAAAACTAGAGTGTTTGAAATCCCTGAAATGAGATGGTGAGTAGACATAGAACACTCTCTAGAACTCTCTAGTGGTTTCTCAGCTGCATCTTTTTCATATCTACAGGTGAAATATATGGATCAAAACCACGAGTGACAGCGGAGGGTCAAATCTAACCAGTCACCTGTGGGTCTAGAAATGATTTTCTTGTGTATGTTGATGTTGCATTTGATGGACGCGCTTTAAAAATGGGGTTCCAAAAAGGTTCCAGTCACTCAGAATCAGAGCTCATCTGAACGTGATGGAAAGGGAAGGTTGATTCCCAACTAGATCCAAATGTGCCAGCCCCATCTGCAGACTCAGGAAATGATTGGAATGTTCTCCAGTTTTATGAACTGATGAAGGACGGGCCTCTCTGTCCTCTGTCCATCCAGAATGGATCTGTCCATGGGGATGGGAATGCAGCAGGCTCTTGAGGGGTACGTGACTTTTCAAACAAAATGACATGGTGTCTGGTGGGCTCGACAGAGGGACTCAGTTGTGTTCTTATCTTTGGTTTTGGGGGGTTATGCTATAATTGCTGCCAGCAACCTGAAGCCCATCCAATGTGGAAAAGGGGTCACATTCAATTCTGTACGTTCATTTTATTAAATAATGTCTTTCTTTCTTGAGCTCACAGGGGCTTTGTGGCTGCCCATTTCCTTAGGCACACTCATGGAGCTTGGTATCTCTGCAATGGTCACCTTGGGCCTCATCATGCAGCTCTTGGCTTGCACCAAGATGATTGAAGTGGGTGACACCCCAAAAGACCAAGCCCTCTTCAACATGAGCCCAGAACTTTAAGAAAGATCATGGGTAAATTTCTGGTGTCTAGTTGAGAATTTGAATTGGCTCTAAAATTGGGGGCATGAAAACAGCCCAGTTTGGCCTGTGTGCTTTGCCTGCCGACCCTGTAGGTGCTCCATGGCCTGTTAGTGAGAGAGCACATCTGGGAGGTGCTGGGTATGGGGGAAGGCCAGGCAGGGCAGGGGAGGGCAGGAATGCCCCAGAGGATGGACTTGAAGGATCAGTGCATGGAGGTCACCCCTTCACCAGCCATGATTTCCATACCTCACAAAGGAGGTGACATCTACTTCAGAGCTGTCATAAGAATTCAATCAAAGCCAGATGCTGTGGAGTATGCCTCTAATTACAGCAGCTTTGGAGGCTGAGGCAGAAGGATCACTATTTGGAGGTCAACCTCAGCAACTTAGTGAGGCCCTAAGCACCTCAGTGAGACCCTGTTTCTAAATAAAATAATAAATGGCTGGGGATGAGACTCAGAGGTGAAGGACGTCTGCTCAGTCCTCAGTATAAAAAAAAAAGAGGATTAAATTAAATAATCACTCTCACAGTGCCTAACACATGGTAGTTATTTAGCAAGTGCTATTTTTCTTCTGTATTTAAAAGGATTTAATGAGCAAATAGGTGATCCTCTCAGTCCAGCTCTGCTGTTGATTAGATTTTTTGATGTGGAAGAAATTTAGATAATAGTTCTGGAGTCTCAGTTTCTACATGCTGTTAAACTAGGTTACGAGTATTAGCTGTATCAAATGATAGGCAGCCCCAATAATGGGGTCCAGCCTCAGAGTCAGCCAAGCCTAGCCTCTGTTAACTGGAATGTGCTATTTAGAAAACAATATTTACAATTTTCTGCTCTGCCATCTTCCATACAGCATGTCTTAGAAATCTTAAGTTAGTAGGTTAAATAATTCAGTGAGAAATCCATCTAACTTAAATTGTGAGTTTCAGACACAAATCAAGATTGTAGAATATATTTATGTATTAATGCATTAATCATTAATGAATTAAGTAATGCATTATTAAATATTTAATGCATTTATTATTCAATGCCTTAAATTAATGCATTATCCTTCTAAGGCACTAATAAGTGGTTTTCTTTTTTTTTAATTTTTATTTTTGACATTTTGTAATGTACTTGGCTTAGTGCAGTGGTGCGCACCTCTAATTCCAGCAGTTCGGGAGGTTGATCCTGGAGGATTGTGAGTCAAAGCCAACCTCAGCAACAGCGAAGCCCTAAGCAGCTCAGTGAGACTCTGTCTCTAAATAAAACCAAAATAGGGCTGGGGATGAGGTTCTGTGGTTGAGTGACCCTGAGTACAATCCCTAGTACCAAAATCAAAACAAACAAACAAAAAATTTTCATTATTTTTCTAAAGCCCAAATTGGGTGTTTTTTCTCTTTCTCTCTTTGTTTTTAATATTTTTTTTTTGCAGACCTGAAAATGGAACTCAGTGCCTCTACCACTGAGCTACAGCCTCAGAAGTTTTCTCCTTACCGTTGACAAATTTTTAAAAATGTTTTTCCATATTAAGAATTCAAGATCATTTTTTAAAAAAAGAATTTAGGATGACTGGTCTGAAGTTTAGTAAAGCACTTGCCTATGGGCAGTGTCAGTATTTGTCATCTATATTCCTGCCACACTCTGCTCAAGATTTTCTTAGGACCCTAGTGTTTGGCATGATTGTCACCATCGGCCAGTCCATTAGGGATGTGATGATAGGCATGGACAGGGACCCCCTCAAAGCTGGGTTCTGGGATCTGCATTCTGATCACCACTCAGGTGAACCCCCACTCTCACCCCGCTTCCTGAGTGACCCTGTTGTCCCTCTTCCTCCTCAGCAGTACTCAGCCAGACCTGGGGCCATGCCAGGCTCAGGGCTAGGCTCAAGGCTAAACACTGGCCTGAGCAGGGTAAGGCCCCGGGTTGGAGGCTGGTCACCGCCTAAAATTATTCATTCAAATAAAGACACTGCACCCATCTACAATGAGAAATATTGAAATCAATAAAGGCCTGCTGTCCACCTGCAAACCCCAAAACAATTAAGAAACAAAAAAAAAATATTGGGGCTGGGGCTCAGTGGCAGAGGTTCACCTGGCATGTACAAGGCTTTGGGCTCGATCCTCAGCACCCCATAAAAATAAAAAAAAGATGTTGTGTCCACCTCCAACTAAAAAATAGATTAAAAAAAATAATAGAGAATTGAAAGACCCTGGCTTTGGCTTCTGAATTCCCATGAGGCAGATTGAGAAGGGTCTCTTATTTGGCCCTCATAGCAGAGAGCCCTGTCATTGAAGATGGAAGGAACCAGGGCACTGGGGCCAGTAACACAGAGTTCACTTTAATTAATTAATTTATTTTAATTCTGCAGTTCTTTGTGGCAGGCTTGATCGTCCTCCTTTTGGATGAGTTTCATTACAAAGGGAACGGCCTGGGCTCTGGCTTTTCCCTCTCCATCTCAAGCAACATTTGTGAAACCATCCTGGGTAAGGCCTTCAAACCCACCACCATCAACACCGAACAAGGTAAGGGCCCTGCCTCCCATTGGGCACATATGCAGGAAGTTTTCATGTATGTAGAGTATTCCTCTGGGGGAAAATAACTGTTTCTTCTGAATTTTCAGTGTGCAAATGTTTAAAATTAATGCTTAGTGCAGAAGCTCAAGCCTGTCATCCCAGCAGCTCAGGAGGCCGAGGCAGGAGGATCACAAGCTGGAGGCCAGCCTCAGCAACTTAGTGAGGCCCTGTCTCTAAATAAAATATAAAAGGAGCTGGGGACAGGGCTCAGGGGTTAAGTGGTCCTGGGTTAAATCCCTAGTACCAAATAATAATAATAATAATAATAATAATAATAATTATTATTATTATTATTATTATTATTATTATTATAACAATAACAACAGCAACACTTACAATCAAAATGATATCTACACTTTCATGTCTTATAAGAATATTTCAAGGACAGTTAGCATGCCACAGAGTAATCCTGCCTCAAATTTCTTAGCAGGAACCTGCACTGCAAGGATAAAGAAGTGTTGATTTTAGTCAATTGTCTTCTGGTGGACATTTCAGTTCTTTCTCAGTCACAGTTAGCATCAAAGTGAATATCTTTGGGCAATCACCTGCACATATTTTAGCAGTTGTTCTTAGCCAATAAGATTCTAAATATGAAATTTCTACACCAAACCACTTGTTCAGGCAAGGAGCAGTTAGTTCGATGATTACAAGTTCAAGGACAGCCTTGGCAAAGAAGTGAGACCCTGTCTCAAAACAGTCATAGGTAGAATGACTGTTCCTGGGTTCAACCCACAGTACTGCCAGTTTGGGGAGGAAGGCACTGGGGATTGAACTCAGGGGCAGTTAACCCCTGAGCCTCGTCCCCAACGCTCTTTTGTATTTTATTCAGAGACAGGGTCTCGCTGAGATGCTTAGAGCCCCAATTTGGCTGACGTTAGCCTCCAATTTGCCATCCTCCTGCCTTAGCCTCCAGAGCCACTGGGATTGCAGGCATGCACCATGACAACTGGCTTACAAATCTTAATAAAATAAAAATTGGAAAACATGTGAGACTTCTTAGAAGAGGGAAATTGACTTTTTTTTCTTTTCTTTTTCTTTTGGCCTCTGATCCCTGAATCTGTTTTTTGCTGGGAAGTCTCTCATGGAAATTATTTGTGTGCATTTTTTGTGTTTTTTTGGAATTGACTGTGGAGCTGGTTCTTGGCTTTCAGTGCCATGACATCAAATTGAGGAAACTGCAGATGAGTCCCTGCAGGGTGCCTGAGAGATCCCATGGGAAAGACTGGACCCCAGGTAGGAGTGTCGGCGACACTTACAGAAGAGTAGGCAAAGGTGACACGAGACTCTTCCTAGAATTTCAGAAAATCTAAGGTGAATTGAGGATCTGGGGGCAAAGCAGCTTGGCCCCAGCTCTGGATGTGGTGGTGAAATCTGGGTAGGAGTTAAGGAGTCTGCCAAGACCTCCTGGCTTTGGCCGGGGGCTGCCTTCAAAAAGAGTGGGAGCAGTGGTGACCACAGGAAACCAGTCAGTGAAGGCTTGGGCCGTGCCAGCCAGCCAGAGGACCACTTTGCTCTGGAGCAGGATGGTGAGTGAGGGAACAGTTTTGAAGGAATGATTTGCTGTCCCTTGGAGACAGGCTGAGAAAATGGCTGGCAAGGTGGCACAGCCATTCAGCCTGAGTCAGCCAGTGTGACATCAGAGTGAGGGCCTTAGGACTTAGGGAGAGATGAAGGCCACAGACAACTGAGACATGGAGGTGGCTGCCTTGGCCACCTCTGGTACCTCGTTGGGGCAGAGATCTTACCTGGGGAGCTTTGAGTGGTGCTGTAGGAGCCAAAATGGTGGAGCCACGGGGACAGCCCCAGGACAAGAGGATGGTGGAGCAGGCTCAGGTAGCTTTCAGCTGAAAGGCTTTCCTGTTAGCAGGAGTGCCACCACGGCTCAGCTTGTGACCTGTAAAGTGGGGTGTGGAAGGGCCCCTAGAGTGGAGAGTGCAGTTGGTCCTTCTTCCCTGAGGTTTGGGGCAGTCCAGGCTGGGAGGGAGGTGGACAGTACAGATGTCACATGGCTCTTGCCCCCTGTGACACTAGTGCATAAAACAACCCATTTCCTAGAGATCAGAGGGTAGTGATTTGCAAGAAATGACCATGTTAAACATTCAGAAAGCTTCTAAGGCCCACACCCTGCCATTGATGTCACCCACCTTTCATTCCAGACATTTGTCAGTAAGGTGCTGTTAAGCACTAGGCGCTTCTGTGGGTGCTAATAATACAAAGGGATGGAACGTAAGGTGTGAGAGCGTCAGTGTCATCCCAGGGCCCCGGGGTAAGAATAGAGCAGAGAAGGAAGATGGGGTGACTGGGGAAGAGTGATACAGGTCCATCTAGAGAACCTGGCGGGTGCAAAGTCCCTGGGGCAGAGATGAGTTGGTGTGTTTGAGGGTCCACTTATGGCTCAGCGGAGCAAGTGCAGGGAGTTCAGAGAGGTCATTGGTGGCAAGAGGAGTCAGGACAAGTCCCTACTCTCTCCCCCTGAGATTGCTGAACTTCCTCCTTTACAAAATGCTCAAGGTTTCATGTCTCCAGATTTTTTACAATAGGGACATCAGCGGTTGTCCTACACAGCCACAGGCGGCAGGGAGAGGGTCTGTAAGAAGACCACCACGGGTATGCCAGGGGGCCAGGGAAAGCTAGGACAGCGTTTCTGTCACAGATATCCTGTCCACGTGGTCTACAGGACAAATGGCCCATCTGAGTGGCCATCCAGAAGGTGACACGAGTCCTGCTGTGCCAACTCTGGGGTGACAGGAAAATGAAGTCCCAGGGAGAGACTGGGACATCTGAGTCCCCAGCTATTAGCCACTCTGCCCACAGATGCCACGTTTAGTGAAGCACCGATCTGGGCCGCAGGGGCCATGGTGACAGCGTTTTTCACTGTGTTCTTGTTCTAAAGTCAGTCTCATGCCATTTCTGAAGTGCTCAGACCTTGGTGCCCTGTGCTGCAGTGTCCCTGGCTGGTCTGTTGCCTTTTCCTCAGGCCAGGCCCCTTTCTGCCTGTCGCTGAGGCTGAGGTAGGAGGATATCAACTTGGAGGCCAGCCTCAGCAACAGCAAGGCCTCAGCAACTCAGTGAGATGCTGTCAGTGAATGAAATACAAATAGGCTGGGAGTGGGGCTCAGTGGCTGAGGGCCCCTGGGTTCCATCCTTGGTGCCAAAAAAATCCAGATTGTGACCCTGTGACTGTTGGTGCCGTGAGTCTCCTGGCTGATTTTGTTCTCCTGCCTCTGCTTTGGCCAGGAGGAGGCCCAAGACCCAGCGGAGTCCAGCCCTTTGTTCTTCCCTTTACGTTTGTGTCCTCCTCTGCCAACAGGCATGGAATTGGAGGTTGCCATCTTGTACTGTTCCATCTCTGGGCCATGAACACAGACAAAGTCCAAGCCCTTAGAGAGGTTTTCTCGCACCAGAATCTCCTCTACCTCATGAATCTCATTGCCTCCATCTTTGTCTTTGCTGTAATCATCCATTTCTAGGTATGTCCAGCATGAGCACAAGAAGTCTGCATTTTTTTTTTATTTTTTGGTACCAGGAATGGAATCCAGGGACATTGAACTCCTGAGCCCCATCCCCAGCCTTTGTTATATTTTATTTAGAGACAGACTCTCACTGAGTTTCTGAGGCTGGCCTCCAATTTGCAGTCCTCCTGCCTCAGCCTCCAGAGCTGTTGGTGATGACAGGCCTGTTCCATTGTCTCTGGCTTCAGTATAATTGTTTGTTTTTTTTTGTTCTGTTTAGAAATGAATGGCTGTAGAGTGAATTTTACTATATTTTGAGACGAGTTTTTCTGGTTTCTTTCTGTGTGTGCCCCAAGCAGAGTGGGAGGAGGGAAGGGGCAGATTCTCTCCAGCAATGTCAGAAAGTTAGTATTGAATATTTTAAATAAAAGAAAAGGCAGGAATATTTAAAATAGTTTTGATTATTAGATGCATGTAAAAATTAATAGGTAGTGTCCTGGCCTGATGTGGTGGTACATACCTGTAATCTGAAATATCATAGAGGTTGAGGCCTTGAAGGATCACAACTTCAAGACCACCCTTGGTTACTAAGAGAGACCAGTTCTCAAAATAAAATATTGAAGAATTGTGAATATATATGAATGATAAAGCACCCCTGGTTTCAATCCCCAGTACCATATAAAACAGTAGTTTCTAAAATTTAGACCCAAATCAGCATCCTCCACTCTATCTGCAACTATGTAAAGTTCTAAAAGGCAATAAATTTAGCCATACATACTACTATTGTCTGATATTGACCATAATCTTGAAATATATACATAGAAGACCCTTCACAATGTATTAGGTGTTCCCATTATTTTTTCCAATAGCAATTAGAGAGCGAAGAAAACCAATTTAGCTTATGGGGCCACTTCTTTCTTTTCAGGACTAATGAATCAAATATTAAAAGGCTTTAGTGTTTAATTGATTATCATTTATGAAATCAGAATGATATGCATTCTGTGATTTCTTGCTTAATCTACATTGGAAACTTTATTATTTCTGAGTATCAGCATCTGTACACACCACCACACCCCACTCTATTTTTCAATAGTTACAAGTACCTGTGTTCATGCTTCGTCAGTTAGTTATTCCCTTTTAAAAATAAATATGTGTTGCATTCATTGTTTACAGAAAATTTATGAAGGTTAAAAACCAGTAAGCATTTCCACAAATTTGACTTTAAAATAGATTTCATCACAAAACACACACAAGAAGTAAGAATGCTTTCTTTCTCTAATTTATTAGCCTTTCTAACATCCAATATCAGGACATGAATGCTGCTCATGGAGGGATGTTCTTACCATCAAGAACAATCAGTACTACTTTCTTCTATCTCATCAAATGTTACAAAGAGTGCACATTTTACTGTGTTTCATATGCAGAACTTGACTTTCCATTATTTGTTTAGTCGGTTTTTGCTTTATTTTTTATCACTTTGTTTTTCCTGTATTTTCCAATACTCATTTTTTTGTGTGTGAGGTATGAAAAATAGATCACTAGAATTTTTTAACTTTTGCTGTATTCAATCATTTGATTATTTACTAGCTAATATTTCTATTAAAGCATCATTTTAAAGGTAGGACTGAGGTAAGCTAACAAAACTATTTTCAAGGTCTACTGCAGAATCAGCATAACTTTCTTGAGCTCTGTAGTTAGAACCACTATTTCTGTCCACAAACTGTGCTCTTTTAGTTTTATTTTTTTCTATATTGAGTAACTCTCTTTGAAATGAGGCACAAAAATTGCTTTTTTAGAATTTTATCATTAATGAAAATCTTTTATTATTTATCATTAATTGACAGTCTGCTTCAGTTTAGAATACCAGGTTGAATATGATTTTTTCTTTAAATCTTGTGGTTATTCTGTATGTATCATCTATAATCTATCATTAATGATAAATACTTGGATTCTATTCTTGCTTTATTGAAGCTGACCATAGTTTTTTTCTTTTAAGGATATTCTATTTGGTTAAATCATAGCTTCTTGAGAAATTCTGTAGATATGTTTAGCATGTTTAAATATTATTTTCTTGAATATAGCATTCAATCAAAATGGAATATTTCCAGACCAGATTTTCTTTCCAGGATATACATGTAAGAAACTGGATTAAATATGGAAAATAATATCTATGTTTTTCAGACACTAAAAACAGGCATAGCAGGTGAGTGAATCCATTAGCAATAAGTGTAGACTGGTAAGGTGAACTATAATTTTATTTTTAAAATTGTTCTTAATAAGTGTAGTTTGATAAACTGCTGTTAAAAATTATTGGTAAAGGGGAAGTAAGAATAGTTAAAGTATACCAGTGTAAGAAAAACTTGAGATCTGGCAGCTGAGAGTAGACTGTGGAGAAAAATTCATGTTATAATAGGGAAGAACTCCCCACTTTCTCTTCACCCTGTCACCTACTTAATCTCACCAAAACCCACCAAGACACTCAGAATAAAAGGTTTCAAGTTCAGTAGTCACACTCTCTCCAAATACAAAAAGCAGTTACAATTCAACTGAACACAGAAGCTTGTGTGCAAGTTATGAGGATCTGAGACATTTTATAAAACGTTAGGTTAAAGATTATTCTGGGTTTTTTTTTCTTTTTTTTTGTATGTGTGTGTTTTATTTTGTTCTGAGGGTGTGGCTATTCCTTGGTTACCTGAACTCAACAAAGAAACTGTTATATTTTGATGAAATATCAGTGGGTGACCCACATTAAAAAATGAAAAATATTTTCAAAGTTTTAAAAAAGCCTAATTACAATATATATATATATATATATATATATATATATATATATATATATATATATATATATATATATATATACTGCTTTCTCCCTCAACATTTTGCATTTTAACGTTTTTTTAAAGTTTTTATTTTATTTTTTATTTTTAGTTCTGAAAAATAGACAGTAAAACAGCTTCTGGGAGAATTTACAACCAAGTGCATGAGGGTCTGGGAAGCTGAGAGGCTGGAGCAGGGCTGGGAGGAGCAGACAGGAAGGAGTCTTCCTCTTAGTCACTGGAGGCCAACTATAAATAAAAAGAGACAAAAATCAATAATTGTTTGTAAGCAAGGAAATGACACAGATTATCAAGATAGTATGAGTTATGAAAATTTCATATAATCAAGAAAATGGAAAAATCATGAACAGGATTAGGAAAAATAGGTGTAAATTTTATTTTTAGAAGTTTATTTGTGAAACACAAAAAATAAAGATGAATTTTATCTTATGATTTTAAATGGAAGGTAGAGAGTTATGCAAGTCATAAAGTACTTCACAAACCTTTCTTCAGTTACAAAAGCATAATAAATGTATCCCTTCTACTTATTTTACTCTTTATCATCCTTTGCATTTCACCTAGGGTCACACTTGTAGAGTGTGACCAATAACTAAGCAAATAACTAATCAAGAAGATAATCACGAAGTTACACTTTTCTCAGAATACCCCAATAAATTTCAGAGTAAAGAATTGATACAACACCTATTCATTTCCTTCTTTGGGAAAAGGTCCCTTTATAAATCATATAGAAGAAGAAATTGGCCATCTTTTAACAAAATGTTACTAGAAATAAATATGAGTTAGCTTCATTTAGAAGTAAAGGGAAATAAAATAGCATCATTGTACAGTGTCTTTCAGGGTTAGCCTTGAAAAATGAAAAGTGGAAAAGCTCTTTCTAAAGAGAAGAATACTTGGCAGCACACTTCATCCTTAATTACACTGTAAAAAATGTTACCTCAGCTAAGAAGGTACATAAACTTATAGGAAGAAATTAAGACTTTTCAAGAGTCTAGAAGGAACTTTTGAAGACTATAAAATTTTGGGGGTACAGTAACCGGGATGGATCTCTGAAAGAGATAATGCAGTGTAAATATCAGAGATTTCATGCTTTTAATACCAAAGCAAATATATCATGGACATTGTACAAGACAACCAAGTTGACAACTTGACTTCGCTGGTTGTATTTATCCAGCCTCTGATGATGCACAGGATGAATGAGGACTGAGTACCATAGTGGTTTCCAGTCACTGCATTTTATCTATCAAATACTTCTTACAAATATCCAGCCAGTTAGGAAGAGAGGTCTATTTCTAGGTTCTTGTGACAGCATCATTCTTTTCATCATTCTCTCATTATAAATTAACAAGTGGACCTCTTTTAATGAAGAAATAATTTTAACCAGAATAACCCAAACTTTTTTTTTAATTTTTTTTTTTTTACATTTTGCTTTTAGGGACAATAAATCCTAAGCACGCACCATTAATAAAGTGTCAAAGGATCATGCATAAAAGTGAATGAGACCACAGTTAACAAAATCAAAGATATTATATGGGTCTATGACCATGTTATTCACTGTATTGTCACCTACAAAAAAAAAATAAATAAAAAGGTACTGGCCTGGTAGAATTCTGGAACAGGTGATGATGTTGCTTATATTTCTTAAATTACATAACATTATATCAGTTTGTGCTACCAAGAGATAGACTACATCGATCTAGGAGCTAGACTGTCAAAGTTGAAGATTCTTCATTCTCTATCACTCCCATTAACCCACTTGGCAATTACATTTTCTTACACCATGCTTCCGCATTCTCTAGTTTTAGAAATCCTAATTATTTAAGTGGACACTATTCCACCAGGATGTCTAACAAGATTCGAACTAAAATTTAAACTGTACCTGAGGACTCAAAATTCTATGTACTAAAAAAAAAAAAAAAAAAAAAAAAAAAAAAAAAAAAACAGAAAGCAAGAGGGGAAAGTACAATCCTAGCTAGGTCAATTCACTCTCCTTATCAGAAGGACATTGATTCCATGTTGTAATGGAGATAAAAACTCAGATGATTCAATTTGAAAACAGATGATCCAATTCTCTTCTTTTTAGTACTCACTTTCCATACAGGAATTATAAAAAGACCAGTGAAGTAGTTGTGTCTTGAGAAAATCATGGTGGGGAGGCTCAATTGATTTGGGCATATGTATGAGTTTCACTCAATCAGCTAAGTTGTAGAGACCAAAAAAAGTCCATTTAGGGGATCTAAAAAGAAGTGCAGGAAAAACACAAGATGATATTAATTTGACATTCAGTCTACACAGCTGTCAAAACTGTAATTAATTGCCCTGTTTTCCTTTTTATAAGTTTTTTTTTTCTTTCAGGAACAGACTCTCACCAGTACCATAAACTAAGTACAGAACTTTGACTAAAAAGCGAATTTTTGTGGTGTCACTATAGGGAACTGTGCTTTATGGCACCATAAGGACAGAAGGATTCATTTCCCAGACAATTGCTGAAAGTGGTCTTTTCAAAATATCTTCATCAGTAGAAGAGAGTTTTTCTGGCTATGACCATTCAAGGCTTCCAACACTCAAGACTGTTTGAGACTCATGTAAATCACACTCTATGTCTCAAGTAGGACCCAATATGAGAGTGCAAGACAACTCCAAAATTTCACTTGGAGTAAGCAAAAGCCTCCTTTGAGATAAGACTGCAAACCCAGATTCTGTGCACCCAAACAAGCTCCCTTCCCTTTATTTCCATTGTGCTGATCTGAAGCACCCTACCTTATAGACTTCCAAGATGCCTAGTCATGGTCTTAATCTCCCTCCTTGGGAGCCCTAATTAGAACTCAAATGCATCCTTCATCTGATTCCATACTTTCTGTTTTCCAGAAGTTCTTGGAAGTCTTTTGTCACTGGAGATCACCTCCTTTTTTCGTTGTGAATGTTTATCTCATTTTATGCTTCTATTTTACTGTTACTTTAATTCATTGTGGGTAAAATAGAATTGTATATTTGAAGATCCAGGTCTCTAAGTAAAATAGTTAGCTTAGTTTATGGGTTTATAATACACAGTCTAAAATGTTCAATACATTTTAATATGAATTTAGATCCATGATTAAAATTGGAGGAAATAAAATAGGCTTTATAAGGATGTAATTCTGCACTCCAAAATTATCATTTTGTTTCCCAAAAGATAAGAATTTTGGAACATAACATGACACCAAAAAAAGAATCACTATTTTTTATATATAGTTGTGCTTGAAAGAGAATAAAAACGTCACCATAAATTGATAATATAATATAAAAAAAGCTTTATAACCATGTTCTGGTTTTTTTTGACAAAACATATTTGAAGCAAAAATACCAAATTCATTAATCTCCTCCAAATACAATACAGTGAATAGCATTTCTACAGGAAACATATAATTTTAATGATATTGTGTAAATTTTCTAGACATAGATGTAGAAGCTAAAAACACTAATATTCTTTCTCAAGGAACATTTAATTTGAAGCATAGTTCCATAAATCTGCAAATATAATTAAATTTTATTTATTATACACAGATCAATACATCAAAAATGACCAAATACCTGGAAATAATTCCTTTGATATTTCTATTTCCTAGACAATAAAGCCAGCTTTAATATAGTATATCTTCTACCTTTTCAGTGACACATAATTTTTAAATTTTAAGTAAACTTCTCCTTTAGGCTCAAAAATCACGATATAACTATGGTACTAATACTATTAGTGATGGATATTAGAAAAAAATTCTTAGTACTTTTAAGAGAGTTGTTTGAAATGAAACACTAGATCAACACATGATCCTTCAAACAAATTATGATAATGCATGCACAGCAATAAATTTGAAATAAAGAGGGTATAGATATTTATTAGCTACAGGACTTTGAAACCTCATGCTTTGGACCCAAAAGACAATTATTTTGCTTTGTCATTACAGCACTTTTCATAACTGTGTGGGGAGTTTTAGGACCATGTTTTTGTTTTGTGATCTCACATGCTTCATTTATTCAGATGTATTAATGTAATATATGCTTATATGAGTAGTTTGAAATTATATGCCTCTTTCTAATTATAGAATTGTCTAGAAATTCTTGTTCTTCACAGTTTCTAAATTAGAGAGCAATTACCATGAAAGCTAGAAAATGCACAGTGGCTTAAAGAACTCTTCATCCAAGAGTTTAGCCTTAAATTTTTCACATAGTTGATGGTCAATAAATTTATATGGTTCATAAAGTTAACATCTGTTTAATCTTAAAGTAAAGAAATAAAAAGCCAGAGAGTGCTTCTTCACAGATGCCAAGCTTTCATTACTGGGAAACCCATGGATTCCTAAAGGGCAGTCTGTCTCTCTGATTGATGTAGTTATGTAAAATTCAAGTCCTGCTTTTCTTCCCACAACTTTGGCTTTTCTGTGTCATCTTGTTCTTTGTGTTTCAGTGACCAGAGAAGGAGACAGGTTCACAATTACTTGTTCATGTAAAGAATCAACCAAACAAGTAAAAAAAACAACTAAAAAATAACCTGAGTTTGTGAAAATATCAGAAATTGAAATACAGTGACAGGGAAGGATGAGATTCCACTGACCTAAATGTTCCTTTAAGAAAAGTTAGAGTCAGACAGTTCCATTGTAATAGAAATTGGAAAAGAAATATGTGTGTATATAGGCACATATATATATACACATAAAACTAATACATAAAGAACTAATCAACACCAATATTCCTCCTCTAAACTTGGAAATTATATTCCTGTGTATTATTAATCCAGGATTAGGAAATTACTAGTATGTTCATTTGATTTTCAAAAATTTTCAGTGTGCTTCCAAACACTTTTATTATGATCCTCTCATTTGACATTTCCTAACTGAGAGAGTACAGGGTCAGGAAATTTTTAATTCTTTGAGTTAAATTGGATCCAAAGACTTTATAAGAAATATATGTAGTTTATGGCATTGTGATATTGCCCTCTATGAAATGAAGTTTTGAACATAGAATCTCATTTTCTTCTAAAAGTTTAAAAACTTATAATTACTCAAATTATAGAAATCACATCAATAGTAGTTCTATTTTATTTATTAATATTACAGAAGCAAGTTTATAAATAAAAATGTTAAATTACAGATGATGATATGGCTCAGTGCTGTGAGCCTAGCATGTGTGAGGTCCTGGGTTCGATCCTCAGATCCACATGTAAATAAAATAAATGTTTATAAAATATCAAGTTAAAACTCATGTCTTCTTTTATAATATGTATACAAATAAGTAATGTTTAAAATCTCTAGATGACATTCTATATGTAAGTTGTATCAGTAGAACTCATTAAACTTAGAACAAATGAGAAACTAAAATTAATCATCAATCCCTATTTAAAAAATGACTCATTTTAGGAGGATATGAATTAAAAAGCAAACATTGTTAGAAGAAAATATCCTCAATGTATCATACAGAACAAAGTTTTCTGGGCTGCATTGAACTGTTGGAGCTGAAGTCTCTCTTCTTCATCTACAAGAAACCTCAGCAATATGCTAAAATTCCCTTCTTCCACAGCCTTTCTATGACCCAACTGCACACTACTTCTGAATCTAAGAATGCAGAGGCAATTACCCAGATGGATGAGGCCAGGAAGAATGTGGTGCAGGTAATAGCCTCAAGAGTTGCATGTTTTAAGGAAAGACATCTTTAAGTTCTTTCCCTGCAGGCCTATAATTTTAATGTCTATAGAAAGATGACAAACATCCCCCTGGAAAACACAGAACTGTGGCTTTCCCAGTGTAACATGTCAGCTGTCTCTTAATTTTACTTTCTTTTTTGGTTGATAACACCAATCCTGGGATAGCTGGTCTCCAAACATTTTTCTGGACATATTTGGAAAGGCATCTCAATTGGAATCATGTACCAATCACAGTTGCTATTGTTCTGATTGTATGATAACATTAGTTCAGACCCATTAAACAACTTACAATGCCTCAACTTTGAGGTGAGGGATTTCTGTATCCTCCAATGGTTCCACTATAGCTCTGAGGATCCTCTCTCTATCATGTGTGATAGGCTCCTCTTCCCTTGCTTGTTCCCACATGAAGCACCTGATTTCTGGGTAGTGTTGTTTATGTATGCCACCATTTTCAAACTGGCATTTTTGTCATTCAGGGTCTTTGTAAAATATTAAAATTAATCTAAAATTTTAAAAGAAGAAGATGAGCTGAAGGCCACAGGCTGAGGGGATCACAGGAAGATTGAACATTGAGCTGAGTCATAGCCCATGGTGGAAGGCCAAACTAAGGAAGCTGTGATGATCGGCTTCTATAGATAGTAACAATTAGATACCTAACCAAGCCAGTAACTATAGATAGTACCTGAATTTACAAGTGTTGTCTTTCTGACAAAATTATGGCTTTCTTCTTATACTGTATTCAATGAGTATCTTGCTTTAGGCTAAACAGTCATAGTAGATGATTTATACTTTAGAATTTTTGATTGAAAAAATCTGGGTCAAATCACCATTTTACCCAGCTATTGCCCTTCTTGGACTATTCCCTGAAGAACTTAAAATAGCATACTACAGGGATACTGCCACATCAATGTTCGTAGCAGCACAATTCACAATACCTGGACTGTGGAACCAACCCAGATTCCCTTCAATAAATGGATAAAAAAATGTGGCATTTATACACAGTGGAGTATTACTCAGCACTAAAAAGTGACAAAATCATGGAATTTGCAGGGAAATGGATGGCATTAGAGAAGATTATGCTAAGTGAAGCTAGCCAATCCCTAAAAATCAAATGCGAATGTCTGCTTTGATATAATGAGAGCTACTAAGAACAGAGCAGGGAGGAAGAGCAGGAGGAAAAGATTAATATTAAACACAGACATGAGGTGGGAGGGAAAGGGAGAGAAAGGGGAAATTGCATGCAAATGGAAGGAGACCCTTATTGTTTTACAAAATTACATATAAGAGGTTGTGAGGGGAATTGGAAAAAAAACAAGGAGAGAAATGAATTACAGTAGCTGGGGTAGAGAGAGAAGAGGGGAGTGGGGATAGTAGAGGATAGCAAAGGTAGCAGAATACCACAGTTACTAATGGCATTATGTAAAAATGTGGATGTGTAACCGATGTGATTCTGCAATCTGTATTTGGGCTAAAAATGGGAGTTCATAACGCACTTGAATCTAATGTATGAATTATGATATGTCAAGAACTTTTTATTGTTTTGAACAACCAATAATAAAGAGAAAGAAAAGAAAGAAAAAAAAGAAAAACCATAATGTTGTGAAAATAAACTAACAAACATTGTTGAAATAGTAATACTGAATGGAGAAAGAATTTTAAGTATGACTAGCTTCATAATAACTATAAGTTCAAACTATGGTGATTTTTTTTTTCATTAAAAGAAAAGAATGACTGTTCTTTATAGGTATAGCATCTCTGTGGTTCTTATTAACTACTATATAATAAAATTACAAATTATTGTTAGTTATACAATATTTTTATACATGTCCAAAATCATTATACATGTCCAAAATAGATTTTTCACATTTAAAGTACTTTATACATAATAATGATTTTTAATCACTTCCCACTGAATAAAACGATCACTATCCCCTTATTTTAGTGATTAGACACAGAGAAGTTTACCTTCTTGCTTATTGACACATGAATATAGAGACGGAGGTCAGAGTATTCATATAGATTTGGTTCTCATTCATTTCTGGCAAATGTCATTAGTAGTTTGTTTATTGGCTTTTTTTAAATATTTACTTTTAGTTTTTGGCGGACACAACATGGGGTGCTGAGGATCAAAACTGGGCCCCCCACATGCCAGGGAGTGCTGTACCATTTGAGCCACATCCTCTCTTGGGTGGCTTTTTAATGCAGTGCTGGGTGTTCAACCCAGTACCTCATGCATGCTAGAGAAGTGCTTTACCTCTTATCCATAACCCTAGTCCCCAAAGTCCTTTACTTATTTTTTGGGGGGGAGGAGAGTGTGTGTGCGTAGTGCAAGGGATTGAATCCATGGCCTTAATCAGCAAAACAAGCAGTCTACTGACTAAGCTACATCCTCAGCCCTGATCTATAGTCTTTTAACAGTGACAATGGAGCAGCCTGTCATTCAGCCTTTGATTCTGCACCCACTTGGCTCAGGTTGGAGGCAGGGCATGAAGCCTTGACCAATCAGTCTCTTATGTGAGAACTGTCCAACCCTCATGCAGCCAATGATGAGGGGGAGGGCGTCCACAATCTTCTGTTCCCTTGGTGTCTGGAGCACACCATTTTTTCAATCTTTTTGTAGGCTTCTGTCCTGGATCCAAGCCCAGGTGTCTGTGCTATGCAGAAACTGAAAACAAATCACAGGGAGAACACTGAGAACCCTGAGAGCCAGGAAATGGTAAGTGTGCCTTGTTATCTTGAGACTGGGTAGGAAGGTGGCTTAAAGCTGAAGAAGTGGCAATGGTGGAAACTGGTAGTCATGGCTAGGGAGTCCTCATGGTCCTCTCCAGAGTCTTGTGGCCAGAGGGTCTCTCTGTGGTAACTTAGCGTTCACCTCCCTCTGACTAGTCTAGTGAGGCTTAGATCAGCAGTTGAAAACCTGGGCATTTTGTTCCATAATTGTAAGGTGTTTCCAGCTTTTTTCTAAAGCCCTTTGTGGGCTTCCATGTCCCATGATTCCAGCATGTCTCCAGAATGCATAATGAAGACTGAGATAATTACCAGGAGAGAACCACAACTTCATTTGTTGTATTGAAGCATGAGAGAGGCTGCTGATTTAAGGCTTGTTACTCATGAGGGTTTGTTTATTTGTTTGTTTATTATTTTTTTTGTGTGTGCGTGTTTGTTTGTTGTTTTCTTTTTGGTACCAGAAATTCAACCCAGAGGTGTTCATCCACTGATTCACATTCCCATCCTTTTTTAATATTTTTATTTAGAAACAGGGTCACTTTGAAGTTCTTAGGGCCTCACACATTTGATGATGCTGGCTTTTAACTCATTCTCTTCATGAGTCCTGAGATTTTTAAATGTAGCAGAAGCAGTATCTCAAATCCAGAACAAAAACCTGAAATCCAGAACTTCAGCTTATCTCTCCATAGGTCTCAGAATAAGCCCCTAGTTTTCTAGCTCTCTGTTGACATATCCAAAACTAGGGTTCTCTGTTCACAGAGAATAAGTTTAATAATGACCATGTAATGCAGATAATGGGCCTCACTCAAAGACACCTGGTGGCTAACTGAAAGATTTTAATGAGCACCATTAAGGCCTATTTCAAAAGTAAAAGACCTTGAATCCCACTTGTGGGAACACCTTCTACAAAGTCCTTTGTCCCAGGAGTGATTCCTTATTGAATTTGAAGGAAAAAGGATGGGTCACAGAAAGAATAAAAGTGAACCCATATGGTAGTCAGGATGCCTTTTCCAAAGCCTATTTTAAATGCATTATGCTCCATGTTCTGCCCAAAACCATCAGTAAACTTCTAAGATGGCACACAAAAATGATTTTTTTTTCTGATATCAATCCTCATACAACATGGTGGGCATTCTATTTCTTCTTGCTTAAATAATCTTTTTTCTTCAAAATTTATGAAACAAGCACCCAGATTCATGGAAAACTGAGAAATTTTGGTTTATCTAAAAATTCCACTTTCAGCATTATTAATCATTATTTCCCCATGTTTTATTTCAAATGTATGCATCATTTATAATGTTTTTCTTCAAGAACTGGAGGGCACTTTTAAAAGATTTTAATTTATCATTCTGAGATTTTTACATGAGAAAAAAGCAGAATAATATCAGGTGACATTAAAAAGAGTGAATCTCACCTAAATGCGGTTTATATGTCCCATTTAAATTTTTTTTAAAAACTGTAATTGGTCATCAATTGAGGGTGTATTTATTTATTAATTAATTTGTTTATTTACTTATTTATGGTCAGACCATTTCATTAAAATAACCCACAGAAGGGGCTGGGGTTGTGGCTCAGTGATAGAGCACTCACCTATCACATGCAAGGTCCTGGGTTCGATCCTCAGCACCAAATAAAAATAAGTAAATAATAAATAAATTAATAAATAAATAAATAACCCACAGAAACATTCCAAACATTTAAAGAAATGCTTTTATTCTGGTGTGGCAGGAAAAAATAGAAGTGGGACTAACTTGAATTTAAATTATATGCAAGTTCAATCTCTCTCTCCCTCTCTCCCTCTCTCTCTCTCTCTTCTCTCTCTCTCTCTCTCTCTCTCTCTCTCTCTCTCTCTCTCTCTCTCACTCACTCTCTGTAGTGAGGATTGACCCCAGGGCCTCATTCTTAGAAGGCAAGAACTCTGCAAGCTGAATTATTTACTCAGTCCCATTTTTTGGGGGGGAGAGACCAGGGATTGAAGTGAGGAGCACTCTACCACTGAGCCACATTCCTACCCCTATTTTGTATTTTACTTAGAGACAGGGTTGCACTGAGTTGCTTAGTGCCTCACCATTGATGAGACTGGTTTTGAATTCATTAATTTTATTTCTCAGTCTTGTAAACAGCTGATATTACAGGCATGCACCATTATGCCTTGCCAACTTCAATCTTAAGGGCTAAAGTACAGGCAAATTAGATCAAAGTCCATGTCAGTATCTTGGTACTATATATATAAAGGTGTTGATAGACCTTATGTTTTATTTACTTATATCTGGAGCTAATAATTGATTCCAGTGTCTCAGATGTGTCAGACAAGAGCTCCACTGAGCTCCAGCCTTAGCCCCCTGGAACATTTTTTATTGGGGATATTGGAGATTGAACTCACGAACACTTCACTACTAAGACAAATCCCCAGGATTTTTGTTTTGTTTTGTTTTTTACTTTATTTTGTGAGAGGATCTCACTGAGTTTTTTAGCACCTCGATTCTGCTAAGGCTGGTTTTGAATTTTTGATAACTCTTCCTCAGCCTCTTCAGCAACTGGGATTACAGGCTTGCACCCACACACCCAGCCCCTGCTACATTTTTAATACCTGTTATAGGTAGATTTTAACCAGTAGCCTTAACTTTTTTCTAATATATATTTGATTTGAATACATAATAGTGAAACAGATTCTATTTTTTATCTCCAACACTGCTTTTGGTTATGACAGTGTCTGAGTTAAGATTCCCCATTAAAGAATTTACTGTGTGTTGTGTTCTCATTCTGACTTCCCATATGACCTAGTTCTAAGTTTTAGAATATCTGAAACAAGGATCTCAGAGATTCCAAATTTTTTGGAGTATTTAGAAAACACCACTATCTGAGTCTTGCATTCTAGGGACCAGTTTGAATTATAAGTATGTAGCTTCTGAAGGGATGGACTAATTGGATGTGTTGCAACTGGAAGGCATTTTATGATATATTTTCTATCTAAAAGGTACTTCATTTGTTTCTTTTTATTAGATACTGTGAATAAAGTTACAATAAAAATAGATGTGTGGCAATATATTTAGCAAAAGGATTCCAAATTTTTTACATATATACCCAGAGTTATTATTAGCAGATTGTATGGCATTTTTTTTTTACCAAGAATTATTATTTATATTTTTTTATTTATTTAAATAATGGAGAATAACCCCAGGGAATTTTACCAGTGTGCTACATACCCAATCTCCAACACTTTTATTTATTGATTGATTTTTGAGAGAGGGTTTCACTGGGTTTCTTAGGACGTTGCCAAGTTCTTGAGGCTGGTCTTTAACTTGAGAATAAACCCCTAGTTTTCTACCTCTTACTCTCCTAAGCCACTGGGAGTACAGGCATGTACGACCTTGCACTTCTACCCCAAGTTATTACTAGTGGATTATGTGCATTTTTGTTTAGGGCTTTTAAAGAATCTTAACCCTTTTAGAAAAGATATTTATTAAATTTATTTAAAATATATTTATTAAATGTATTTAAAAATGTCACCAACATTTTTACATATTTGTGTACTGTGGAATCCCTATTAATTATGAGATATTTGCTTGGTTTTGTATGGTTTGGTGCTGAATATTGAACCCAGAGTTGCATATCACTGAGATACATCCACATTCTTTTTTATGTTATATTTTGAGACATGCTCTCATTAAGTTGATTGTAGCCTTGTTATGTTAATGAGGCTGTCTTTGAACTAACAATTCACCTGTTTCATTTTCCATAGCTTCTAGAATTTCAGGCATATGCCACCATGCATGACAATTTTAGTTTTTTATAATAGCCATTCCAACAGAACTGCATAGGCTGCAGAAAATTTTTTGATTACTGCATTAAATCCCTGAGGCAGTTTATGTGAAGTAGCCAGTGTAGGAGTGTTGAGTAAAGATTAGCAAGGATTGTGGAATGTGATAGACATTATTATCTAAAGTACATGTATGGGGCTGGGGATGTGGCTCAAGTGGTAGTGCGCTCACCTGGCATGCGTGCGGCCGGGGTTTGATCCTCAGCACCACATACAAACAAAGGTGTTGTGTCCGCCGAGCACTAAAAAATAAAAATATTAAAATTCTCTCTCTCTCTCTCTCTCTCTCTCTCTCTCTCTCTCTCTCTCTCTTTAAAAAAATAAAGTACAAATATGAAGACAGGAATTGATGTGAACATACTTTATATACAAACAGAGGTATGAAAAATTGTTCTGTATGTGTAATAAGAATTACGATGCATTCTGCTGTCATGTATTTAAAAAATAAAACAAATAATATTTATATGTATTGCTGAGAATCAAACTCAGTGCTTTTGCACATGCTAGCAATGTAGTCTACCACTGAGACACAACTCCAGCCCATGTAACCAGCTTTTTATACTCTCTTTGTAGTAATCAGAAACAACTTTAAAAATTGAAATTGCATTTATATCACTTTTCCTAGTACAGTAATGCATTACTAACTAAACTTATTCTTAGTATTTTTTAAAAATAATCTAATGGATGACTGTTATTTCTTTCCAGAGACTATTTTATCACTTCTTTAGGCCTTGGTGAAGGGCCTTTTTTTTTCAGAATATAGATTTCTTCTATTATCAAATGGGTCCATGCTAAGTGTGTTGAAAATAGTGATTCTAAAACTTCACACAATCTACACATTTCCAAGACTATAGAAGAAAGGGAAAGACAATATTCATAACCAAGAAACCATTTCCATTGGAAGCATAGTATAAGTGTCCAACCTGGAGTATAATCCAGGTCTTTCAGTGGTAAGGTTGTTTAAGAACCACAAACATAGGTTTTTGGGATCCTCTAAAGTACACTGAATGGCTTTAAATCACTACTCTTCTTCAAAATAAAATTTCTGCTACCTACTTAAAAATAAAGCACTATGAATGAGAAAGGTGAATGAGACATAAGTTCTGTGGAGGTACTGAAGTTGACCTTTAATTATAGTTCATAAATAGTCAAATAAGAAGGGCCTTAGGGTGGTCTCATCTTTTCCAACACATGATATGGAATACTTAGATGAACTGACATGAAATAATAAAAATGCATTTCAGGAAAGTGATGTCACAGAAATTTTCAGGGTAGAATCGTAGAAATGTGGGGAAAATATATTCATATTCATATGCATTTCTATAGAAAAAATAAGTGATAAGTACATGAGTAGGGTAAATTCAGTATGCCTCATGCATTGTAGGTTGAAGGTAATGATAAAGTAATAACTGAGGAGATCCAGAACTCTATAATTGTGGGAGACATTAATAGCAATTTAGAAAAAGAAAATATAGTTAAATCCATTTAGATTTGCCTCGGTCATCTGTTCCTCTAATGAATTTGATTCTGTCAAATGAGATTATGTGAGTATGGTTCTCTCTGAATTTATGTTTTCTCTTGTTTTTAGGATTTTGTCAGCTATGTCATGTAAAGCCCTGTCTAAACTCCCTTTGGGGATCTTTTACCTCCTGTTCTGGACTGCAGAGCAGAGATCCACCTCACTCATTCTGTGCAATGAATTGAATTTTGTAAGTCTTTGCCAACAATGGTTGGAAGAACAAGCATATTGGAGGGTCTTTCATATCCTGTAATATGGTTGTCAAACCTTGTGGGTTAAAAGGTAGTTACTTGCTATGTTAGCAACATCTTCCCTATGAGAAGGGCTTACCTATATTGTTTGGTTTGGAAGCCCCGTGAACACAGAAGAGAAGCATTTATGCTCACAAACAAAGGAATGCCAAAAGCCATTAGATGTGAGAAAATACAAAAAATAAAATCTTCTCTTAGAGCTTTCAGAGGTAAAAAGTTTATTTCTGTTTTCTATAAGAAAACTAAAATTTCTCTTTGGCCTGACAATATTTTGATGTTTTAAACTTGTTTGCAATTTCTACCTGTGTTTTGAATTCACCTATGCCTGGCTATCCCTTACCAGATAGCAACCCTCTCTAAAATTTTACTGGTGCCTCATAAATTCTGGCTCCCACTGACCCAATAACAATTCTCTCTAAATCTCAGTGGCAGCTCATAAATTCTAAGTCTGGAGCTGAATTTATTCCCTCCCTTGAAATGTTAGCCATGTAGATCCTTAACCTGCTATCTGCCTTTATATTATGATTTTCAAAATCTTGTTAGCTGTAAGTACCTTAGCACCCACCTCCTTTGTAACTTTTTGTGCTGTAAAAATATTTTCCTGAAAATCAGGGGGATGATCTCTAGCATGGGGTCTTGTAAGAGACAGTCCTGGCCAGCTTTTATCTACACAATACAATCTTGATTTAATTTGATTTAAAATTGGAGTTGGTGGTCTTTACTTTGTGTTTTGGTTTAAGATTAACCTTTTTTTTAAGTTTACTGTAAATAAAACCAAAGAACACAACAAAACTCCTGTTAATGAGCCAGGTGCATAAGAATAGTCATTCCTTACTGAAAGCACAGTATTCATTATAGAAATGATATAAAAGATCTCTCAAATATCAAGAGAGTTTAGGAGGTAGAAATTTTATTTCTTTCAGAATATAGGTAGTAAAATAGTACAAAAGACAAAATGTGAAGCATGAATATATTAAGTAATATGCAAAAAAAGTCACCAAAATATTTATTACAAAAAATCATATCTACAGAAATGGTTCAAAGAAGCTGTCTTTTTGTCAGGAATAAACATTTGGATAAGAATGGAAGTTTTGGTTCTCTTTTTAAGTAGTTTTACTCACAGTGAATTATCTTTACACTATTTCTGCATTTTACTGGTTGGAACTAATTATAATTCATATATCTTCAAAAAAGGTACTGAATGCAGAAAAATATTATTGCTCATGTTTGAATCACCTACATTATTTGATCTTTCCCTTTTTAAACCAAAAATCTGCATAAAACCATCTCTTAATAAATATCTCTATCTCTGTATATTAGCAGCAACTGAGTTATAAAATTTGCTATGATAACTTGTCTCTTCATGTACTTAAAGACTATGAATTTGCTGCTTAGCACTTAGGTATAATTCTCTATGGTGTTCTCTAGTTATTTTTGTCTCTATGTTTTATACCAAGCTCTTAGTATGTGCCTTAATTACTCTGTGTAGCAATGTAGGATTTATGTCTTATTTGTGACACTTTGTTTCCAGAACTGTGTCTAAAGGGAAATATTTACAAAATGATTATCGAGGAAAAAAAATCTATTTAATATTATATTTTATTTTATATTTATTTATATGTTTATATATACATATTTTATTATTTAGAAACACACTTTGATCTGAAACTATAGTGCTACTAGTGTACGTTAGCTTGAATTGGTTGTGAGAAACAAACTAAAAAGACATTTCTCTGTGTTGGTTGGTGATTTCTGGAACCTCAGGAACCTAGTGAATAATGGCAGAAATAAGTAACTCTCTAGTTTGAGACAGAACCACCAAACTAGATGTTTTGCTCCTGCTTTCTATCTTGATCATTGGAATCATAACTTTAAATATACATGGAGGACTTTTGGAATTCTGTACTGTTACTTCTTTTAAAAAAAATCAATGAAAGTGAAAAATAATGCAGGAAAGATAGATAATTAATTTCAAACTATTCATTTGTTAAAATAAATAATTTTTTTAAATCACCAGAAATTCTGAAAACTTAGAAAAGTTGAAAGCTTTAGAAATAGCCTAAGGCAATTTCTCTTTTCTCAGGATAGTAGACTATGATTCTCTTTTCTCAGGACAGTATACTATGTCTCCAACTCATTCCTCTATAGAATTGGACTGTGTGCAAATATGAAAAATAAGTGCTAAGATGCCCCACATGGCTTAGAAGTTTAAAATCCTGACAGAAGCTCAAATCTGCCATTTTTCTACTTTACAGAATACAAAATCTTAAATTTATAAACTTCACAAACATTTGAAGAAGTGTAATTCAAAATGACCTAAAAAATGAAAAAATCATTGAAAGATGACTCATTGAACATGAGGACTTATAATATTGAAGCCCTTATATTAAATGTCTTCTTATCATTGTCAAAATTTTCCATGTTCATATTATCAATATATTAATCAAAAATTTGATGCATTTAATAACAAATATCTAATTTCCTATTTTATTCTGTCTTTTAAAAAATTAGTAGTAATCAATATTAATAATTTAATGCTCATTCTTTTAAAGTATGAAACATATACTTTAAAAGCTATGGCTATAGCAAGTGAAAAATCCAGCCTAATTTTCATTTAAGACTGGAAGCCATCTCATCACAAAGGCATGAAAAGTTAATTTCTGCTTCATTATAAATTACCTTGATTTGTAACCTTGCTTGGAATGCATTCCAGTACCTTGAACTCATCCATGTCTGGTTTTCCCTGATGAGATAACAACCCTCGCTGAAACTTTAGTGATGACTCATAAATTCTGGCTTTCCCTGACCAAATAACAACTCACTCTGAAACTTTAGTGGTGCATCATAAATTCTGATGTTGTTATCTAAATTTAATCCCTAGGTGCTGAACCATTTAGACCATTAAACTACTACCTGCATTTGTATTATGCTTATGAAAATCCTGTTATTCGTGTAAGTTCTCAAGACACCCCCCTTTTGCAACCTTTTGTGCTATAAAACTACAGTCCTAGAGAACTGGAATGGTGTCTTCTTTTACCATGGGTTCAAGGAGAGACTGTTATGCTCAAATATGGGACCCCCAAAAGACCACCAGAGACCAAGATCGATGTAAGCACCAAAGAGATGTTTATTGCAATCTAGCTCAATCCTCCACACATACAGCAACTGGTGGCTTAGAGGCCCTGAGCCCAGGGTTAGCAGTTTTATAACTCTTTTGGAGGGCACGAACCCCACATACATCATAGCATCTCTTACCAAATCATCACACACCTTGGGAAAATCATAAACAACTGTAAAACATGATTAGCACATTCACTGGTGGGAACAAGTTGGGTAAGCGTAATTAATTAGTACAAGATGGGTATTCATTTGAACAGACTGGCTTAGGCCATAAGGGGAGTGTATGCTGAATTGTATGGTTTCCCAAAATGTTATCAACCACCATAAACTACTGTAAGGGTCATTTGGAATCCCAGGAATTTTCCCTGCTTCATGCTGATTGGTGGCTGCTAAGGGGTTGCTATGGATCCCCACCTAGCCTGACTGAGTCACAGACACCAGGCCCAGCAGATGTCGTCTGTTATTTGTAGATAAACAACTCAGCAGGTTGGGTATGAGCCTAGGAGTGCTCTGTGTGTCTTTCCAAGGACAAGCGTCAAGCCCCCTTCCTTCAACAGTGTTTGCACTGAGGTAGAGGCTGGTTTCTCACCTTATACCTTATGGTTTTTTTATGTATTTTTTTTAGCTGTAGCTGGACACAATACCTTTATTTCACTTATTTATTTTTATGTGGTACTGAGTATTGAACCCAGGGTCTTGCACATGGGAGGTGAGCACTCTACTGCTGAGCCACAGTCCCAGCCCCTTATGTCTTATTTTTATTGGGCATTTTTACTTTAGGGGGTTTCTTCCCAGTTCAAACTTCAATCTGTCACCTAAAAAGAACAGAGATCAATCAATCAATAAATAAAATTTTATAATTATTGTTATCATTTTATATTAATTCCTGAATAATATACAAGCATATGTAATTCATAAACTGAAATAACTTTATATGTAAGTTTAAATTTAAATTAGTTTCCACTTATGGGAAAACAACCTTGTCTTAAAAATAACAGCAGCCTGAGACACTGGGGAACATTTCTCAGAATAAAAAAAAAAAAAAAAAAAAAAAAAAAACAGCACTCAGTGACCTGAGATTCTAGCCCTTATTCTTGCCTGGATTGGATAATATTCCCTGTCACTCAAAAAAGGGCTCACTTCTCTCAGATCCAATGTTCATGATCTGAAGTCCCTTCCAATCAAGAGAATTTTGTGGGAACTGTCCAATCCTGTGTGTCATAAGGGAGTAGGAGGGTGGGCTTTCGCTTCTTATCTCCTGAGTCCTCCATTTTTGCCATCTGTAGTCTCATACTTTAGAGTCACAGGTTGTTCTGCTATGCAGGAACTGAGGATCCCAAGTAGCCCTACTTCTGAGAACCATGAAATGGTGAGTGTGCATTGGCCTAGCAATGGAGGCTGGGGGAGGAAGACTATTGGAACCACAAGACTGGCTGTGTTGAAAACAGGAGCTAGCAGATTGGGACCTTGGGCAGTCTCTGGAGTGTGCAGGCTTAAGTCCTCCACTGGGCCACTATGTCCTAAGTCCTACTGGCCAACCAGATGGGGAACATGTCACTGGCAGAGACTCTTTGCTGCCTTCCTTAAGCTCAGAGGGCATCCTCAGAATCTGCATAAAATACTATGTGGCAGGTGTGTTCCTGCAGCCCAGTGTCTTACCAGATGCTGGAGATTGACAGGTGAAATAATTATCAAAATCAAATCTCCAAGGGCAATTTTCCTGCAGGAGAGGGGCTGTCATTTTGTCATTATGGTACCTAATTTCCTTTTGGGCTAGCTAATTTTCATTTTGACATTCTTTTATTTTTACTTTCTTCATTATTATTATTTTGTAAAAGTTAGGTGAACTCAGGGATACTTTACTACTTAACCATATCCTTGGAAGTGGAGCCAGATTTACAGATAGGTAGTTAGTGTATTTAGGTAAATTGGGTCTAATAGCCAGTAAGATCAAGAATGAACACCATATTGAGGATGGAGTCAAGAATAAGGGGAATTGAAAATGTCCCCAAGGCCCTGAGCCCATCGCAAGGAAATTTTAATGAAGCAGCTCACAGCAAACATGAGGATGCTAATCCAAAAGCCCTTCCTGACCATATTACTCCTTCAGCCCACCTGTCCTCCACACTTTGGGTCTTCCCACCTACATTCCAACACTGCAAGATAACAGAACAAAGGACAGGAATGTGATAGAAATGAGGGATAGCCGAAGGAAGACCTTAGCTATAAAAAAGCTAAAAGACCTTAGTTTAAAAAAAAATACCTTTCATGGATTCTACCTCTTTGGCCCCCCTTTTTCTTCTTGGGAGAAGTCTTTTCTACTGTCCTTTAATAAAGCTTCTACTTTTCGCTCTAAACCTGCCTTGGCACAGTTCTCTGGTGTTATACTTCAGCATTTGGGAAGCAAGGACTCTTCACCCATAAACAGCCCTAACAGGTTTAAATTTATTTTGAGAAAGGCCCTAGCTAAGTTGCTGAGATTATTTTTGTTATGGTTTGATTTATCTAGAATTTTCTATTGCAATAAAGCATACTGTTTTTACATATATATGTGTTCATATGGGGATCTTATTTATATTGTGATTCTTTGATGATTATTGTAATATTATAATTTCAGAATATCTATGAATAGTAGGTCATGATAAGTTCGTTTTTTGCTCTTATAATTGAAAAGGTTTTTGACTAAAGTTACATATAACTTTGTAGATGAATTTTTAAAATTTATGCTTATTGCATTATTGCTGAATTTAATAGTCAGGTTTATTTTGACATAACCATAAAACATGGAATATAATTTGCCCCCCTTAGGTATCCAGTAGTTCCCTTTTGCTATTCTCCTATTTTCTTCTATCTTATATTTATTTGTCATTTTTTAAAAAATTATTGCTTTATAGAATACACATAAAAGTAGACTTCATGTGATATGTTCATATCTGTACATAGAAATTTGGTGAGATATATTGTTTAATTTGAAAGAAAATTATCATCTTTATAATGATGAGTTTTATCCTCTGTACATGGGATGTATAATTCAGTCTTTTATGTGCTTTTTGTGACTTTCATTTTCTCATAATTTTTACATACTTAGTTTCTAAAAATGTACACATATGAAATACCACTTGCATAAGGCACCTATGTAAAATTTATGCATAGTGTTTTATGTTCTTTGTAAACTGGATATATTATGGAATGTAACTGGCTCTAGTTACCAATTTTCCTACAGATTATTATTTATCTCTTCCATGATCTATATTGTATTGAGCCGTGTCCTTGGGCTTCAAGTGTTTGGGTGAGTACCATTGAGTACTTATATGTTATTATGATCACATATGCTCTAATTTCAGTAAGTCTCTGTGATGGGGAGTATCATGTATACTCAATAGCAAACTAGTTTCCACAAATAGATACTAATTTAAACTCCTTTTGAGTTAATGATTATTGATTTGTTTTAAATGTTTATCAATATTACTTAATTTTTCCCATGATGGGTTTTTTTTGTATTTCTTAAGTTTCTAAAGTTTTTGAATTTTATACTTAATAAACATTCTCATGTATAAATTTGTAGTTCAAACTTCTGTCATTTATATCTTTTTGGCTTAAAAGATGAGAAAAGAATCTAAAAATGCAGCTAGCGATTGATTTCAAGAAAAAGAAAAAGTTTTAAATTATTTTTTTAAATTGACATTTTTCTTTCCTCATCTTTTATTATAGATTTTTTTGTATGATTGTAAAGGTAGGTTATTTAAAGTGGATTCCAGGGCTTATCTTTGTTAATTACTACAGGAAAAATAAATAAGAAATTTCTCTACACTATGGCTGCATGAAAGTGATTAAATTTCTTTAAAATTATATGGTAATAAAATTGTTAAATGACATATTTACTAAACATCCACTCATTAAAATTTTTTTCTGTAATATTTTTGGCAGTGAATCATGAACTCTATTATCTGGATTTTGGAGTTTAATATAAAATCATATGGAATAAAATTTGGCCACTCCTATAAAAATTTATACATAATTTGTTGTTTACTTAATGACATGTTGTGGAGATAGCAACTAATGAACATATTTATTTTTAGAAATACTTACTTTTTTCCTTTTCAGTTTCTAATAAGCCTTTTAGATTTATTTCCTTACTGAGTCACTCAGGGCCACTGATGTGTTTTTTTTTTTTTTTTCCATTTTGTAATCTCCAGGCATTTACCCTTCTAAGAAATCTGTCTTCTGAGCTCTGTTTCTGAAGATTTTCTTAAAATGACAGAAAAAAAAGTATTTGTGTTGCCCCTGAAATGTATTCTCAATGCACTCTCTTCAAAATGGAGAGAAAATAATATTTCCCTAGACTGACATCCCTGTGTCAGGAGCTAAATATAAATTGATGATCTTTGAAGAAATTTCTACAATTCTGTCTCTGGGTAGTTTTCTCTTGTCTGCTGAATTGCCATTTAGTATCCACATACACATGTTTTTTCATATACTATGTGAATAATTTTAGAGGGTACAGATGAATAATGCTCTTCATGGACGCTATGAATACCTGTGTGTTCTGTAGTGCACAGCTGAGAAAGCCCTGGGAGACACTGTGCAGATTCTAGTTGGTTAACCATTATCTGCCACTCACATGAATTTTCTTTCAAAAGCTTGTATTAATCTTTTCACTTTAGGCATCCATGTCATCCACATTCCCAAGTATAAAAGTTTGAATCTTTCTTTTCTGAACTCCAGGTTCCATTTCTTTTATGGTTCAATGTGGTGCAAATAATTATGGTTTTTGTCTTTCTTTTACACTGTGTTTCTAATAAAAAAGTTCTCTGCTTCAAGCCAATATTTTCCATGTTTAGCTATGTTTAGAAAATGACATAGAAAATTGTATGTAATAATTTATAAAGGAGAGGTGAGAATACTTCTTTCTTGTATTCCCCTTCCTTAGAAACTGAACCAGAACTATGCTTGGCCTTTTGAAGGGGGCACCATAACCAATCAGATATATAGAAAAAATGTTGATTGATTGTATTTTCTCTTCTAAGAATTCTCTGTTCAGATTCTTGGCCCATTTCATGATTGGGTTGTTGTTATTATTATTATTATTATTATTATTATTATTATCATTATCATTATTTGCTTAGCTTTTTGAGTTCTTTGTGTACCCTAGAGATTAGTGCTCTATCTGATGTGTGATGGATAAAAAAATCATTCTAGGATGTAGGCTCTCTCTTCACCTCACAAATTGTTGCTTTTGCTGAGAATAAACTTTTTAGTTTGATCCCATCCCATTTATTAATTATTTGTTTTAATTCTTATGCTATAGGTGTCTTATTAATCAATTTGGGGCCTTATCCCACATGATGAAGATTAGAGCCTGCATTTTATTCTGTTAGATGTAGAGTCTGGTTTAATTCTGAGGTTCTTGATACACTTTGAGTTGAGTTTTCTGCATGGTGAGAGATAATGGTTTGTTGAAGAGGCTATCTTTTCTCCAGTGCATGTTTTTGGCACCTTTGTCTAATATATTATAATTGTAATTTTGTGGATTAGTCTCTGTGTCCTCTATTCTGTACCATTCGTCTACCAGTCTTTTTTTTTTTTATTGCCAATGCCATGCTGTTTTGTTACCATTGCTCTGTAGTCTAGTTTAAGGTCTGGTATAGTGATGCCACCTGCTTCACTCTTCCTGCTAAGGATTACTTTAGCTATTCTTGGTCTCTTATTTTTCCAGATAAATTTCATGGTTGCTTTTTTTATTTCTATGAGGAATGCCATTGGGATTTTGATCAGAATTGCAGGAAATCTGTATAGTGCTTTGGTAGCATGGTCATTTTGATTATATTAATTATATTAATTCTGCCTATTCGTGAGCAAGGTACATCTTTCCATCTTCTATGGTATTTTTTTTTTTATTTTTTTTCTTTAGGGTTCTGTAGTTTTTCTTGTTTACATCTTTCACCTCTTTCATTAAGTTGCTTCCCAAGTATCTTATTTTTTCGAAGTTATTGTAAATGGGGTAGTTATCTTCATTTCTTTCTCAGAAGATTTTTCACTAATATACAGAAATGCCTTTGATTTATAGGTGTTGATTTTATATCCTGCTACTTTGCTAAATTTATTTACTACTTCTAGATGTTTTCTGGTGGAGCTTTTTGAGTTTTTTAGGTGTATAATCATATCTGGCATTTGCAGGTAAATGGATAGCATTGGAGAAGATAATGCTAAGTGATGCTAGCCAATTTCAAAAAAAAAAGGCCAAATGTTTTGTCTGATATAAAGAGGCTGACTCATAATGTGGTAGGGAGGGGGAGCATGAGAGAAATAGATGGATTCTAGATAGACCAGAAAGGTGGGAAGAAAAAAAGGGGGCAAAGGATTAGCAAGGATGGTGGAATGTAATAGAGTTCATCATCAAAAGTACATGTATGAAGACACAAATTGGTATTACCATACTTTATATACATCCAGGGATATGAAAAATTGTGCTCTATACATGGAATAAGAATTGTAATGCTTCTGTTATCATTTATTTAAAAAATTGAAATAATATGAAAAAAATGTTTATAAATTATATATATTAAATATGTGCATGTTATACATAGAATATATATATATATATATATATATATATATATATATATATATATATATATATATATATATATATATATGTTTATGTTTAGATCTAGGAGAAAGCAAGTCTCTTTCCTGAATTTTAAAAAATCAATTAATTTATGAATTTGTTATAATTTGCTATTAGAGCAGAATGCAATTCACTTCATAGTACACAAGTGGAGCACAAAATTTTATTTCTCTTATACAGAAAGTATAATTACAAAACCCATGTAACTCTGTGTACAAAATATTTCCATCTCATTCCACCATCTTACTTACCTCTATACCATTCACCAACACCTCCCTTCCCTTTGTCTTATTCAAAGTTTCTTCATTTCTTCCATGCTTCCTCCCACTTCACTCATTGTGGATCAGCATCCACTTAGCAGAGTAAACATTAGGTCTTTGGTTTAGTGGATTGGTTTACTTTCTTTAACATGATATTCTCCAACTCTATCCATTTACTTCCCAATTCCATAATTTTATTCTCTTTATGCTCAGTAATATTTCACTGTGTATATAGACCATGTTTTCTTTATCCATTCATCTCTTGAAGAGCATATAGATTGGTTCTATAGATTACCTATTGTGAATTATTTTGCTATGAACATTGATGTGGATATGCCACTGTATTATGCTATTTTTAGCTCTTGTTGGTCTAAACTGAGGATTGGGATAGCTGGATCAATTTGGGTTCCTTTCCACGTTTTCTAAGGAATCTCCTTATTCTTTCCAAGATTGGTGTCACCAATTTAGAGTCGTCACCAATTTGAGGGTGCTGTTCCAAAAATACATCTACTTTATTAGGAATATTTTAAATACATAATGGTGATTTTCACATAGTGGAAATTATGGGTTATACTATAAAATTAAATTTTTACTATTTTTTATATGAATTCTAAAAAATAATTAACTTTCCACCCCATATAATTTTAATGCTCAATCTGTTTCCATACAACAGAAGTTAACTGAAATTTTACGGGATTTTCACTGTATTATTTTCCTCCATAAATAATATATTTACATATATAATCTACAAATTCAAAAGGCCTCATATGCAAGTTTAAATGCAAATGCTTTTCTGGGTTGGCTGGATTTTACTTCTCCAAGGATACCTAGCCTTAAATTAGCTGCAGCCTCAAAAGAAAAAAAAATAAATGTACAGACAAGACCCTACAATTGTGACATCATTTATTTTTAGATTTGATGTTATCTCCTGTCACTCAAAAAACTCACTAGGCTCAGATTGAGCATATGATGACATAAGTTGTGTCCAATCAGGAGCCCTTATATAAGCATTGTCCAATCTACACATATTCAGTAAAGAGAAGCAAGTTTTGACCATCTGGTGTGAAGCCTGCCAGTGTGAGTATCCATTTCTAGTCTCTCTCACTTATGTTCAGTGAACCTGATTTTTGCTCCTGTATAGGTACTGTGTGATTTATAGAGAGGACACTTGGTTCCTAAAAATACAGTAAATGATGAGTGTGCAGTGAAATCCTGAGACTGGATGGTGAGTCTGGTTGAAACTGGCTGCACTTACTATGGTGGGAACTGGCAATTGTTGGCTAGAATCCCTGGTGTAATCTTTGGTTTCTCCGGTCCTGTGTCTTCTTCTGAGAAAGGTCAGCCATGAATCTCCACTGGCCAGTCAACTGGACCATATATTAACAGTAGACCCTGCAAGTCCTATAGTATTCTATAGAATATCTTCATCCCCTACTTTAAATTCTATTTGAGATCATTTGTGGCAATATTTCCAAATCTTCTCAGATTGTGTTATGGATTCTGGAGTCAGGACATCATCACAATCACAACTCCATGTATTTTTTCCTCCAGGAGAGGGATGAGATACTCTATAGGTATCTCAGTTTTTCTTTACTCCTGAATTCATTCTCCTTCTTTTTGGATTTGTGGTATTGTGGATTAAGCCAGAGGTACTGTACCATTTAGCTACATACCTGGTATTTTTTTTTTATCTCCAGACAGTTGCTGAGTGTGATTTTAAATTTGTGTGCCAGTATTGTGAGTTGTATTTATATACAAAATCTTAGCTTACTGTTCAATGACAACTTCCCCCTTCCCAGTATTATCAGTTACATTTTTGCAGTATTATCAGTTACTTTACCCATATTATATTTCAAATGAACATGGTATTTTCAATTGTTATACCAAAAACTGGATGAGACTTTTAAAATAATCTTTTTTTTTTCCTCTGGGTGCAATGATACATGCATATTAATTCCAGAGAGTCAAGTGGCTAAGTAAGAAAGATTGCAATTTCATGGTAAGCATCAGGAACTTAGGTAGACCAATTAGACAATTAGAAAAACCTGTCTCAAAATTTTAAAACATGGCTGGGTATGTTGCCCAGAATTAACATGCTCCTGTTTCAAATCCCCAGTACCATGGATAAAAATCAAAAGCAAAAATTTTGTTGTTGTTGTTTATGAGCATTTTACATGATTGAAAAGTAAAGAAGAATCCTTTGATCTTGGAAAAATCATGTGTTTCTATTCTTTCTTTATGTCTCCAAGGGCAGTCAACCTATCAGAGTGTCTTCATGCTCAGATTTTCTTTTGTGAAATGTATATGAGAGCATTCTCATTCCCTACTCTGGTATTTTCCTGGAACTGTGTTTCAGAACGTATGTAATATGAGGATCCCACACCTGTCAAATCTAATGCCTCTCATAAGTCCAGACCAGTATTAGGGGCTTATTTTATTCAAAAGCAGTATAAATGTAGATAGTATAGTTTCTCAAGGAAGTAACTGAGAGAACTCTCAACTTCCATTTTTTTTTAATGTCCACTAATTTTATTGTCTAGCACAGTGTTTCTTTCTACCATATCAATACACTTGGAGTACTATGTACTATTCCACTTTTTGAGAGTTGCCATTCTAACAGATGTGCTAATGCAGAAGATCTTATAGTTGGCCTGTGCACTAAAATTCTGATGTAAGCTTTTTAGATTCCAGGGTGCCTTATGCTCACTGGAAAAAAAAGATATACACCTATATTAGAAATAAAGAGGTATCTGTGATTGTAACCATATTTTTTCCATAATATTTGAGATTTTAGCCCATTAGAATGTTTGCACACCAATGTGAAACCACTCCTTTTTGATCTAGGGAGATTTGCACCTGCACAGTTACCAGAGCTTTCAATGCTCTGAGGTTTCAGATATAGTCTATTGAATGGAAAAAGTTAATATCAGGAAAAATTACTTACAGAAAGAATTGGTTAGTTCTGGTGTTATTAGTAAAGTGAGCTGGGTGAGAGAGCTGAGGAAGTGCTAAACTGACACTTCGGTTTTCAGTGGTGGTCTGTATTTCCCTGTTAATTTTTTGGTACTGTCTAGATAAAAGTTGAACTGTCAACAACAGCTCTTTGCATTTTTAGAGAATGTTGGCAAATCCCTCTAAGGGATTAAGGGGTTTCCTTAAGATTTAACATATTTTTCACTCTAGTCTAATGGAATAAAGCCCATGGATCTTGCATGACCATAGAAAACCACTTATTTTTCCCTCTGGAGTTGATACTCATGTATATCTTATTTCTTCCTCTCTGTGTACAGATAAATTAGCATTTAAACTACAGGCAATTTAGAGTTAAATAATATATTTCAAAACCAAATCAATCTTCCTTTATTTATATTAACACTGGATTTGGGCATTTTGTTCCAGTAATTTTGCATATTGCTCAAATCAGGAAAATCTTCAAGTGCATTCTACTTATCTCTTGGTCGAAATATATATTTTTTCTTTTTTCCAATGTGTGTGCCCCTAATTCCTTTACAGTTTTAAGAAGGCCTCGAAACAGGAGTAAATATTTATTTGGTGTATTCATAAACAGAGGGAGGCTTATATTCTGCTTTTATTTTTATTTTATTTTTAAAATTATCTCTTTATATCTATGGTTTGGTGGATGCTTGTGTATAATTCCAGTGTCACACACATTCTGCACACAAGTCCCTACTTGTGATCTGTGCCTATGGTTCTAACATCTACATTGAGGTTGGATTGAGGTTGAAATGAATACCATTTTTCACTTATATTAAATATTTTATTGATATGTTTTGATTTATATACTTATTATACTTAACAATAAAAAGATATTTGCCTACATATGAATTTCCCTATGTAGTTTTCCGTATTGTGATTTCTTTATCTTAAAATTACTACACTGTTGCAATATAATAACATGTATTAGTGTCAGGAAATAATCACTAGTACATTTGCTCTTATATATGAGAGAGTTCTTGGCTAATTTTGTATACATTTAAATTTCCAGGAAAATCTTAGAAGATTTTGCTTTGATTTCTTGTTTAACAAAAACTAAAGCATGGTAAAATTTTGACCAGTTATTATTATAGGTTAACTTGGGAAAATGGTCATTTTTACAATAGATTTATCCTTTGTAAATATGTTAAATATTTGAGTCTTTTATATGCTTTTCTATATTTTTATTTTCTCAAATATTGCATATTCATTTTCTAAATATACTTGCATCTGAAATGCAATATTCATGTGACATTGGCATAAAACATACATGGTATTTT